>NC_092336.1:150601666-150935000 GCF_046630445.1 Rutidosis leptorrhynchoides
ACAAAATTCTAGCTAACTGTTCCTAGCTAACTGTTAATTCCTTATTACATTTTATTATCGCAATTTATTTATCGCAGTTTATTTATCGCAATTTATATTCTCGTAATTTTATTTATCGTTATTTAATATCTGTTATTTATTTTACGCACTTTATTTATCGACCTTTAAATACTGTTATTTACGCATTTTAAATATCGGGACACGTATACAATGTTTTGACATATCATATCGACGCATCTATATATATTATTTGGAATAACCCTAGACACTCTATATTCAGTAATGATCGAGTTAGCTATACAGGGTTGAGGTTGATTCTATAATAATATATATACTTTGAGTTGTGATCGAGTCTGAGACATGTATACAATGGGTCACGATACGTAGTAATTAATTCGAATATTATATATTAAACATTAAATCCATTTACTTCATTTCTACCAAACAACCGTCCTTGAGCTTTTTATTTGAACATGTTCGTTTCTACTTCATTAACGACCGACCTCTCTCTTGTTGCCCAAATGTATTTTGAATGAACCAATGCTATGTCGTTGGGAGTAGGAAACGCAACTCTGGTGTGGTGTAGAAGAAATAGCACCAAATTTGCGCAAAGACCTTCTTCCCCACAAAGCATTAAACCTTGATTTTCCATCCAGCACTGTGCAATCAACAATTTCTGTGCGAACCAATGGATATATCCCAAGCATAACATCCAGATTGATTTTCCCAACTGCTCTAACAGATGCTCTCATTAATACAACAATTTTCAAATTTGTGCTGCGCAATCTGTCCTTAGCACTGAACGAAAAACATCGAAAACAATCCAATTATAAAAGATCTGCTTCACTTCCTATGTCTATATAGATTTTGGATAGAGACTTATTTACTATCACTACAAAAATTACAATAGGATCCTTTGATAATCGCCGATTTGAAATGGTGTGAAAAATTATTACAGTATACATCCACGCCCATGTGTTTCATTCTTTGCCTGACTCTAGCTCCTCTCCCTCATTCCAAATGACATTTATGCGTATTTCTAGAGTTGGATCCCTATCATCTTTCCATTCCTCCCTGCGATTCCACTCTCTCCGCCCACCGTGTCTTGACTTTTCCTGCCACGCAAAATGCTTGTTCAGATCGCTTCTCATGTATTGTTTCCTAGACAATAAATGTTGGACCCTAATAACATCAATGTCGTATGAATGTGTATGAATATGGATTAATATAGTATGAAGATTGAGAGAATTAGTCAAATATACAATATTCACTAATTCCACAACTCTCTTGAACTAGGTTAAGTGCGGAAACTGAAACTTTGATGTTTTAGAAACAAGGTCAACTTTGGTACGAGGGGTTTTTCTCGGACCTATGAATGGCTTATTGGTTTCATGTGGAAACCAACCATATTGATCACGATAACCCATAATCTCTCCATTCTCCCCATATGTGGTCTTCAGAAATGGACAATTAACATCGGTCTCGTAACCTGAATATATCTTTTTGTTTGAGGAAAATGATGTCTTGGGTTTCGAAACTGTAAGAGGATTGGATTCCGTTTTGATGACCTTCTTCTCATCCATTTGAGGAGAATCCGGAATCGTAGTCTTTGGTTCATCCACCCCTGATATCGGATCAGTATTAACTCCTATTGACACCATCTCAAGTTTCAAATGTGGTAGTGTTTCTTCCTGTGAAGAACTTGTAGATGATTTGAGCTCCATCTTTGGAATTTGATCTTTTAATTCGGAAATTTATGAAAGATAACTTCTTTTTCCTTTTTGAGTTCTTTGATGATTAGCATGACACACACATTTTGTTCTTTATACATTCTTTGTTGTCGCTCATAGTTCTATTGAAGTGTGCATACTTTAGCTTCTATATTTTCTTCTCTCACTTTGCTTTGAGAAAGAAGTGAACTCATTTCCTTAATCTGAGCTTTAAGCTTGGAAATCTCTGAATCATTTGTCATCCTTGTATAAAGTACGCAAATTTCGTTCGAAATCGTGCATTTTAGGGGCCGATTTTCTGTTGTGAATTTTTTTTATTATGTCTAGATCTTTGGATGTGTTTTTTGGACGGTGTAGAATTTTCTTATTCAGACAGGCACATTATCTCTAGTTTCTCATACCAAAGTGATCAGATTCGGTTTCAGATTTAGATTCGGTAAGATGTCAGATTCGGTTTCGGTGAGGTGTCAGATTTGGTTTCGGTAAGGTTTCATATTCGATTTCGGTAAGGTGTCAGATTTGGTTTCGGTAAAGTGTCAGATTCAGTTTCGGTAAAATGTCGGATTCGGTTTCGGTATCTGATTTTGTAAAATAACTGTCACCGAATCTCAAATAATATCAATGAATGAATCTGATTCAAAATCAATCAAATGACCGAATTGAAACATGAAATCTTCTGCAATTCAATCCTTATGCTCCGAATTACATCTTCAAGTATCAATTTGAAGCAAAACACTAACAAATTTGCCGAAATCAAGCTAACTGAATGTGTTCAAGTGATGAATACAAAATCCAAATATGAAATATGATGCGTTTCTGAAGATGATTCCTGAATGAATGCTGTCCAAATCAATTTCCTAATGCTCGTTGATCAATAACAAGCACTGATTTCAACAATATAGCACGAATTGAATTTTGGACGTTTTTGGCTCCAAAACTTCAAATTAAGATCTAGAACTCGTTTGTTGATGAAAATGAAATCTGCTTGATGTCGAATTTTCATTTTCAAATCTATAACACTAAGTTGTAATCCTTTTGATGCTTCAGCAACTACGATTTATGAAACTTCAAATTTTGAGTTTAAAGGTTGAAGATTAAGATCATGAAGAATTTTTCAGTTTTAATGATTCTGAGATGAATCTAATATGAAGATGATAATTAGAATATGTTTTAGTGATAAATTGAGGTTCGTTTTGGAGGTACAGAATCTGTTGTTTTTGGACAGAATGCAGATTCGGTAAAGGAAAAATCTCAGCTTAGAAGACTCAAAAACACGATATTCAAGTGGATCGAAGTTTAAACGGATCTAACACCCGCTCTGATACCACTTGTTGCACCCTAATAACATGAATATCGTATGAATGTGTATGAATATTGATGAATATAGTATGAAGAATGAGAGAATTAATCAAATATACAATATTGACTAATTTCACAACTTTCTTGAACCAGGTTAAGTGTTTGGCTATGTATGTGATGTGAAATGTCCCGTTCATATTGACTATAAACGTTCCATATTAATTGATTTCGTTGCAAGGTTTTGACCTCTATATGAGACGTTTTTCAAAGACTGCATTCATTCTTAAAATAACCATAACCTTTATTTTTATCGATAAAGGTTTAAAAAGCATTACGTAGATTATCAAGAAATGATAATCTAAAATATACCGTTTAGCCGTGACCATTTCATAATGGTTTACAATAAAAATATGTTACATCGAACTAAGATCTTGAATGCAGTTTTTACACAATATCATACAATCATGGACTCCAAATCTTGTCCTTAATTTAATATGCAACAGCGGAAGCTCTTAATAATCACCTGAGAATAAACATGCTTAAAACGTCAACAAAAATGTTGGTGAGGTATAGGTTTAACCTATATATTATCAAATCATAATAATAGACCACAAGATTTCATTTTTTCCATAAATATACATCACATATCAGGCATTTCGCAAAATGCATAGAGATAAAAATTCATTCATATGTTGAACACCTGGTAACCGACCTTAACAGGATGCATATAGAATATCCCCATCATTCTGGGACTCTCATCGAATATGATAATTCGAAGTACTAAGGCATCCGTACTCGGATGAGGCTTGTTGGGCCAAATAGATCTATCTTTAGGATTCGCGTCAATTAGGGGCCATTTCCCTAATTCTTAGGCTACCAAGCTAAAAAGGGGCATATTCGGTTCGATAATCCAACATAGAAAGTAATTTTGATTACTTGTGTCTATTTTGTAAAACATTTATAAACTGCATGTATTCTCATCCCAAAATAATAGTGATAATGCTAAAAATGAACATGTATTTCATAGCATTATCCCTCAAGAAAGACAAGTTTTTAGTTGCAATTGTTCTACGTACAAGTAATATTCGTTTAAATAATAAAAGGTGAAGACAAAAGACAGATTCGACGAATTGAAGATGCAAACGACCAAAAACCTCAAAAGTACAAACAAAGTGGTTCAAATTATTGATAAGAAACGTCTCAAAATTACAAGAGTACAAGGCGCGAAACGCAAAATACAAGATATTAAATTGTACGCAAGGACGTTCAAAAATCCGGAACCGGGACAAAAGTCAACTCTCAACGCTCGACGCAACGGACTAAAAATTACAAGTCAACTATGCACATAAATATAATATAATATTTAAATAATTCTTAAAATTATTTATATATTATATATATTTATATAAATCGTCGGCAGAATGCAAACAAAGACATGTGACCTTGAAAAGCTGGCCATGCGATCGCATGGCCTGGAAGGCAAAAATCCATGCGATCGCATGGTGAACAGGGACAGGTCTTGTAGTGACCCGAACTTTTCCATGTTTATATATATTAATTGAGATTGATATTTACATGATTAAATGTTTCCAACATGTTAACCAATCAAACTTGTTAAGACTTGATTAATTGAAATATGTTTCATATAGACAATTGACCACCCAAGTTGATCGGTGATTCACGAACGTTAAAACTTGTAAAAACTATATGATGACATATATATGGATATATATATATATAGTTAACATGATAATATGATAAGAAAACATATCATAAAGTATATTAACAATGAACTACATATGTAAAAACAAGACTACTAACTTAATGATTTTTAAACGAGACATATATGTAACGATTATCGTTGTAAAGACATTTAATGTATATATATCATATTAAGAGATATTCATACATGATAATATCATGATGATATAATAATTTAAAATCTCATTTGATATTATAAACATTGGGTTAACAACATTTAACAAGATCGTTAACCTAAAGGTTTCAAAACAACACTTTCATGTAACGACTAACGATGACTTAACGACTCAGTTAAAATGTATATACATGTAGTGTTTTAATATGTATTTATACACTTTTGAAAGACTTCAATACACTTATCAAAATACTTCTACTTAACAAAAATGCTTACAATTACATCCTCGTTCAGTTTCATCAACAATTCTACTCGTATGCACCCGTATTCGTACTCGTACAATACACAGCTTTTAGATGTATGTACTATTGGTATATACACTTCAATGATCAGCTCTTAGCAGCCCATGTGAGTCACCTAACACATGTGGGAACCATCATTTGGCAACTAGCATGAAATATCTCATAAAATTACAAAAATATGAGTAATCATTCATGACTTATTTACATGAAAACAAAATTACATATCCTTTATATCTAATCCATACACCAACGACCAAAAACACCTACAAACACTTTCATTCTTCAATTTTCTTCATCTAATTGATCTCTCTCAAG
Organism: Rutidosis leptorrhynchoides; assembly: GCF_046630445.1. Classification (NCBI taxonomy): domain Eukaryota; kingdom Viridiplantae; phylum Streptophyta; class Magnoliopsida; order Asterales; family Asteraceae; genus Rutidosis; species Rutidosis leptorrhynchoides. Next base: position 150,607,189 of record NC_092336.1, read on the forward strand.
TTCTATCTTCAAGTTCTAAGTGTTCTTCATAAATTCCAAAAGTTCTAGTTTCATAAAATCAAGAATACTTTCAAGTTTGCTAGCTCACTTCCAATCTTGTAAGGTGATCATCCAACCTCAAGAAATCTTTGTTTCTTACAGTAGGTTATCATTCTAATACAAGGTAATAATCATATTCAAACTTTGGTTCAATTTCTATAACTATAACAATCTTATTTCAAGTGATGATCTTACTTGAACTTGTTTTCGTGTCATGATTCTGCTTCAAGAACTTCGAGCCATCCAAGGATCCATTGAAGCTAGATCCATTTTTCTCTTTTCCAGTAGGTTTATCCAAGGAAATTAAGGTAGTAATGATGTTCATAACATCATTCGATTCATACATATAAAGCTATCTTATTCGAAGGTTTAAACTTGTAATCACTAGAACATAGTTTAGTTAATTCTAAACTTGTTCGCAAACAAAAGTTAATCCTTCTAACTTGACTTTTAAAATCAACTAAACACATGTTCTATATCTATATGATATGCTAACTTAATGATTTAAAACCTGGAAACACGAAAAACACCGTAAAACCGGATTTACGCCGTCGTAGTAACACCGCGGGCTGTTTTGGGTTAGTTAATTAAAAACTATGATAAACTTTGATTTAAAAGTTGTTATTCTGAGAAAATGATTTTTATTATGAACATGAAACTATATCCAAAAATTATGGTTAAACTCAAAGTGGAAGTATGTTTTCTAAAATGGTCATCTAGACGTCGTTCTTTCGACTGAAATGACTACCTTTACAAAAACGACTTGTAACTTATTTTTCCGACTATAAACCTATACTTTTTCTGTTTAGATTCATAAAATAGAGTTCAATATGAAACCATAGCAATTTGATTCACTCAAAACGGATTTAAAATGAAGAAGTTATGGGTAAAACAAGATTGGATAATTTTTCTCATTTTAGCTACGTGAAAATTGGTAACAAATCTATTCCAACCATAACTTAATCAACTTGTATTGTATATTATGTAATCTTGAGATACCATAGACACGTATACAATGTTTCGACCTATCATGTCGACACATCTATATATATTTCGGAACAACCATAGACACTCTATATGTGAATGTTGGAGTTAGCTATACAGGGTTGAGGTTGATTCCAAAATATATATAGTTTGAGTTGTGATCAATACTGAGATACGTATACACTGGGTCGTGGATTGATTCAAGATAATATTTATCGATTTATTTCTGTACATCTAACTGTGGACAACTAGTTATAGGTTACTAACGAGGACAGCTGACTTAATAAACTTAAAACATCAAAATATATTAAAAGTGTTGTAAATATATTTTGAACATACTTTAATATATATGTATATATTGTTATAGGTTCGTGAATCAACAGTGGCCAAGTCTTACTTCCCGACGAAGTAAAAATCTGTGAAAGTGAGTTATAGTCCCACTTTTAAAATCTAATATTTTTGGGATGAGAATACATGCAGGTTTTATAAATGATTTACAAAATAGACACAAGTACGTGAAACTACATTCTATGGTTGAATTATCGAAATCGAATATGCCCCTTTTTATTAAGTCTGGTAATCTAAGAATTAGGGAACAGACACCCTAATTGACGCGAATCCTAAAGATAGATCTATTGGGCTTAACAAACCCCATCCAAAGTACCGGATGCTTTAGTACTTCGAAATTTATATCATATCCGAAGGGTGTCCCGGAATGATGGGGATATTCTTATATATGCATCTTGTTAATGTCGGTTACCAGGTGTTCACCATATGAATGATTTTTATCTCTATGTATGGGATGTGTATTGAAATATGAAATCTTGTGGTCTATTATTATGATTTGATATATATAGGTTAAACCTATAACTCACCAACATTTTTGTTGACGTTTTAAGCATGTTTATTCTCAGGTGATTATTAAGAGCTTCCGCTGTCGCATACTTAAATAAGGACAAGATTTGGAGTCCATGTTTGTATGATATTGTGTAAAAACTGCATTCAAGAAACTTATTTTGTTGTAACATATTTGTATTGTAAACCATTAGGTAATGGTCGTGTGTAAACAGGATATTTTAGATTATCATTATTTGATAATCTACGTAAAGCTTTTTAAACCTTTATTGATGAAATAAAGGTTATGGTTTGTTTTAAAATGAATGCAGTCTTTGAAAAACGTCTCATATAGAGCTCAAAACCTCGCAACGAAATCAATTAATATGGAACGTTTTTAATCAATAAGAACGGGACATTTCAGTTGGTATCCGAGCGTTGGTCTTAGAGAACCAGAAAATTTGCATTAGTGTGTCTTATTGAGTTTGTTAGGATGCATTAGTGAGTCTGGACTTCGACCGTGTTTTCTTTAAAAATGATTGCTTAACATTTTTGTTGGAAACTATATATTTTTAACATATGAATATTATGTGATATATTAATCTCTTAACGTGTTTGATATTATGTGATAGATGTCTACCTCTAGAACAAGTCCCATTGACTCACCTAATAATAATGAAGAGTCAAATGTAAATTGGAATGATTTGTGGACTGATTCACAAGTTCCCGAAGAGGAACCGGAAGAAGAGTCGGAACCGGAAGAAGAATCGGAACCGGAAGAAGAATCGGAACCGGATGAAGAAATAGAACCGGTGGGGGAAATAATAAAACGGTTAAGTAAAAGAAAATCCTCAACCAACCGACCAAAGTTAATTATGGTCAATGGTGTTTCCGCCAAGGAAGCAAAATATTGGGAGGATTACCAATTCTCCGATGAATCGGATTCCGACGAGAATTCCGATGATGTTATAGAAATTACCCCAACTGAATTTAAAAAGGCAAAAGAAAATAATAAGGGAAAGGGCATAAAAATAGAGAAATCTAATTCCAACCCCGATGAACTTTATATGTATCGTCAACCCCCGAAGTCCTTAAGTTGTAACAATGACCCGGGAACCTCTAAACCACCAGGTTTTTCTAAACCAATGTGGACAACGACGGCTCGTATTAGGGGAACATCATATATCCCTAGAAACTTGGCAAAACGAACCAAAACCGAAGAAGAAGAAACGAGCGAGTCGGAATAAGATAGTTGTATTCGCGTGGTGTAATATATGTAATATAGTGTTCTTATGCTTTATGATATATGTAAAAATTGCTTGTATTAATAAGTATTTTTTTATGAATCTAACTCTTGTCTATTTTACAGTTTAAAAACACAAAATGGATAGACAACCCAATATTTTAAGAGACCTACCCGGAGACATGATTGATGAAATCTTGTCTAGAGTCGGCCAGAATTCTTCGGCACAACTATTTAAGGCGAGATCAGTTTGTAAGACATTCGAAGAACGTTCCAAGAATGTCTTGGTTTATAAGAGACTTTCGTTTGAAAGATGGGGGATATCACATTGGGAAACCCATAAGTTACGATGTGTTTACTTTGACGCATATATTGCGGGGAACCCAAATGCTATTTTACGCAATGGGTTAAGAAATTATTTTGACTCAATATATCCGAATATTGGACTTCGTGATTTAGAAAAAGCGGCTAACATGCAACATAAAGAAGCATGTTATGCTTACGGATTAGTAATGTTCGCTTCTCACCAAAGTGAGAACAAGAACATCGGGCTACAACTATTAAACAAAACGTTTCCACAAGTGACGGAGTCGGTAATTGGGGTAAGAAATGAGGTTTTTAGATTATTACGGGACTGTTGGACATTACGTAACCCTCGTCCCTTTGATGATGTTACAACACGCTGTCTTATCAACGGCCATAACGGTTATGTTGCACAAGACCAAGGATGGGAAGTAGTCCTAGTAAAACCAGAATGCATGACTTGTTTCTGGACGTATGAATTACGTGTCTTTATTGCCTTTGCTGAACGACTTGTGTACTAGCTAGAATTGTCTTCACAACTATCTTGTATCAAAGTTATTGTGTGCTATATTTCATGCTTTATGTAAAATAAGCGGTATTGTAAGTTTGTAAAATATTGTATAAAAGTTTGAACGCGAAATATTATTATAATCAGTTTTTCATATAGAATTGTAGTAGTTGAATTGTATATTAGCTACTAAGTATGAACTTAACGGGTAGGTACTACCCGAATTTAAACTTATAAAACGCTAATATGAAGAAAAAGCTTTTATAAATGAGTTCATATTATGCTACGAAATACTATTAACTACTCTTAATATTCTGTATGATTAACTTGTTCCATTTAACTATTTTGAAGGAAATGGCACCGACTACTCGACACACCGTGAATATGAATGAAGAGGAATTCCGTACTTTTCTAGCTTCAAACATAGCCGCAGTACAGGCTGCGCTACATACCAACAATAACCTTGGATCTAGCAGTACAGGAAATCGTGTAGGATGCACCTACAAAGAATTCACTGCCTGCAAACCTTTGGAATTTGATGGAACCGAAGGACCGATCGGATTGAAACGGTGGACAGAGAAGGTTGAATCGGTGTTTGCCATAAGTAAGTGTACTGAAGAGGACAAAGTGAAGTACGCTACGCATACCTTCACAGGTTCTGCGTTAACATGGTGGAATACCTATCTAGAGCAAGTGGGACAAGATGATGCGTACGCACTACCGTGGTCAGCATTCAAGCACTTGATGAACGAGAAGTACCGTCCCAGAACCGAGGTCAATAAGCTCAAGACAGAACTTAAAGGGTTACGAACCCAAGGATTTGATATTACCACGTATGAAAGACGATTCACAGAATTGTGCCTATTGTGTCCGGGAGCATTCGAAGATGAGGAAGAGAAGATCGACGCGTTTGTGAAAGGATTACCGGAAAGAATCCAAGAAGATATAAGTTCACACGAGCCCGCCTCCATACAACAGGCATGTAGAATGGCTCACAAACTAGTGAACCAGATTGAAGAAAGAATTAAAGAACAGACTGCTGAAGAGGCCAATGTGAAGCAAGTCAAAAGAAAGTGGGAGGAAAACGGTGATAAGAATCACCAATACAACAACAACAGCAATTACAACAATAATCGCAACAATTATCCCAACAATCGCAACATCAATCGCAACTACAACAAACGGCCCAACAACAACAACAACAACAGCAACTACAACAATCATCCCAACAACAATAATAACCTCAACAACAACAACAATCAGAAGCAGCTATGCCAAAGGTGTGAAAAGAATCACTCGGGGTTCTGCACCAAATTTTGCAACAAGTGTAAAAGAAATGGTCATAGCGCGGCGAAGTGTGAGGTCTACGGACCAGGGGTTAATAGAACAAAAGGAACAAATGGTGTCGGAACGAGTAATGGCGGAGCAAGTAGTGTCGGAGCAAGTTATGCCAATGTAGTTTGTTATAAATGTGGAAAACCAGGCCACATTATTAGAAATTGCCCGAACCAGGAGAACACGAATGGACAAGGCCGTGGAAGAGTTTTCAATATTAATGCGGTAGAGGCACAGGAAGACCCGGAGCTTGTTACGGGTACGTTTCTTATTGACAATAAATCTGCTTACGTTTTATTTGATTCGGGTGCGGATAGAAGCTATATGAGTAGAGATTTTTGTGCTAAATTAAGTTGTCCATTGACGCCTTTGGATAGTAAATTTTTACTCGAATTAGCAAATGGTAAATTAATTTCAGCAGATAATATATGTCGGAATCGAGAAATTAAACTGGTTAGCGAAACATTTAAGATTGATTTGATACCAGTAGAGTTAGGGAGTTTTGATGTGATAATCGGTATGGACTGGTTGAAAGAAGTGAAAGCAGAGATCGTTTGTTACAAAAATGCAATTCGCATTATACGAGAAAAAGGAAAACCCTTAATGGTGTACGGAGAAAAGGGCAACACGAAGCTACATCTTATTAGTAATTTGAAGGCACAAAAACTAATAAGAAAAGGTTGCTATGCTGTTCTAGCACACGTCGAGAAAGTACAAACTGAAGAAAAGAGCATCAATGATGTTCCCATTGCAAAAGAATTTCCCGATGTATTTCCGAAAGAATTACCGGGATTACCCCCACATCGATCCGTTGAATTTCAAATAGATCTTGTACCAGGAGCTGCACCAATAGCTCGTGCTCCTTACAGACTCGCACCCAGCGAGATGAAAGAACTGCAAAGCCAATTACAAGAACTTTTAGAGCGTGGTTTCATTCGACCAAGCACATCACCGTGGGGAGCTCCTGTTTTGTTTGTCAAGAAGAAAGATGGTACATTCAGGTTGTGTATCGACTACCGAGAGTTGAACAAACTTACCATCAAGAACCGCTACCCACTACCGAGAATCGACGACTTATTTGATCAACTACAAGGCTCGTCTGTTTATTCAAAGATTGACTTACGTTCCGGGTATCATCAAATGCGGGTGAAAGAAGATGATATTCCAAAGACTGCTTTCAGAACACGTTACGGTCATTACGAGTTTATGGTCATGCCGTTTGGTTTAACTAATGCACCAGCTGTGTTCATGGACCTTATGAACCGAGTGTGTGGACCATACCTTGACAAGTTTGTCATTGTTTTCATTGATGACATACTTATTTACTCAAAGAATGACCAAGAACACGGTGAACATTTGAGAAAGGTGTTAGAAGTATTGAGGAAGGAAGAATTGTACGCTAAGTTTTCAAAGTGTGCATTTTGGTTGGAAGAAGTTCAATTCCTCGGTCACATAGTGAACAAAGAAGGTATTAAGGTGGATCCGGCAAAGATAGAAACTGTTGAAAAGTGGGAAACCCCGAAAACTCCGAAACACATACGCCAGTTTTTAGGACTAGCTGGTTACTACAGAAGGTTCATCCAAGACTTTTCCAGAATAGCAAAACCCTTGACTGCATTAACGCATAAAGGGAAGAAATTTGAATGGAATGATGAACAAGAGAAAGCGTTTCAGTTATTGAAGAAAAAGCTAACTACGGCACCTATATTGTCATTGCCTGAAGGGAATGATGATTTTGTGATTTATTGTGATGCATCAAAGCAAGGTCTCGGTTGTGTATTAATGCAACGAACGAAGGTGATTGCTTATGCGTCTAGACAATTGAAGATTCACGAACAAAATTATACGACGCATGATTTGGAATTAGGCGCGGTTGTTTTTGCATTAAAGACTTGGAGGCACTACTTATATGGGGTCAAAAGTATTATATATACCGACCACAAAAGTCTTCAACACATATTTAATCAGAAACAACTGAATATGAGGCAGCGTAGGTGGATTGAATTATTGAATGATTACGACTTTGAGATTCGTTACCACCCGGGGAAGGCAAATGTGGTAGCCGATGCCTTGAGCAGGAAGGACAGAGAACCCATTCGAGTAAAATCTATGAATATAATGATTCATAATAACATTACTACTCAAATAAAGGAGGCGCAACAAGGAGTTTTAAAAGAGGGAAATTTAAAGGATGAAATACCCAAAGGATCGGAGAAGCATCTTAATATTCGGGAAGACGGAACCCGGTATAGGGCTGAAAGGATTTGGGTACCAAAATTTGGAGATATGAGAGAAATGGTACTTAGAGAAGCTCATAAAACCAGATACTCAATACATCCTGGAACGGGGAAGATGTACAAGGATCTCAAGAAACATTTTTGGTGGCCGGGTATGAAAGCCGATGTTGCTAAATACGTAGGAGAATGTTTGACGTGTTCTAAGGTCAAAGCTGAGCATCAGAAACCATCAGGTCTACTTCAACAACCCGAAATCCCGGAATGGAAATGGGAAAACATTACCATGGATTTCATCACTAAATTGCCAAGGACTGCAAGTGGTTTTGATACTATTTGGGTAATAGTTGATCGTCTCACCAAATCAGCACACTTCCTACCAATAAGAGAAGATGACAAGATGGAGAAGTTAGCAAGACTGTATTTGAAGGAAGTCGTCTCCAGACATGGAATACCAATCTCTATTATCTCTGATAGGGATGGCAGATTTATTTCAAGATTCTGGCAGACATTACAGCAAGCATTAGGAACTCGTCTAGACATGAGTACTGCCTATCATCCACAAACTGATGGGCAGAGTGAAAGGACGATACAAACGCTTGAAGACATGCTACGAGCATGTGTTATTGATTTCGGAAACAGTTGGGATCGACATCTACCATTAGCAGAATTTTCCTACAACAACAGCTACCATTCAAGCATTGAGATGGCGCCGTTTGAAGCACTTTATGGTAGAAAGTGCAGGTCTCCGATTTGTTGGAGTGAAGTGGGGGATAGACAGATTACGGGTCCGGAGATTATACAAGAAACTACCGAGAAGATCATCCAAATTCAACAACGGTTGAAAACCGCCCAAAGTCGACAAAAGAGCTACGCTGACATTAAAAGAAAAGATATAGAATTTGAAATTGGAGAGATGGTCATGCTTAAAGTTTCACCTTGGAAAGGCGTTGTTCGATTTGGTAAACGAGGGAAATTAAATCCAAGGTATATTGGACCATTCAAGATTATTGATCGTGTCGGACCAGTAGCTTACCGACTTGAGTTACCTCAACAACTCGCGGCTGTACATAACACTTTCCACGTCTCGAATTTGAAGAAATGTTTTGCTAAAGAAGATCTCACTATTCCGTTAGATGAAATCCAAATCAACGAAAAACTTCAATTCATCGAAGAACCCGTCGAAATAATGGATCGTGAGGTTAAAAGACTTAAGCAAAACAAGATACCAATTGTTAAGGTTCGATGGAATGCTCGTAGAGGACCCGAGTTCACCTGGGAGCGTGAAGATCAGATGAAGAAGAAATACCCGCATCTATTTCCAGAAGATTCGTCAACACCTTCAACAGCTTAAAATTTCGGGACGAAATTTATTTAACGGGTAGGTACTGTAGTGACCCGAACTTTTCCATGTTTATATATATTAATTGAGATTGATATTTACATGATTAAATGTTTCCAACATGTTAAGCAATCAAACTTGTTAAGACTTGATTAATTGAAATATGTTTCATATAGACAATTGACCACCCAAGTTGATCGGTGATTCACGAACGTTAAAACTTGTAAAAACTATATGATGACATATATATGGATATATATATATATATAGTTAACATGATAATATGATAAGAAAACATATCATAAAGTATATTAACAATGAACTACATATGTAAAAACAAGACTACTAACTTAATGATTTTTAAACGAGACATATATGTAACGATTATCGTTGTAAAGACATTTAATGTATATATATCATATTAAGAGATATTCATACATGATAATATCATGATGATATAATAATTTAAAATCTCATTTGATATTATAAACATTGGGTTAACAACATTTAACAAGATCGTTAACCTAAAGGTTTCAAAACAACACTTTCATGTAACGACTAACGATGACTTAACGACTCAGTTAAAATGTATATACATGTAGTGTTTTAATATGTATTTATACACTTTTGAAAGACTTCAATACACTTATCAAAATACTTCTACTTAACAAAAATGCTTACAATTACATCCTCGTTCAGTTTCATCAACAATTCTACTCGTATGCACCCGTATTCGTACTCGTACAATACACAGCTTTTAGATGTATGTACTATTGGTATATACACTTCAATGATCAGCTCTTAGCAGCCCATGTGAGTCACCTAACACATGTGGGAACCATCATTTGGCAACTAGCATGAAATATCTCATAAAATTACAAAAATATGAGTAATCATTCATGACTTATTTACATGAAAACAAAATTACATATCCTTTATATCTAATCCATACACCAACGACCAAAAACACCTACAAACACTTTCATTCTTCAATTTTCTTCATCTAATTGATCTCTCTCAAGTTCTATCTTCAAGTTCTAAGTGTTCTTCATAAATTCCAAAAGTTCTAGTTTCATAAAATCAAGAATACTTTCAAGTTTGCTAGCTCACTTCCAATCTTGTAAGGTGATCATCCAACCTCAAGAAATCTTTGTTTCTTACAGTAGGTTATCATTCTAATACAAGGTAATAATCATATTCAAACTTTGGTTCAATTTCTATAACTATAACAATCTTATTTCAAGTGATGATCTTACTTGAACTTGTTTTCGTGTCATGATTCTGCTTCAAGAACTTCGAGCCATCCAAGGATCCATTGAAGCTAGATCCATTTTTCTCTTTTCCAGTAGGTTTATCCAAGGAAATTAAGGTAGTAATGATGTTCATAACATCATTCGATTCATACATATAAAGCTATCTTATTCGAAGGTTTAAACTTGTAATCACTAGAACATAGTTTAGTTAATTCTAAACTTGTTCGCAAACAAAAGTTAATCCTTCTAACTTGACTTTTAAAATCAACTAAACACATGTTCTATATCTATATGATATGCTAACTTAATGATTTAAAACCTGGAAACACGAAAAACACCGTAAAACCGGATTTACGCCGTCGTAGTAACACCGCGGGCTGTTTTGGGTTAGTTAATTAAAAACTATGATAAACTTTGATTTAAAAGTTGTTATTCTGAGAAAATGATTTTTATTATGAACATGAAACTATATCCAAAAATTATGGTTAAACTCAAAGTGGAAGTATGTTTTCTAAAATGGTCATCTAGACGTCGTTCTTTCGACTGAAATGACTACCTTTACAAAAACGACTTGTAACTTATTTTTCCGACTATAAACCTATACTTTTTCTGTTTAGATTCATAAAATAGAGTTCAATATGAAACCATAGCAATTTGATTCACTCAAAACGGATTTAAAATGAAGAAGTTATGGGTAAAACAAGATTGGATAATTTTTCTCATTTTAGCTACGTGAAAATTGGTAACAAATCTATTTCAACCATAACTTAATCAACTTGTATTGTATATTATGTAATCTTGAGATACCATAGACACGTATACAATGTTTCGACCTATCATGTCGACACATCTATATATATTTCGGAACAACCATAGACACTCTATATGTGAATGTTGGAGTTAGCTATACAGGGTTGAGGTTGATTCCAAAATATATATAGTTTGAGTTGTGATCAATACTGAGATACGTATACACTGGGTCGTGGATTGATTCAAGATAATATTTATCGATTTATTTCTGTACATCTAACTGTGGACAACTAGTTATAGGTTACTAACGAGGACAGCTGACTTAATAAACTTAAAACATCAAAATATATTAAAAGTGTTGTAAATATATTTTGAACATACTTTAATATATATGTATATATTGTTATAGGTTCGTGAATCAACAGTGGCCAAGTCTTACTTCCCGACGAAGTAAAAATCTGTGAAAGTGAGTTATAGTCCCACTTTTAAAATCTAATATTTTTGGGATGAGAATACATGCAGGTTTTATAAATGATTTACAAAATAGACACAAGTACGTGAAACTACATTCTATGGTTGAATTATCGAAATCGAATATGCCCCTTTTTATTAAGTCTGGTAATCTAAGAATTAGGGAACAGACACCCTAATTGACGCGAATCCTAAAGATAGATCTATTGGGCTTAACAAACCCCATCCAAAGTACCGGATGCTTTAGTACTTCGAAATTTATATCATATCCGAAGGGTGTCCCGGAATGATGGGGATATTCTTATATATGCATCTTGTTAATGTCGGTTACCAGGTGTTCACCATATGAATGATTTTTATCTCTATGTATGGGATGTGTATTGAAATATGAAATCTTGTGGTCTATTATTATGATTTGATATATATAGGTTAAACCTATAACTCACCAACATTTTTGTTGACGTTTTAAGCATGTTTATTCTCAGGTGATTATTAAGAGCTTCCGCTGTCGCATACTTAAATAAGGACAAGATTTGGAGTCCATGTTTGTATGATATTGTGTAAAAACTGCATTCAAGAAACTTATTTTGTTGTAACATATTTGTATTGTAAACCATTAGGTAATGGTCGTGTGTAAACAGGATATTTTAGATTATCATTATTTGATAATCTACGTAAAGCTTTTTAAACCTTTATTGATGAAATAAAGGTTATGGTTTGTTTTAAAATGAATGCAGTCTTTGAAAAACGTCTCATATAGAGCTCAAAACCTCGCAACGAAATCAATTAATATGGAACGTTTTTAATCAATAAGAACGGGACATTTCAGGTCTGGTCCTATAAAGTTCGCGAGTTTTGGACGAATTTTTACACAATATCCATCCATCTCTCTATCTCACTCACGTATATATATATATATATATATATATATATATATATATATATATATATATATATATATATATATATATATATATATATATATATTTTAATTTTAATTTTAAATTCCAATAATAAGGGTATGTTAGCGAATGTTGTAAGGGTGTAAGTCGAAATTCTGTCCGTGTAACGCTACGTTATTTTTAATCACTGTAAGTTATGGTTAATGTTATTTTTAAACTAATGTCTCGTAGCTAATTTATTATTATGCTTATTTAATGCCGAAGTAATCGTGATGTTGGGCTAAATATTAAAATTGGGTAATACGGCTTTGGACCATAATTGGGGTTTGGACAAAAAAAAGACACTTGTAGAAATTAGACTATGGGCTATTAATGGGTTTTATATTAATTAAATGATACCTCGTTGATTTAATATATAGACTTATAATTTGACGTATTTATATATAACCACATACGCTTGACTGGGCACGGTGGGCGGGATATCTATAAATACCAATAATTGTTCATTTTACCGGACACGGAACTGGATTAATAGTTAATAGACTTGTTGAAAAAGGGGTGGATTACATTCAAGGGTAATTGGTGTAATTGTTAACAAAGTAGTAAAACCTTGGACTACACGCAGTCGATAACCTGGTGTATTCATTAAACAAAGTATTAAGACCTTGTTACAATTCGAATCCCCAATTAGTTGGAATATTTGACTTCGGGAATAAGAATAATTTGACGAAGACTTTCGCACTTTATGATTATGACTGATGGACTATTATGGACAAATCCGTATGGACATATCGAATAATCCAGGACAAAGAAAAATTAACCCATGGTAATAAAACTAAAATCAACACGTCAAACATCATGATTACAGAAATTTAAATAAGCATAATTTATATATTTCATATTTAATTGCACTTTTAATTATCGCACTTTTATTTATTGTCATTTTATTTAATTGCATTTCTTTAATTATCGCAATTTTATTTTATCGCACTTTTATTTATCGCAATTTCATTATCGTTATTTACTTTACGCTTTAAATTAAGTCTTTTATTTATTTAATATTTTACATTAGGTTTTAACTGCGACTAAAGTTTTAAAATCGACAAACCGGTCATTAAACGGTAAAAACCCCCTTTTATAATAATAATACTACTTATATATATTTTTGTATTTTTACAATTATAAGTTAAAAAAATATAGCGTTAAGCTTGGCTAAAGATCCATGTGGAACGAACCTGACTTACTAAAAACTACACTACTGTACGATTAGGTACACTGCCTATAAGTGTTGTAGCAAGGTTTAGGTATATCCATTCTATAAATAAATAAATATCTTGTGTAAAATTGTATCGTATTTAATAGTATTTCGTTGTAAAAAATATAACTATTTCATATACCCCTCGCATAACATCAAGTATTTTTGGCGCCGCTGCCGGGGACAAGCTTAAACGCCGGAAGCGAAACGCTATCTAATAAAAAGATTTTTATTAATTTTTAGTTTACTTTTATAAAAATACGCTTTTGTAAAAATACGTTTTAAATATTCAAAAATATAAAAAGAAAAAAAAACAAAATATATATATATTTAAGAGTTGTTCAAAAATATAAAATATTTCTATTTCTATTTTTAGTTTGTAAAAATATAAGTTTTATTTAATTTATATAAATACTTTTTATAAATATTAAAACAGAAAATTAAAAAATATATATATATATATAAACCTCTAGGCCCGTTACTGTAGCAGCATTTGGCCCGAATCTGCAGGTCATGCGACCGCATGAAAACATAACTAGAACTCCATGCGATCGCATGGAGTGATTTGACAGGCCCGGTACATCTGATCCATCGAATTAGGGTTTTAATTAATATTAATTATTAATATAAACCCTAATTAGGGTTTAGTTTTTAATTATTTGTTTTAAGCTTTTAATTTATTTGTATTTTTAAGTGTAATTAGTTTTAATAAATTATAAAATTAATAGTTTTATAAAATAAATAATATAAAAATAATATTTTTATAAAATTGTACTTTTTACAACTTTAAGTTTTATTTTTATATTTTGTATCTTTTTATTTATTTTTAGCGTAATATTTGTATTTTTCGCTCGTAATTAGTTTAAAGATATAGTTTTCGCCATAGTTATTTTTATTTCTAGATTTTTAGGTTTTGCCGTAAAATCCCTTAAGTGCTTTTTCTTTAGACTAAGATTTAGGTGCTTTAGAGTTTTGCGACGCCATTTTTATATCTTAGTACTTTTTAAGTTATTGCCATTTGGGATATAGTTTTTCTTTTAAGCTTTAATATTTTTAGACGCAACTTTTAATTTCTAGTTTTTAGACTTTTTAAGTTTCGACGCGCTACTTTCTTATTTTTATTTTTCGACGCCTATTATTTTTTCGACATTTTCCGACGCAATCTTTTTCTTTCTTATTTCTCGACGCTCTAGTTTATAGGACATAGAATTTTTTTTTTCTATTTCTTCTCTAAAATTTCAAAACGAAAAATTATTTTAAGTGGTTAAATTGATAGACATCAAAATTTTCTGGTACGTAGTAATAGTTGGATTTGTACGTGGACCGGGTTATTGGAGCCAAACAGTACTCAATTATCTTGAGACCAAATGAATCCTGCCCCTCTGCTGCATCTTTTGGTTATTCGAAACGTGGGCAAAATCAGAAAAGTCTATTAATTTGATAACTTATATAATTTTTCTTATTTTTATAACTAATAGGATATTCAGTGAATGCACCGAGCAAAACGTTCACCACCTTTTGTACGTTCACCACCTATAACTCGATCAAGACATCTAGAAAATATTGTCGCCGTTGATTTTTCTTTGGAATCGTCATCCAGTCGACCAAGTACTCCAATTCAAATTTCTGATAATCCATTTTTTGAACCCGACCTCACAATTGAGAATCCGGAGAATATTCAGGGACAATTCAGAGATCCTGAACCATTAATTTTTTCTCCGGAACCACCAATCATTCAAACAGAGATTGTTGAGGAACCAACCATTAAATCATAATCCTCTAGTGATTCAGATTCAACAAATTCAATAATGGAGAATCTGGAACCTCTAAGTATGGAAGACCGAATGCGAGCTAAACGCACTGGCCAAGGTCACGCAATTACTCAACCAGACATTAATGCGCCAGATTATGAAATCAAAGGACAAATTATACACATGGTAACTAATCAATGCCAATTTAGTGGTGCGCCGAAGGAAGATCCAAATGAACATCTTTGAACCTTTAATAGGATCTGTACTCTATTTAAAATAAGAGAAGTGGAGGATGAATAGATATATCTCATGTTATTTCCCTGGACTTTAAAGGGAGAAGCCAAATATTGGTTGGAATCGTTACCTGAAGGGGCGATTGATACATGGGATTTCTTAGTTGAAAAAGTTTTTAAACAATTCTTTCCGGTATCTAAAGCCGTGAGACTTCAAGGAGAAATTGTTACGTTAACACAAAAGCCAAATGAAACTCTATATGAAGCGTGGACAAGATTTGGAAAGTTATTAAGAGGATGTCCGCAACATGGTTTAGACACTTGTCAAATAGTACAAATATTCTACCAAGGATGCGACATCACTACAAGAAAAGACATCGATATAGCAGCTGGTGGTTCCATTATGAAGAAAACAGAAACTGATGCTTATAAAATTATTGATAACACTGCTTCCCACTCACATGAGTGGCACCAAGAAAAAGATATCGTTAGATCATCTAAAGCAGCTAGAGCCGATTCTAGCCATCACTTAGATTCCATTTCCACAAAGATAGATGCTGTCGAGAGACGAATGGAAAAGATGACTAAAGATATTCACTCAATACGAATTAGTTTTGAGCAGTGTGGAGGACCACATTTAACAAAAGATTGTCTCAGTATTGAACTAACAATGGAATAAAGAGAGAATGTTTCATACATAAACGAAAGGCCTGGGAATAATTATCAGAATAATTATCAACCGTCAAGACCAATCTACAATCAAAACCAGAATTATAACCGAAATGTTCCATATAACAACCAACAAGGTCCTAGCAATCAACAAGTATCTAACAATACTTACAATCAGCAAAGACTTATTTTTCAAAATAAACCACCACAAACCGATGATAAAAAGCTAAATTTAGAAGACATGATGTCGAAGCTAGTTGAATCTCAAACTCAGTTTTTCACATCTCAGAAATAAATGAATGATCAAAATGCTCAAGTATTTAGAAATCAACAAGCTTCTATTCAAAATCTGGAACAAGAAGTGAGCAACCTAGCAAGGTTAATAGATGAAAGAAAACTGGGAAGTTTACCTAGTGATACAAATGCTAACCCCTGGAATGAAACAGCTAAAGCCATTACCACAAGAAGTGGTATTACACTTAAACCACCTGAAATACCTGTAATTTCTGATGAAGCTATTCCTACTCCACAAGAACCACAATCTGATCAAGATAAGGAAAAAGAATCGGTAGTTGAAAAGGTTAATGAAGATAACATAGTTAAGGCTAAACCTTATGTTAAACCATACCAACCACCGCTTCCTTACCCGAGTAAAATGAGAAAAGAGAGACTTGAAGCTGAGCAATCCAAATTCTTGGATATATTTAAAAAGATAAATGTAAATCTTCCTTTCATTAATTTGATTTCAGGAATGCCTAGATATGCTAAATTCTTGAAAGATCTAATCACTAATAGAAAGAAAATGGAAGAACTCTCGGCTGTTACTATGAATGCTAATTGTTCTGCAGTACTGTTGAATAAGATACCAGAAAAATTATCTGATCCAGGAAGTTTCACAATTCCATGTTTTCTGGGTAGTCTTAGTTCAATAGAAGCATTGGCAGACTTAGGTGCTAGTATAAATCTAATGCCGTATTCACTATACACTAAACTAGACCTTGGAGAATTGAAACCAACACGAATAAGTATACAACTAGCCTATCGATCAGTAAAATATCCTAGAGGGATAATGGAGAACATGCTAGTTAAAGTTGGTACTTTAGTATTTCCAGTAGATTTTGTTATTCTAGACATGGAAGAAGATTCTCGAGTTCCTCTCATATTAGGAAAACCATTCTTAAACACGGCCAAAGCAATAATAGACGTGTTTGGTAAGAAACTGACCCTAAGTATAGAGGACGAGAGTGTTACCTTTTCTGTTGATAGAGCCATGCAACAACCGCAATCTGCAGATGATACATGTTATTATATTCAAACTATAGATTCACATGCAGAATTGTTAGAAGAATTTCCAGAATTACAAGGAACGGGAGAATGTTCTTTAGGAGAAGGAACATAACCAATTGATGAAACTGAATTGTTAGCTACACTTATGGCTAATGGATATGAACCAACAACATAAGAAATTCAAATGCTAAAAGAAGAAGACAGATATCGATACAAATCATAGATAGAAGAACCACCGACATTAGAGTTAAAGCCACTTCCAAACCATTTGGAATATGCTTATTTACATGGTGAGTCTGAATTACCTGTAATAATATCGTCTTCTCTTACTGAAACTGAAAAATCTCAACTCATTTCTGTGCTAAAAGCTCATAAACCAGCTATTGCATGGAAGATTCATGATATTAAAGGAATAAGTCCTTCGTATTGCACACATAAAATCCTTATGGAAGAAGGTCATAAAATGTATGTGCAATGCCAATGAAGACTAAATCCTAATATTCAAGATTTTGTTAAGAAAGAAATTATTAAACTGCTTGATGCAGGTTTAATTTATCCAATTTCTGATAGTCCATGGGTAAGCCCAGTTCAATGCGTACCTAAGAAGGGTGGCATGACTGTCATCACAAATGAGAAAAATGAGCTTATTCCTACTAGGACTGTAACAGGATGGTGTGTTTGTATTGATTATAGAAAATTAAATGACGCCACCAGAAAAGATCACTTTCCCTTACCTTTCATTGATCAAATGTTGGAAAGATTAGCCGGAAATAGTTACTATTATTTTCTTGATGGTTTTTTCGGATATTTTCAAATTCCAATAGCACCCGAGGACCAAGAGAAAACCACGTTCACGTGCCCTTATGGTACTTTTGCTTACAAAGGCATGCCATTTGGACTTTGCAACGCCCCTGCAACCTTTCAAAGGTGCATGATGGCGATTTTTCACTACATGATAGAAGAATGCATGGAAGTTTTCATGGATGACTTTTCAGTCTTCGGTGATACATTTGAATCATATCTAGTTAATCTTGAATGAATGCTTATTAGATGCGAACAATCAAATCTAGTACTTAATTGGGAGAAATGCCATTTCATGGTTAAAGAAGGCATCGTTCTTGGTCATAAAATCTCAAAGGAAGGAATTGAAGTGGATAGAGCTAAAGTAGATGTAATTGCTAAACTTCCACATCCCACCAATGTTAGAGGAGTTAGGAGTTTTCTAGGGCATGCCGGTTTTTACCGACGTTTTATAAAAGATTTTTCTAAAATTGCCACTCCTATGAATAAACTCCTAGAAAAAGATGCTCCATTCATCTTTTCAGATGAATGCATAAAATCTTTTAATATTCTTAAAAAAAACTCACTAATGCGCCGATCATGATAACTCCAAATTGGAATCTACCATTCGAACTTATGTGCGATGCAAGTGATTTTACAATGGGAGCCGTTTTAGGACAAAGGATTGAAAAACAATTTCAACCTATTTATTATGCTAGTAAGACGTTACAAGGAAACACAAACGAACTATACAACTACTGAAAAAGAACTCCTTGCTATCGTCTTTACTTTTGACAAATTTTGATCATATCTCGTTCTAGCTAAAACGGTGGTCTATACCGACCATTCTGCTCTTAGATACTTATTTTCGAAACAAGATGCTAAACCACGATTAATCCGTTAGATCTTACTCTTAAAAGAGTTCGATATTGAAATCCGAGATAAAAAAGGAGCAGAAAATCTCGCCGCTGATCATCTTTCTCATCTTGAAAATCCTGAATTAGAAGTTCTAAATGAATCGGCAATACAAGACAACTTTCCTGATGAATATCTATTGAAGATAGATTATAATGAAATTCCATGGTTTGCAGACTATGCAAACTACTTAGTATGTGGATTCCTTGAAAAAGGATTATCATACCAAAAACGAAAGAAATTCTTTAGTGATATAAAACACTATTTCTGGGAAGATCCACATTTGTTTAAAAGTTGTCGCGATGGAATAATACGCCGATGTGTATTTGGAGATGAAGCTAGTCAAATCTTAAACCATTGTCACACAGGACCAACAGGAGGGCATTATGGGCCTCAGCTCACAGCAAGAAAAGTTTACGATGCTGGATTCTATTGGCCTACAATTTTCAAAGACGCACACCTTCTTTGCAAATCCTGTGATGCTTGTCAAAGGACCGGAAAAATAAGTCAACGTGATGAAATGCCACAAAATGTCATTCAAGTATGTGAAGTATTTGACATTTGGGGTATTGACTTTATGGGTCCATTTCCAAAATCTCATAATAATCTATACATTCTCGTTGCCATTGATTATGTATCTAAATGGGCGGAAGCACAAGCTCTCCCAACTAACGATGCACGAGTTGTAGTCAACTTTTTAAAACGACTTTTTGCTAGGTTCGGAACACCGAAAGCTTTAATAAGTGATCGGGGTAATCATTTTTGTAACAATCAACTTGAGAAAGTTCTTAAAATATATGGAGTAACTCATAAAATCTCCATCGCATATCATCCACAAACAAGTGGACAAGTTGAAAATACCAACCGAGCTTTAAAACGTATTCTAGAAAAAACCGTAGGATCAAATCCGAAGGAATGGTCCATGAAATTGGAGGATGCACTCTGGACTTTTAGAACAACCTACAAAACTCCAGTTGAAACCACACCTTTTAGACTAGTTTACGGAAAAGCGTGTCATATTCCAGTAGAAATTGAACACAAAGCATTTTGGGCTTTGAATACATGTAATCTTGATTTACATGAAGCCGGACGTCTACGATTATGTCAACTAAACGAATTAGAAGAATTAAGACAATAAGCATATGAAAATTCGTTAATCTATAAGGAAAGAACGAAGAAATGGCATGATAAAAGAATCAGAAGTTCAAAAGAATTTAAGGAAGGAGACCGAGTTCTTCTTTTCAATTCACGATTCAAGTATTTCCTGGAAAATTGAAATCAAGGTGGTCTGGACCATTCATAGTCAAAAGAGTTTTTCCATACGGAACAATAGAGTTAATAAATTCAAATGGGATTGAATTTAAAGTTAATGGTCATAGAGTTAAACATTACATACATGGTCCGATGGAAGTTGACAATGAAGTCAATCATAATTTCACCACCCAAGAAAACCTTCAAAATGAAAATATAAATATGTTATCAACAACATATGAAAAATCAAAATTGGAAAATAGGGAGGATTCAAAATGGAGTGATGAAGAAGAATTCTTATACAAACCTCCCATTCCAAGAAACGAAGAAAAATGTGAACAAGAAGTTCAAATAGAAGTGAAAGAACCAAGAAAAGAACACTCGAAAAAGGTTTACAAACCAACTCGACTTACTAAAGCAGGAGACCCGGGTGAATTTATCATTTCTTGCTTGCTTAATGATGGTGCTGTATATAATGGACTCGCAGATTTAGGAGCAAGTGCAAATATTATGACTCTTTCCTTATACAAAAGATTAGGTATGGGTAAATTAAAACCAACCAAAATAGGGGTTCAATCATTTGACCTAACTATTAAACACCCGGTTGGAATAGCAAATAATTTACTTGTTAACGTGGGAAGTTTGACCTTTGTTGCAAACTTCATAGTGATTAATATGGAGGAAAACCTTGATATTCCTCTAATTTTAGGTCGCCCATTTTTAGCAACCACCGAGGCATTCATTGATGTAAGAGAAGGTAGAATGACACTTAGGGATGGTGATAAATCAATCTCCTTTATGAACCGAAAGTTTAGATCTCCACCAACCAAAACTGTTAGACCAATAAAAATACATAAGTGTGGGGAAGATGAAGAAACACTTAATGATGATCCGATCATAAAGAACCCCGTTGATGATACGAAATTAGATGAACCCGTTTTTAACAGTTCAACGAAGAAACTTTATAAACGGATTCACGATGCTAGGATTAAGGGAAACCTTAAGTTATGTAACCGATTAGTATCCAATTTATCGCCAAAAGAAAAGGCGATGATAGTTGAATTTGTGAAAGCTATGGAGGAAATCAACAAATGGATTGAAGAAAAAGTCAGAGATATACAAATTGTTGATGATCCAATTGAAAATAACGTTAATCACAATATCAACCCCGCATCTAACTAAGTGTGGGAAGAATCAAGTCTTTTAAGGATAATATGTATTTCTGTTAGAGTTAGATATTCTGTTTTCGTGTAGTTCTCGAGAATGGAATCCGAATGGTCTTTCCCTAGTAGACCCTAAAGAACTAGTCTTCTCCCCCCATTCTGAATTTTTATTTTTTTTTAGGTTTTACAAGATGAAGACTTCCTGTGAACTAAACCATGGTTTAATGCTACACGCTTTGATCACTAAACGTAATAATGACACCCTTCCAAGTGAATTGGTATCATTAATCAGAGGCAAATTGGACGGAGTAAGAAAAGAATCCAGGAACAAAAATAATAAGTTACATTTTGGTAAAGGAAAATCAAAATCCGCAGCGAAAAGAAGAGCACGACACCTTGAAAGATGTCACAAATGCAGAAAATGGTCACACGAAGGTAAATGTTCAAATAATCAAACATATTCAGATACCGAATTTGTTACTTTATGCAGAGATGGACCGTTCATATGTTTCGAAGAAAAAACATTGAATGCTCGAGGTTACGCCTATGTAGCTATGGAAAACCAATTAGTCTGACTATCTTATGAGTGGGCTAAAGCAGGTCACTAAGAATTCTATTTCACAGGTAAGTATGTACAGTTTTTATTTTTATTTTTATTGCTTTGAACCTTTTGATAATAAATGCTAAATCGTTCGCTATAAAGTATTATATTGGTATTCAATAAAATTAGGTTTTGCGACCGAAATTATTGATATCATACAAAAATTTATTACATCACTGCGAAATTTACCGTTTATTCTTAAGGTATAAATAATTTTAATCATTCAACCCAAAATATTTCAAAAATTCGTCATGAGTTAAACTAGGTTATGGAACCGAAATTACTTTACCGAAAAGAGGGGCGTATATTTTTGATAATATTTGATTGATTAAAGTGGGATAAAAGACCAAAAAGATTTTTAATTTTATTTTTACTTTGTTTTTAAAATTAATATATAAATATTAAATTAATATTGTGAACTTTTTAAAATCAATATATTTAAGTTTGTAAATATTTGAAAAAAAAAAATTTTTTGATTTTAATATAAGTATATATGTATAAAAACAAAAATATAATATAAATTTGGTATGAATTTTTAATTTTAATATGAATTTTTAATTTTATGCATTTTAAATTAAAGTTTGGTGTGAATTTAAAAACAAAAATTTACTTTATTTCGCTAAGTTAAAAATTGATTTTTAAAATTCGTCGTGAGTTGAAAACTAGGTCGTTGAACCGAAATTGCTTTACCCGAGGGCGGGACGAGAAATTTTATTATCATTATTTTTAATCTTATTGAATTAAAATATGCCAAAAACATTAAAAAAAAAAAACCAAAAATCTTTGCTTTTAAACGCCAGTATGTTTGGAAACTTTGGTAAAATTTAATCATTTTTTTACGCTAATCACCCTCAATAATTTAAATTGTTACTGATTTCTTGCAAATGAGGGCATTGCAAGATCTTAAGTGTGGGAAGGGGTTAAATTCTTTCGGAATTTTAAATTTTTTTTTTTTACTTATACAATTGGTTACCATTAAAAATACTAGTAACGCAGTAGTTGTATTAGAATCTAGTGCTCTCTGATAATAAAGAACAGCCCTAGTCTTATATACTGACTACCCATTTCTAGTAAAATTTTTCAAAATTTTCAGTTAAATGAACTCAAAATCATGTTTATACATATTTATGAACGATAAAACTAGGTGTTAACACCGAAATTATTGTTACCTCAGAAAGGACATAAATTGAGAAACAAACCAAAATGTTAGAATTCATTTAAAATGAAATAGAGGACAATAAAAAGGCAAATAAAAGAAAATAAAAGCCAAGTGTGGGAAAAATTTACAAAGTTCTTTAAAACATATATCACATATTTTGTACAAAGATACTTTTGTTTTGGACAAAATTAACCATTTTACCCGATTTATTGTAATACTTTTGAAAGAAAGATGGATCTACACGATGAATCAATTCCATCATTAAAAGGAAGTAAAGTCTTCCGAAAAAGAAACGCGCTTCTTGATTTAGGTCAGGAAGTTGTCGTCCAGACCAGCTGTAGGTTGACGAAAAATCTAGAAAAGTCATCACTAAAATTAGCAGGAAATCCACGGACCTTAGCATCAAACAGGGTCGCCAAGTGGTCAGACTTATCCTAACCATGAGAGGATCTGTCTCGTAAAATGGGGAGGACGCCGTGCAAATTAGCTTGATAAGACTAATGAATCAGATCCCCAGAAAAGGATAATCTCCTTAAAGATCAAAAATCAGCTTTTAAGACTGATATTACTCAATCCTAGAGATTGACCTTAAAGATTGAGAATTACAAACTCATGGAATTCGTTGATATCTAAACTCGAGCTTGAACGAGAAAATATTTTGATCAAAATTGCAAACCGATTTGTTTTCTGAAAATCCATTTTCCGTTCATTACCATTGAACGTAAAATCCTAGGAATTAACCTGGAATTCATTAGGTCACCTGAACCAAATCGGGTGTCAACCGTAAGAACGGTGGTTGCATAGCATGGTCGAAGACAGGACCTTGTGCCAGTCCGAAAAATTATAAGGGTGAGCTTTACTATTGCTCCTACAAAGGATAGTAATTGCATCCGACACGTTATAGACCATAATTAAAAGCATATCAGGGGACATTGCCTTAACAGTTACTTGTTCAACGCTTTCCTTTACAACCGGACGGTAGTTTATCGAAAGGTAATATACGGAGCAAGTATACTGGACGTGTTGCTCTCCCAATACAAGGTTAGCAAGTAGGTGATACAAAACCGCAAGTTTTGAGCTAAAATTTTCAAATCTGAAACCCACCAAACCCACAAAAACATTTTGCAAACACTGGTGAAGGGTTATTCCGGAAAACTTATCTAGGGTAAAAACTAGATTTAATTTTCAAAAGATCAAATGTTTTAATAAAGATCCAATTTCCTTAAGGATCTAAATTTTTATAGTCATGTGGGACTGTAAACCACATCGTTACTACCATTGTTTATACCGCCTTATAAAAATCACTGATGTACAAAGTGTGAAAAATAAAGAAGTGATTCTAGTATTTTTATTTCAAGACTATATTGCTTGAGGACAAGCAACACTCAAGTGTCTGAATATTTGATAATGCTAAAAACGAACATGTATTTCATAGCATTATCCCTCAAGAAAGACAAGCTTTTAGTTGCAATTGTTCTACGTATAAGTAATATTCGTTTAAATAATAAAAGGTGAAGACAAAAGACAGATTCGACGAATTGAAGACGCAAACGACCAAAAAGCTCAAAAGTACAAAGTACAATCAAAGTGGTTCAAATTATTGATGAGAAACGTCTCAAAATTACAAGAGTACAAGGCGCGAAACGCAAAATACAAGATATTAAATTGTACGCAAGGACGTTCAAAAATCCGGAACCGGGACCAAAGTCAACTCTCAACGCTCGATGCAACGGCCTAAAAATTACAAGTCAACTATGCACATAAATATAATATAATATTTAAATAATTCTTAAAATTATTTATATATTATATATATTTATATAAATCGTCGGCAGAATGCAAACAAAGACATGTGACCTGGAAAAGATGGCCATGCGATCACATGGCCTGGAAGGCAAAAATCCATGCGATTGCATGGTGAACAGGGACAGGTCTGGTCCTATAAAGTTCGCGAGTTTTGGACTAATTTTTACACAATATCCATCCATCTCTCTATCTCACTCACGTATATATATATATATATATATATATATATATATATATATATATATATATATATATATATATATATATATATATATATATATATTAATTTTAATTTTAAATTCCAATAATAAGGGTATGTTAGCGAATGTTGTAAGGGTGTAAGTCGAAATTTTGTCCGTGTAACGCTACACTATTTTTAATCACTGTAAGTTATGGTTAATGTTATTTTTAAATTAATGTCTCGTAGCTAAGTTATTATTATTCTTATTTAATGCCGAAGTAATCGTGATGTTGGGCTAAATATTAAAATTGGGTAATTGGGCTTTGGACCATAATTGGGGTTTGGACAAAAGAACGACACTTGTAGAAATTAGACTATGGGCTATTAATGGGTTTTATATTAACTAAATGATACCTCGTTGATTTAATATATAGACTTATAATTTGACGTATTTATATAGAACCACATATGCTTGACTGGGCACGGTGGGCGGAATATCTATAAATACCAATAATTGTTCATTTTACCGGACACGGAACTGGATTAATAGTTAATAGACTTGTTAAAACAGGGGTGGATTACATTCAAAGGTAATTGGTGTAATTGTTAACAAAGTAGTAAAACCTTGGACTACACGCAGTCGATATAACCTGGTGTATTCATTAAATAAAGTATTAAGACCTTGTTACAATTTGAATCCCCAATTAGTTGGAATATTTGACTTCGGGAATAAGAATAATTTGATGAAGACTTTCGCACTTTATGATTATGACTGATGGACTATTATGGACAAATCCGTATGGACATATCGAATAATCCAGGACAAAGGACAATTAACCCATGGTAATAAAACTAAAATCAACACGTCAAACATCATGATTACGGAAGTTTAAATAAGCATAATTTATATATTTCATATTTAATTGCACTTTTAATTATCGCACTTTTATTTATTGTCATTTTATTTAATTGTATTTTTAATTAACGTACTCTTTAATTATCGCAATTTTATTTTATCGCACTTTTATTTATTGCAATTTCATTTTCGTTATTTACTTTACGCTTTAAATTAAGTCTTTTATTTATTTAATATTTTACATTAGGTTTTAACTGCGACTAAAGTTTTAAAATCGACAAACCGGTCATTAAACGGTAAAAACCCCCTTTTATAATAATAATACTACTTATATATATATTTTTGTATTTTTACAATTATAAGTTAAAAAAATATAGCGTTAAGCTTGGCTAAAGATCCATGTGGAACGAACAGGACTTACTAAAAACTACAATACTGTATGATTGGGTACACTGCCTATAAGTGTTGTAGCAAGGTTTAGGTATATCCATTCTATAAATAAATAAATATCTTTTGTAAAATTGTATCGTATTTAATAGTATTTCGTTGTAAAAAATATAACTATTTCATATACCCCTCGCATAACATCAAATAGATTTTAAAAGTGGGACTATAACTCACTTTCACAGATTTTTACTTTGCCAGAAATAAGAATTGGTCACTGCTCGATTCACGAACCTATAACAATATGTACATATACATTAAAGTATGATCGAAATATATTCACAACATTTTTTTATTACATTTTAATGATTTAAGTTTATTAAGTCAGTTGTCCTCATTAGTAACCTACAACTAGTTGTCCACAGTTAGATGTACAGAAATAAATCAATATATATATATTATTTTGAATCAATCCACGACCCAGTGTATACACATCTCAGGCTAGATCACAACTCAAAGTATATATATTTTTGGAATCAACCTCAACCCTGTATAGCTAACTCAAGCATTACTGCATATAGAGTGTCTATGGTTGTTCCAAATAATATATATACATGGGTCGATATGATATGTCAAAACATTGTATACGTGTCTATGGTATCCCAAGATTACATAATACATGTATAATACAATATAAGTTAGCTAGGATATGATTAATATAGATTTGTTATAAAATTTTCGTAGCTACAACAAGTAAAATTTTCCAATTTTGTTTTACCCATAATTTCTTCGTTTTAAATCCGTTTTGAGTGATTCAAGTTGCTATGGCTTCATATTGAACTTAAGTTTATGAATCTAAACAGAAAAACTATAAGTTTATAGTCGGAAATACAGGTTACAAGTCAATATTATAAGAGGTAGTCATTTCAGTCGAAAGAACGACGTCTTGATGACCATTTTGAAAAACATACTTCCACTTTGAGTTTAACCATGATTTTTGGATATAGTTTCATGTTCATAAGAAAAATCATTTTTCCATAAGAACAACTATTAAATCAAAGTTTATCATAGTTTTTAATTAACTAACCCAAAACAGCCCGTGGTGTTACTACGACGGCGTATGTCCAATTTTAAGGTGTTTTTCGTGTTTTCAGATTTTAAATCATTAAGTTAGCATATTATATAGATATAGAACATGTGTTTAGTTGATTTTAAAAGTCAAGTTAGAAGGATTAACTTTATTTGCTAACAAGTTTAGAATTAACTAAACTATGTTCTAGTGATTACAAGTTTAAATCTTCGAATAAGATAACTTTATATGTATGAATCGAATGATGTTATGAACATCATTAATACCTCAAGTTTTGTGGATAAACCTACTGGAAAAGAGAAAAATAGATCTAGCTTCAAAGGATCCTTGGATGGCTTGAAAGTTCTTGAAGTAGAATCATGACACGAAAACAAGTTCAAGTAAGATTTCCACTCGAAATAAGATTGTTATAATTATAGAAATTGAATCAAAGTTTGAGTATGAGTATTACCTTGAATTAAAAAAATATCTTACTATAAATAAGAAAGATTTCTTGAGATTGAATGATCACTTGAAATGAATTTGCAAGATTGGAAGTAACCTAGCAAGTTTGAAAGATTTCTTGAAGTGTTCTTGAATGGTTGTTTTTATGATGATTAAAGCTTGTAATTGAAGCTAAAAGATGGTGAAAATGATTGGAGATGATCAACTATGATGTTAGGAGTATTTTGAGAGAGAATTTGGAGTGTAAGTATGAGAAAATGGAATGGAAAAATGGGGTGAAATCATAAAAATGGTATTACTTGTTATAAAGAAAAAAAAAGATCCTTAAGTTTGTTTTTAGCTCATTAGTCATACAAGTTGTTAAATAATGATTCCACATGTTTTTGACTCTAATATGGCTGTTAAGAATGAATGATTAAAGGTGTATATACCTATAGTAAATACATCTAGAACCTGTGTATTGTACGAGTACGAATACGGGTACATACGAGTAGAATTGTTGATGAAAATGAATGAGAATGTAATTGTGAGCATTTTTGCTAAGTAGAAGTACTTTGATATGTGTCTTGAAGTCTTTCAAAAGTGTACTAATACATATTTATACACTACATATATATACATTTTAACTGAGTCGTTAAGTCACCGTTAGTCGTTACATGTAAGTGTTGTTTTGAAACCTTTAAGTTAACGATCTTGTTAAATGTAATTAATCCATTGTTATAATACTTAAATAAGATGTTAAATTGTTATGTTATCATAATAACATGGTGTATAAATATATCTTAACATCATATATATATATATGTTAAAATACTATTACAACGATAATCGTTACATATATGTCTCGTTTCGAAATCCTTAAGTTAGTAGTCTTGTTTTACATATGTAGTTCATTGTTAACACACTTAATGACTTACTTAATTATAATTTTATCATGTTAAATATAGTTTAACAATATCTTAATATGATACATATGTATTTAGTAAGACGTTGTTATAACGATAATCGTTATATATATCATTTTTGAGTTTCTTAAATCAATAATCTCCTTTGTTTGTATATAACTCATTGTTAACATATTTATGTAGATACTTACTTATCATAATCTCATGTTAACCATATATATATATTCATTTATATAACATCATGTAGTTTTTACAAGTTTTTAACGTTCGTGAATCGCCGGTCAATTTGGGTGGTCAATTGTCTATATGAAACTCATTTCAAATAATCAAGTCTTAACAAGTTTAATTGCTTATCATGTTGGAAACATTTAATCATTTAAATATCAATCTCATTTAATATATATAAACATGGAAAAGTTCGGGTCACTAAAGTACCTACCCGTTAAATAAATTTCGTCCCGAAATTTTAAGTTGTTGAAGGTGTTGACGAATCTTCTGGAAATAGATTCGGGTATTTCTTCTTCGTCTGATCTTCACGTTCCCAGGTAAACTCGGGTCCTCTACGAGCATTCCATTGTACCTTAATGATTGGTATTTTATTTTGCTTAAGTTTTTTAACCTCACGATCCATTATTTCGATGGGTTCTTCGATGAATTGAAGTTTTTCATTGATTTGAATTTCGTCTACTGGAATAGTGAGATCTTCTTTAGCAAAACATTTCTTCAAATTCGAGACGTGGAAAGTGTTAAGTACAGCCGCGAGTTGTTGTGGTAACTCAAGTCGGTAAGCTACCGATCCGACACGATCAATAATCTTGAATGGTCCAATGTACCTTGGATTTAGTTTCCCCCGTTTACCAAATCGAACAACGCCTTTCCAAGGTGAAACCTTAAGCATGACCATCTCTCCAACTTCAAATTCTATGTCTTTTCTTTTAATGTCCGCGTAACTCTTTTGTCGACTTTGGGCGGTTTTCAACCGTTGTTGAATTTGAATGATCTTCTCGGTAGTTTCTTGAATTATCTCCGGACCCGTAATCTGTCTATCTCCCACTTCACTCCAACAAATCGGAGACCTGCACTTTCTACCATAGAGTGCTTCGAACGGTGCCATCTCAATACTCGAATGGTAACTGTTGTTGTAGGAAAACTATGCTAATGCTAGATGTCGATCCTAACTGTTTCCAAAATCAATAACACATGCTCGTAGCATGTCTTCGAGCGTTTGTATCATCCTTTCGCTCTGCCCGTCGGTTTGTGGATGGTAGGCAGTACTCATGTCTAGACGAGTCCCTAATGCTTGTTGTAACGTCTGCCAGAATCTTGAAACAAATCTGCCATCCCTATCAGAGATAATAGAGACTGGTATTCCATGTCTGGAGACAACTTCCTTTAAGTATAGTCGTGCTAACTTCTCCATTTTATCATCTTCTCTCATTGGCAGAAAGTGTGCTGACTTGGTGAGACGATCGACTATTATCCAAATAGTATTATAACCACTTGCAGTCCTTGGCAATTTAGTAATGAAATCCATGGTAATGTTTTCTCATTTCCATTCCGGGATTTCGGGTTGTTGAAGTAGACCTGATGGTTTCTGATGTTCAGCTTTGACCTTAGAACACGTCAAACATTCTCCTACGTATCTAGCAATATAGGCTTTCATACCCGGCCACCAAAAGTGTTTCTTGAGATCTTTGTACATCTTCCCTGCTCCGGGATGTATTGAATATCTGGTTTTATGTGCTTCCTTAAGTACCTTTTCTCTCACATCTCCAAACCTTGGTAGCCAAATTCTTTCAGCTCTATATCGAGTTCCGTCTTCCCGAATATTAAGGTGGTTCTCCGACCCTTTGGGTATTTCATTTTTCAAATTCCCTTCTTTTACAACTCCTTGTTGCGCCTCCTTTATTTGAGTAGTAAGGTTAGTACGAATAATTATATTCATAGCTTTTACCCGTATAGGTTCTCTGTCCTTTCTACTCAAAGCGTCGGCTACCACATTCGCCTTCCCCGGGTCGTAACGAATCTCGAAATCGTAATCATTCAATAACTCAATCCATCTACGCTGCCTCATGTTCAGTTGTTTCTGATTAAATATGTGTTGAAGACTTTTGTGGTCGGTATATATAATACTTTTGACCACATATAAATAGTGCCTCCAAGTCTTTAATGCAAAAACAACCGCGCCTAATTCCAAATCATGCGTCGTATAATTCTGCTCGTGAATCTTCAATTGTCTAGACGCATAAGCAATTACCTTCATTCGTTGCATTAATACACAACCGAGAACTTGCTTTGAGGCATCACAATATATTACAAAATCATCATTCCCTTCAGGCAATGACAATATAGGTGCCGTAGTTAACTTTTTCTTCAACAATTGAAACGATTTCTCCTACTCATCCTTTCATTCGAATTTCTTCCCTTTATGCGTTAATGCAGTCAAGGGTTTTGCTATTTTGAAAAAATCTTGGTTGAATCTTCTGTAGTAACCAGCTAGTCCTAAAAATTGGCGTATATGTTTCGGAGTTTTTGGGGTTTCCCATTTTTCAACAGTTTCAATCTTTGTCGGATCCACCTGAATACCTTCTTTGTTCACTATGTGACCGAGGAATTGAACTTCTTCTAACCAAAATGCACACTTTGAAAACTTAGCGTACAGTTTTTCTTTCCTCAACAACTCTAGCACTTTTCTTAAATGTTCTTCGTGCTCTTGCTCATTCTTTGAGTAAATAAGTATGTCATCGATAAAAACAATGACAAACTTGTCGAGATATGGCCCACACACACAGTTCATGAGGTCCATGAACACAACTGGTGCGTTAGTCAATCCAAACGGCATAACCATAATAATAATACCCCCTTTTATAATAATAATACTACTTATATATATTTTTGTATTTTTACAATTATAAGTTAAAAAAATATAGCGTTAAGCTTGGCTAAAGATCCATGTGGAACGAACCGGACTTATTAAAAACTACACTACTGTACGATTAGGTACACTGCCTATAAGTGTTGTAGCAAGGTTTAGGTATATCCATTCTATAAATAAATAAATATCTTGTGTAAAATTGTATCGTATTTAATAGTATTTCGTTGTAAAAAATATAACTATTTCATATACCCCTCGCATAACATCAAGTATTTTTGGCGCCGCTGCCGGGGACAAGCTTAAATGCCGAAAGCGAAACGCTATCTAAAAAAAAAGATTTTTATTAATTTTTAGTTTACTTTTATAAAAATACGCTTTTATAAAAATACGTTTTAAATATTCAAAAATATAAAAAGATAAAAAACAAAATATATATATATATATATTTAAGAGTTGTTCAAAAATATAAAATATTTCTATTTTTAGGTTGTAAAAATATAAGATTTATTTAATTTATATAAATACTTTTTATAAATATTAAAACAGAAAATTAAAAAATATATATATATAAACCTCTAGGCCCGTTACTATAGCAGCCCAGCATTTGGCCCGAATCTGCAGGTCATGCGACCTCATGAAAACATAACTAGAACTCCATGCGATCGCATGGAGTGATTTGACAGGCCCGGTACATCTGATCCCTCGAATTAGGGTTTTAATTAATATTAATTATTAATATAAACCCTAATTAGGGTTTAGTTTTTAATTATTTGTTTTAAGTTTTTAATTGATTTGTATTTTTAAGTGTAATTAGTTTTAATAAATTATAAAATTAATAGTTTTATAAAATAAATAATATAAAAATAATATTTTTATAAAATTGTACTTTTTACAACTTTAAGTTTTATTTTTATATTTTGTATCTTTTTATTTGTTTTTAGCATAATATTTGTATTTTTCGCTCGTAATTAGTTTAAAGATATAGTTTTTGCCATAGTTATTTTTATTTCTAGATTTTTAGGCTTTGCCGCAAAATTCCTTAAGTGCTTTTTCTTTAGACTAAGATTTAGGTGCTTTAGAGTTTTGCGACGCCATTTTTATATCTTAGTACTTTTTAAGTTATTGCCATTTGGGATATAGTTTTTCTTTTAAGCTTTAATATTTTTAGACGCAACTTTTAATTTCTAGTTTTTAGACTTTTTAAGTTTCGACGCGCTACTTTCTTATTTTTATTTTTCGACGCCTATTATTTTTTTGACATTTTCCGACGCAATCTTTTTCTTTCTTATTTCTCGACGCTCTAGTTTATAGGACATAGAATTTTTCTTTCTATTTCTTCTCTAAAATTTCAAAACAAAAAATTATTTTAAGTGGTTAAATTGATAGACATCAAAATTTTCTGGTACGTAGTAATAGTTGGATTTGTAAGTGGACCGGGTTATTGGAGCCAAACAGTACTCAATTATATTGAGACCAAATGAATCCTGCCCCTCTGCTGCATCTTTTGGTTATTCGAAACGTGGGCAAAATTAGAAAAGTCTATTAATTTGATAACTTATATAATTTTTCTTATTTTTATAACTAATAGGATATTCAGTGAATGCACCGAGCAAAATGTTCACCACCTTTTGTACGTTCACCACCTATAACTCGATCAAGACATCTAGCAAATATTGTCGCCGTTGATTTTTCTTTAGAATCGTCATCCAGTCGACCAAGTACTCCAATTCAAATTTCCGATAATCCATTTTTTGAACCCGACCTCACAATTGAGAATCCGGAGAATATTCAGGGACAATTCAGAGATCCTGAACCATTAATTTTTCCTCCGGAACCACCAATCATTCAAACAGAGATTGTTGAGGAACCAACCATTAAATCAAAATCCTCTAGTGATTCAGATTCAACAAATTCAATAATGGAGAATCTGGAACCTCTAAGTATGGAAGACCGAATGCGAGCTAAACGCACTGGCCAAGGTCACGCAATTACTCAACCAGACATTAATGCACCAGATTATGAAATCAAAGGACAAATTCTACACATGGTAACTAATCAATGCCAATTTAGTGGTGCGCCGAAGGAAGATCCAAATGAACATCTTCGAACCTTTAATAGGATCTGTACTCTATTTAAAATAAGAGAAGTGGAGGATGAACAGATATATCTCATGTTATTTCCCTGGACTTTAAAGGGAGAAGCCAAAGATTGGTTGGAATCGTTACCTGAAGGGGCGATTGATACATGGGATTTCTTAGTTGAAAATTTTTTTAAACAATTCTTTCCGGCATCTAAAGCCGTGAGACTTCAAGGAGAAATTGTTACGTTAACACAAAATTCAAATGAAACTCTACATGAAGCGTGGACAAGATTTGGAAAGTTATTAAGAGGATGTCCGCAACATGGTTTAGACACTTGTCAAATAGTACAAATATTCTACCAAGGATGCGACATCACTACAAGGAAAGACATCGATATAGCAGCTGGTGGTTCCATTATGAAAAAAAAAACAGCAACTGATGCTTATAAAATTATTGATAACACTGCTTCCTACTCACATGAGTGGCACCAAGAAAAAGATATCGTTAGATCATCTAAAGCAGCTAGAGCCGATTCTAGCCATGACTTAGATTCCATTTCCGCAAAGATAGATACTGTCGAGAGATGAATGGAAAAGATGACTAAAGATATTCACTCAATACGAATTAGTTGTGAGCAGTGTGGAGGACCACATTTAACAAAAGATTGTCTCAGTATTGAACTAACAATGGAACAAAGAAAGAATGTTTCATACATAAACCAAAGGCCTGGAAATAATTATCAGAATAATTATCAACCGCCAAGACCAATCTACAATCAAAACCAGAATTATAACCGAAATGTTCCATACAACAACCAACAAGGTCCTAGCAATCAACAAGTATCTAACAAT
Organism: Rutidosis leptorrhynchoides; assembly: GCF_046630445.1. NCBI lineage: Eukaryota > Viridiplantae > Streptophyta > Magnoliopsida > Asterales > Asteraceae > Rutidosis > Rutidosis leptorrhynchoides. The sequence goes on from NC_092336.1 coordinate 150,641,924, forward strand.
ACTTACAATCAGCAAAGACCTATTTTTCAAAATAAACCACCACAAACCGATGATAAAAAGCTAAATTTAGAAGACATGATGTCGAAGCTAGTTGAATCTCAAACTCAGTTTTTCACATCTCAGAAACAAATGAATGAACAAAATGCTCAAGCATTTAGAAATCAACAAGCTTCTATTCAAAATCTGGAACAAGAAGTGAGCAACCTAGCAAGGTTAATAGGTGAAAGTAAACCGGGAAGTTTACCTAGTGGTACAAATGCTAACCCCCGGAATGAAACAGCTAAAGCCATTACCACAAGAAGTGGTATTACACTTAAACCACCTGAAATACCTGTAATTTCTGATGAAGCTATTCCTACTCCACAAGAACCATAATCTGATCAAGATAAGGAAAAAGAACCGGTAGTTGAAAAGGTTAATGAGGATAACATAGTTAAGGCTAAACCTTATGTTAAACCATACCAACCACCACTTCCTTACCCGAGTAAAATGAGAAAAGAGAGACTTGAAGCTGAGCAATCCAAATTCTTGGATATATTTAAAAAGATAAATGTAAATCTTCCTTTCATTGATGTGATTTCAGGAATGCCTAGATATGCTAAATTCTTAAAGATCTAATCACTAATAGAAAGAAAATGGAAGAACTCTCGGCTGTTACTATGAATGCTAATTGTTCTGCAGTACTGTTGAATAAGATACCAGAAAAATTATCTGATCCAGGAAGTTTCACAATTCCATGTTTTCTGGGTAGTCTTAGTTCAATAGAAGCATTGGCAGACTTAGGTGCTAGTATAAATCTAATGCCGTATTCACTATACGCTAAACTAGACCTTGGAGAATTGAAACCAACACGAATAAGTATACAACTAGCCGATCGATCAGTAAAATATCCTAGAGGGATAATGGAGAACATGCTAGTTAAAGTTGGTACTTCAGTATTTCCAGTAGATTTTGTTATTCTGGACATGGAAGAAGATTCTCGAGTTCCTCTCATATTAGGAAGACCATTCTTAAACACGGCCAAAGCAATAATAGACGTGTTTGGTAAGAAACTGACCCTAAGTATAGAGGACGAGAGTGTTACCTTTTCTGTCGATAGAGCCATGCAACAACCGCAATCTGCAGATGATACATGTTATTATATTCAAACTATAGATTCACATGCAGAATTGTTAGAAGAATTTCTAGAATTACAAGGAACAGGAGAATGTTCTTTAGGAGAAAGAACTGAACCAATTGATGAAACTGAATTGTTAGCTACACTTATGGCTAATGGATATGAACCAACAACATAAGAAATTAAAATTCTAAAAGAAGAAGACAGATATCGATACAAATCATCGATAGAAGAACCACCGACATTAGAGTTAAAGCCACTTTCAAACCATTTGGAATATGCTTATTTACATGGTGAGTCTGAATTACCTGTAATAATATCGTCTTCTCTTACTAAAACTGAAAAATCTCAACTCATTTCTGTGCTAAAAGCTCATAAACCAGCTATTGCATGGAAGATTCATGATATTAAAGGAATAAGTCCTTCGTATTGCACACATAAAATCCTTATGGAAGAAGGTCATAAAACGTATGTGCAATGCCAACGAAGACTAAATCCTAATATGCAAGATGTTGTTAAGAAAGAAATTATTAAACTGCTTGATGCAGGTTTAATTTATCCAATTTCTGATAGTTCATGGGTAAGCCCAGTTCAATGCGTACCTAAGAAGGGTGGCATGACTGTCATCACAAATGAGAAAAATGAGCTTATTCCTACTATGACTGTAACAGGATGGTGTGTTTTTATTGATTATATAAAACTAAATGACGCCACCAGAAAATATCACTTTCCCTTACCTTTCATTGATCAAATGTTGGAAAGATTAGCCGGAAATAGTTACTATTGTTTTCTTGATGGTTTTTCCGGATATTTTCAAATTCCAATAGCACCCGAGGACCAAGAGAAAACCACGTTCACGTGCCCTATGGTACTTTTGCTTACAAACGCATGCCATTTGGACTTTGCAACGCCCGTGCAACCTTTCAAAGGTGCATGATGGCGATTTTTCACGACATGATAGAAGAATGCATGGAAGTTTTCATGGATGACTTTTTAGTCTTCGGTGATACATTTGAATCATGTCTAGTTAATCTTGAACGAATGCTTATTAGATGCGAACAATCAAATCTAGTACTTAATTGGGAGAAATGCCATTTCATGGTTAAAGAAGGCATCGTTCTTGGTCATAAAATCTCAAAGGAAGGAATTGAAGTGGATAGAGCTAAAGTAGATGTAATTGCTAAACTTCTACATCCCACCAATGTTAGAGGAGTTAGGACTTTTCTAGGGCATGCCGGTTTTTACCGACGTTTTATAAAAGATTTTTCAAAAATTGCCACTCCTATGAATAAACTCCTAGAAAAAGATGCTCCATTCATCTTTTCAGATGAATGCATAAAATCTTTTAATATTCTTAAAGAAAAACTCACTAATGCGCCGATCATGATAACTCCAAATTGGAATCTACCATTTGAACTTATGTGCGATGCAAGTGATTTTACAATGGGAGCCGTTTTAGGACAAAGGATTGAAAAACGATTTCAACCTATTTGTTATGCTAGTAAGATGTTACAAGGAGCATAAATGAACTATACAACTACTGAAAAAGAACTCCTTGCTATTGTCTTTGCTTTTGACAAATTTTGATCATATCTCGTTCTAGCTAAAATGGTGGTCTATACCGACCATTCTGCTCTTAGATACCTATTTTCGAAACAAGATGCTAAACCACGATTAATCCGTTGGATCTTACTCTTAAAAGAGTTCGATATTGAAATCCGAGATAAAAAGGGAGCAGAAAAGCTCGCCGCTGATCATCTTTCTCGTCTTGAAAATCCTGAATTAGAAGTTCTAAATGAATCGACAATACAAGACAAATTTCCTGATGAATATCTATTGAAGATAGATTATAATGAAATTCCATGGTTTGCAGACTATGTAAACTACTTAGTATGTGGATTCCTTGAAAAAGGATTATCATACCAAAAACGAAAGAAATTCTTTAGTGATATAAAACACTATTTCTGGGAAGATCCACATTTGTTTAAAAGTTGTCCCGATGGAATAATACGCCGATGTGTATTCGGAGATGAAGCTAGTCAAATCTTAAACCATTGTTACACAGGACCAACAGGAGGGCATTATGGGCCTCAGCTCACAGCAAGAAAAGTTTACGATGCTGGATTCTATTGGCCTACAATTTTCAAAGACGCACACCTTCTTTGCAAATCCTGTGATGCTTGTCAAAGGGCCGGAAAAATAAGTCAACGTGATGAAATGCCACAAAATGTCATTCAAGTATGTGAAGTATTTGACATTTGGGGTATTGACTTTATGGGTCCATTTCCAAAATCTCATAATAATCTATACATTCTCGTTGCCATTGATTATGTATCTAAATGGGCGGAAGCACAAGCTCTCCCAACTAACGATGCACGAGTTGTAGTCAACTTTTTAAAATGTCTTTTTGATAGGTTCGGAACACCGAAAGCTTTAATAAGTGATCGGGGTACTCATTTTTGTAACAATCAACTTGAGAAAGTTTTTAAAAGATATGGAGTAACTCATAAAATCTCCACCGCATATCATCCACAAACAAGTGGACAAGTTGAAAATACCAACCGAGCTTTAAAACGTATTCTATAAAAACCGTAGGATCAAATCTGAAGGAATGGTCCATGAAATTGGAGGATGCACTCTGGGCTTTTAGAACAGCCTACAAAACTCCAATTGGAACCATACCTTTTAGACTAGTTTACGGAAAAGCATGTCATCTTCCAGTAGAAATTGAACACAAAGCATTTTGGGCTTTGAAGACATGTAATCTTGATTTACATGAAGCCGGACGTCTACGATTAAGTCAACTAAACAAATTAGAAGAATTAAGACAAGAAGCATATGAAAATTCGTTAATCTATAAGGAAAGAACGAAGAAATGCCATGATAAAAGAATCAGAAGTTCAAAAGAATTTAAGGAAGGAGACCGAGTTCTTCTTTTCAATTCACGATTCAAGTATTTCCTGGAAAATTGAAATCAAGATGGTCTGGACCATTCATAGTCAAAAGAGTTTTTCCATACGGAAGAATAGAGTTAATAAATTCAAATGGGATTGAATTTAAAGTTAATGTCACAGAGTTAAACATTACATACATGGTCCGATGGAAGTTGACAATGAAGTCAATCATAATTTCACCACCCAAGAAAACCTTCAAAATGAAAATATAAATATGTTATCAACAACATATGAAAAATTAAAATTGGAAAATAGGGAGGATTCAAATTAGAGTGATGAAGAAGAATTCTTATACAAGCCTCCCATTCCAAGAAACGAAGAAAAATGTGAACAAGAAGTTCAAATAGAATTGAAAGAACCAAGAAAAGAACACCCGAAAAAGGTTTACAAACCAACTCGACTTACTAAAGCAGGAGACCCGGGTGAATTTATCATTTCTTGCTTGCTTAATGATGGTGCTGTATATAATGGACTCGCAGATTTAGGAGCAAGTGCAAATATTATGCCTCTTTCCTTATACAAAAGATTAGGTATGGGTAAATTAAAACCAACCAAAATAGGGGTTCAATCATTTGACCTAACGATTAAACACCCGGTTGGAATAGCAAATAATTTACTTGTTAACGTGGGAAGTTTGACCTTTGTTGCAAACTTCATAGTGATTAATATGGAGGAAAACCTTGATATTCCTCTAATTTTAGGTCGCCCATTTTTAGCAACCACCGAGGCATTCATTGATGTAAGAGAAGGTAGAATGACACTTAGGGATGGTGATAAATCAATCACCTTTGTGAACCAAAAGTTTAGATCTCCACCAACCAAAACTGTTAGACCAATAAAAATACATAAGTGTGGGGAAGATGAAGAAACACTTAATGATGATCCGATCACTAAGAACCCCGTTGATGATACGAAATTAGATGAACCCGTTTTTAACAGTTCAACGAAGAAACTTTATAAATGAATTCACGATGCTAGGATTAAGGGGAACCTTAAGTTATGTAACCGATTAGTATCCAATTTATCGCCAAAAGAAAAGGCAATGATAGTTGAATTTGTGAAAGCTACAGAGGAAATCAACAAATGGATTGAAGAAAAAGTCAGAGATATACAAATTGTTGATGATCCAATTGAAAATAACGTTAATCATAATATCAACCCCACATCTAACTAAGTGTGGGCGAATCAAGTCTTTTAAGGATAATATGTATTTCTATTAGAGTTAGATATTCTGTTTTCGTGTAGTTCTCGAGAATGGAATCCGAATGGTCTTTTCCTAGCAGACCCTAAAGAACTAGTCTTCTCCCCCCATTCTGAATTTTTATTTTTTTTTAAGTTTTACAAGATGAAGACTTCCTGTGAACTAAACCATGGTCTAATGCTACACGCTTTGATCACTAAACGTAATAATGACACCCTTCCAAGTGAATTGGTATCATTAATCAGAGGCAAATTGGACGGAGTAACAAAAGAATCCAGGAGCAAAAATAATAAGTTACATTTTGGTAAAGGAAAATCAAAATCCGCAGCGAAAAGACGAGCACGACACCTTGAAAGATGTCACAAATGCGGAAAATGGTCACACGAAGGTAAATGTTCAAATAATCAAACATATTCAAATACCGAATTTGTTACTTTATGCAGAGATGGACCGTTCATATGTTTCGAAGAAAAAACATTGAATGCTCGAGGTTACGCCAATGTAGCTATGAAAAACCAATTAGTCCGACTATCTTATGAGTGGGCTAAAGCAGGTCACTAAGAATTCTATTTCACAGGTAAGTATGTACAGTTTTTATTTTTATTTTTATTGCTTTAAACCTTTTGATAATAAACGCTAAATCGTTCGCTATAAAGTTTTATATTGGTATTCAATAAAATTAGGTTTTAAGACTGAAATTATTGATATCATACAAAAATTTATTACATCACTGCGAAATTTACCGTTTATTCTTAAGGTATAAATAATTTTAATCATTCAACCCAAAATATTTCAAAAATTCGTCATGAGTTAAACTAGGTTATGGAACCGAAATTACTTTACCGAAAAGAGGGGCGTATATTTTTGATAATATTTGATTGATTAAAGTGGGATAAAAGACCAAAAAAATTTTTAATTTTATTTTTACTTTGTTTTTAAAATTAATATATAAATATTAAATTAATATTGTGAACTTTTTAAAATCAATATATTTAAGTTTGTAAATATTTGGAAAAAAAAATTTATGATTTTAATATAAGTATGTATGTATAAAAATAAAAATATAATATAAATTTGGTATGAATTTTTAATTTTAATATGAATTTTTAATTTTATGCATTTTAAATTAAAGTTTGGTGTGAATTTAAAAACAAAAATTTACTTTATTTCGCTAAGTTAAAAATTGATTTTTAAAATTCGTCGTGAGTTGAAAACTAGGTCGTTGAACCGAAATTGCTTTACCCGAGGGCGGGACGAGAAATTTTATTATCATTATTTTTAATATTATTGAATTAAAGTATGCCAAAAACATAAAAAAAAAAAACCAAAAATCTTTGCTTTTAAACGCCAATATGTTTGGAAACTTTGGTAAAATTTAATCATTTTTTACGCTAATCACCCTCAATAATTTAAATTGTTACTGATTTCTTGCAAATGAGGGCATTGCAAGATCTTAAGTGTGGGAAGGGGTTAAATTCTTTCGGAATTTTAAATTTTTTTTTGACTTCTACACTTGGTTACCATTAAAAATACTAGTAACGCAGTAGTTGTATTAGAATCTAGTGCTCTCTGATAATAAAGAACAGCCCTAGTCTTATATACTGACTACCCATTTCTAGTAAAAATTTTCAAAATTTTCAGTTAAATGAACTCAAAATCATGTTTATACATATTTATGAACGATAAAACTAGGTGTTAACACCGATATTATTGTTACCTCAGAAAGGACATAAATTGAGAAACAAACCAAAATGTTAGAATTCATTTAAAATGGAATAGAGGACAATAAAAAGGCAAATAAAAGAAAATAAAAGCCAAGTGTGGGAAAAATTTACAAAGTTCTTTAAAACATATATCACATATTTTGTGCAAAGATACTTTTGTTTTGGACAAAATTAACCATTTTACCCGATTTATTGTAATACTTTTGAAAGAAAGATGGATCTACACGATGAATCAATTCCATCATTAAAAGGAAGTAAAGTCTTCCGAAAAAGAAACGCGCTTCTTGATTTAGGTCAGGAAGTTGTCGTCCAGACCAGCTGTAGGTTGACGAAAAATCTAGAAAAGTCATCACTAAAATCAGCAGGAAATCCACGGACCTCAGCATCAAACAGGGTCGCCAAGTGGTCAGACTTATCCTAACCATGAGAGGATCTGTCTCGTAAAATGGGGAGGACGCCGTGCAAATTAGCTTGATGAATCAGATCCCCGGAAAAGGATAATCTCCTTAAAGATCAAAAATCAGCTTTTAAGACTGATATTACTCAATCCTAGAGATTGACCTTAAAGATTGAGAATTACAAACTCATGGAATTCGATGATATCTAAACTCGAGCTTGAACGAGAAAATATTTTGATCAAAATTACAAACCGATTTTTTTTCTTCTAAAAATCCATTTTCAATACGTTCATTACCATTGAACGTAAAATCCTAGGAATTCACCTGGAATTCATTAGGTCACCTGAACCAAATTGGGTGTCAATCGTAAGAACGGTGGTTGCATAGCATGGTCGAAGACAGGACCTTGTGCCAGTCCGAAAAACTATAAGGGTGAGCTTTACTATTGCTCCTACAAAGGATAGTAATTGCATCCGACACGTTATATACCATAATTAAAAGCATGTCAGGGGACATAGCCTTAACAGTTGCTTGTTCAACGCTTTCCTTTACAACCGGACGGTAGTTTATCGAAAGGTAATATACGGAGCAAGTATACTGGACGTGTTGCTTTCCCAATACAAGGTTAGCAAGTGGGTGACACAAAACCGCAAGTTTTGAGCTAAAATTTTCAAATCTGAAACCCACCAAACCCACAAAAACATTTTGCAAACACCGGTGAAGGGTTATTCCGGAAAACTTATCTAGGGTAAAACTTAGATTTAATTTTTAAAAGATCAAATGTTTTCATAAAGATCCAATTTCCTTAAGGATCTAAATTTTTATAGTCATGTGGGACTGTAAACCACATCGTTACTACCATTGTTTATACCGCCGAATAAAAATCACTGATGTACAAAGTGTGAAGAATAAAGAAGTGATTCTAGTACTTTTATTTCAAGACTATATTGCTTGAGGACAAGCAACGCTCAAGTGTGGGAATATTTGATAATGCTAAAAACGAACATGTATTTCATAGCATTATCCCTCAAGAAAGACAAGCTTTTAGTTGCAATTGTTCTACGTACAAGTAATATTCGTTTAAATAATAAAAGGTGAAGACAAAAGACAGATTCGATGAATTGAAGACGCAAACGACCAAAAATCTCAAAAGTACAAAGTACAATCAAAGTGGTTCAAATTATTGATGAGAAACGTCTCAAAATTACAAGAGTACAAGGCGCGAAACGCAAAATACAAGATATTAAATTGTACGCAAGGACGTTCGAAAATCCGGAACCGGGACCAAAGTCAACTCTCAACGCTCGACGCAAGGGACTAAAAATTACAAGTCAACTATGCACATAAATATAATATAATATTTAAATAATTCTTAAAATTATTTATATATTATATATGTTTATATAAATCATCGGTAGAATGCAAACAAAGACATGTGACCTGGAAAAGCTGGCCATACGATCGCATGGCTTGGAAGGCAAAAATCCATGCGATTGCATGGTGAACAGGGACAGGTCTGGTCCTATAAAGTTCGCGATTTTTGGACGAATTTTTACACAATATCCATCCATCTCTCTATCTCACTCACTCACGTGTATATATATATATATATATATATATATATATATATATATATATATATATATATATATATATATATATATTAATTTTAATTTTAATTTTAAATTCCAATAATAAGGGTATGTTAGCGAATGTTGTAAGGGTGTAAGTCGAAATTCTGTCCGTGTAACGCTACGCTATTTTTAATCACTGTAAGTTATGGTTAATGTTATTTTCAAATTAATGTCTCGTAGTTAAGTTATTATTATTCTTATTTAATGCCGAAGTAATCGTGATGTTGGGCTAAATATTAAAATTGGGTAATTGGGCTTTGGACCATAATTGGGGTTTGGACAAAAGAACGACACTTGTAGAAATTAGACTATGGGCTATTAATGGGTTTTATATTAACTAAATGATACCTCATTGATTTAATATATAGACTTATAATTTGACGTATTTATATAGAACCACATACGCTTGACTGGGCACGGTGGGCGGGATATCTATAAATACCAATAATTGTTCATTTTACCGGACACGGAACTGGATTAATAGTTAATAGACTTGTTAAAACAGGGGTGGATTACATTCAAAGGTAATTGGTGTAATTGTTAACAAAGTAGTAAAACCTTGGACTACACGCAGTCGATAACCTGGTGTATTCATTAAACAAAGTATTAAGACCTTGTTACAATTCGAATCCCCAATTAGTTGGAATATTTGACTTCGGGAATAAGAATAATTTGATGAAGACTTTCGCACTTTATGATTATGACTGATGGACTATTATGGACAAATCCGTATGGACATATCGAATAATCCAGGACAAAGGATAATTAACCCATGGTAATAAAAATAAAATCAACACGTCAAACATCATGATTACAGAAGTTTAAATAAGCATAATTTATATATTTCATATTTAATTACACTTTTAATTATCGCACTTTTATTTATTGTCATTTTATTTAATTGTATTTTTAATTATCGTACTCTTTAATTATCGCAATTTTATTTTATCGCACTTTTATTTATCGCAATTTCATTATCGTTATTTACTTTACGCTTTAAATTAAGTCTTTTATTTATTTAATATTTTAAATTAGGTTTTAACTGCGACTAAAGTTTTAAAATCGACAAACCGGTCATTAAACGGTAAAAACCCCCTTTTATAATAATAATACTACTTATATATATTTTTGTATTTTTACAATTATAAGTTAAAAAAATATAGCGTTAAGCTTGGCTAAAGATCCATGTGGAACGAACCTGACTTACTAAAAACTACACTACTGTACGATTAGGTACACTGCCTATAAGTGTTGTAGCAAGGTTTAGGTATATCCATTCTATAAATAAATAAATATCTTGTCTAAAATTGTATCGTATTTAATAGTATTTCGTTGTAAAAAATATAACTATTTCATATACCCCTCGCATAACATCAAATAGATTTTAAAAGTGGGACTATAACTCACTTTCACAGATTTTTACTTTACCGGAAATAAGACTTGGTCACTGCTCGATTTACGAACCTATAACAATATGTACATATACATTAAAGTATGATCGAAATATATTCACAACATTTTTTATTACATTTTAATGATTTAAGTTTATTAAGTCAGTTGTCTTCGTTAGTAACCTACAACTAGTTGTCCACAGTTAGATGTACAGAAATAAATCAATATATATATTATTTTGAATCAATCCACGACCCAATGTATACACGTCTCAGGCTAGATCACAACTCAAAGTATATATATTTTTGGAATCAACCTCAACCCTGTATAGCTAACTCAAGCATTACTGCATATAGAGTGTCTATGGTTGTTCCAAATAATATATATACATGGGTCGATATGATATGTCAAAACATTGTATACGTGTCTATGGTATCCCAAGATTACATAATACATGTATAATACAATATAAGTTAGCTAGGATATGATTAATATAGATTTGTTATAAAATTTTCGTAGCTACAACAAGTAAAATTTTCCAATTTTGTTTTACCCATAATTTCTTCGTTTTAAATCCGTTTTGAGTGATTCAAGTTGCTATGGCTTCATATTGAACTTAAGTTTATGAATCTAAACAGAAAAACTATAAGTTTATAGTCAGAAATACAGGTTACAAGTCAATATTATAAGAGGTAGTCATTTCAGTCGAAAGAACGACGTCTTGGCGACCATTTTGAAAAACATACTTCCACTTTGAATTTAACCATAATTTTTGGATATAGTTTCATGTTCATAAGAAAAATCATTTTTCCAGAAGAACAACTATTAAATCAAAGTTTATCATAGTTTTTAATTAACTAACCCAAAACAGCCCGTGGTGTTACTACGACGGCGTATGTCCAATTTTAAGGTGTTTTTCGTGTTTTCAGATTTTAAATCATTAAGTTAGCATATTATATAGATATAGAACATGTGTTTAGTTGATTTTAAAAGTCAAGTTAGAAGGATTAACTTTATTTGCGAACAAGTTTAGAATTAACTAAACTATGTTCTAGTGATTACAAGTTTAAATCTTCGAATAAGATAACTTTATATGTATGAATCGAATGATGTTATGAACATCATTAATACCTCAAGTTTTGTGGATAAACCTACTGGAAAAGAGAAAAATAGATCTAGCTTCAAAGGATCCTTGGATGGCTTGAAAGTTCTTGAAGTAGAATCATGACACGAAAACAAGTTCAAGTAAGATTTCCACTCGAAATAAGATTGTTATAATTATAGAAATTGAATCAAAGTTTGAGTATGAGTATTACCTTGAATTAAAAAAATATCTTACTATCAATAAGAAAGATTTCTTGAGATTTAATGATCACTTGAAATGAATTTTCAAGATTGGAAGTAACCTAGCAAGTTTGAAAGATTTCTTGAAGTGTTCTTGAATGGTTGTTTTTATGATGATTAAAGCTTGTAATTGAAGATAAAAGATGGTGAAAATGATTGGAGATGATCAACTATGATGTTAGGAGTATTTTGAGAGAAAATTTGGAGTGTAAGTATGAGAAAATGGAATGGATAAATGGGGTGAAATCATAAAAATGGTATTACTTGTTATAAAGAAAAAAAAAGATCCTTAAGTTTGTTTTTAGCTCATTAGTCATACAAGTTGTTAAATAATGATTCCACATGTTTTTGACTCTAATATGGCTGTTAAGAATGAATGATTAAAGGTGTATATACCTATAGTAAATACATGTAGAAGCTGTGTATTGTACGAGTACGAATACGGGTACATACGAGTAGAATTGTTGATGAAAATGAATGAGAATGTAATTGTGAGCATTTTTGCTAAGTAGAAGTACTTTGATATGTGTCTTGAAGTCTTTCAAAAGTGTACTAATACATATTTATACACTACATATATATACATTTTAACTGAGTCGTTAAGTCACCGTTAGTCGTTACATGTAAGTGTTGTTTTGAAACCTTTAAGTTAACGATCTTGTTAAATGTAATTAATCCATTGTTATAATACTTAAATAAGATATTAAATTGTTATGTCATCATAATAACATGGTGTATAAATATATCTTAACATCATATATATATGTTAAAATACTATTACAACGATAATCGTTACATATATGTCTCGTTTCGAAATCCTTAAGTTAGTAGTCTTGTTTTTACATATGTAGTTCATTGTTAACACACTTAATGACTTACTTAATTATAATTTTATCATGTTAAATATAGTTTAACAATATCTTAATATGATACATATGTATTTAGTAAGACGTTGTTATAACGATAATCGTTATATATATCATTTTCGAGTTTCTTAAATCAATAATCTCATTTGTTTGTATATAACTCATTGTTAACATATTTATGTAGATACTTACTTATCATAATCTCATGTTAACCATATATATATATTCATTTATATAACATCATGTAGTTTTTACAAGTTTTTAACGTTCGTGAATCGCCGGTCAATTTGGGTGGTCAATTGTCTATATGAAACTCATTTCAAATAATCAAGTCTTAACAAGTTTAATTGCTTATCATGTTGGAAACATTTAATCATTTAAATATCAATCTCATTTAATATATATAAACATGGAAAAGTTCGGGTCACTAAAGTACCTACCCGTTAAATAAATTTCGTCCCGAAATTTTAAGTTGTTGAAGGTGTTGACGAATCTTCTGGAAATAGATTCGGGTATTTCTTCTTCGTCTGATCTTCACGTTCCCAGGTGAACTCGGGTCCTCTACGAGCATTCCATCGTACCTTAACGATTGGTATTTTATTTTGCTTAAGTCTTTTAACCTCACGATCCATTATTTCGATGGGTTCTTCGATGAATTGAAGTTTTTCATTGATTTGAATTTCGTTTACCGAAATAGTGAGATCTTCTTTAGCAAAACATTTCTTCAAATTCGAGACGTGGAAAGTGTTAAGTACAGCCGCGAGTTGTTGTGGTAACTCAAGTCGGTAAGCTACCGATCCGACACGATCAATAATCTTGAATGGTCCAATGTACCTTGGATTTAGTTTCCCCCGTTTACCAAATCGAACAACGCCTTTCCAAGGTGAAACCTTAAGCATGACCATCTCTCCAACTTCAAATTCTATGTCTTTTCTTTTAATGTCCGCGTAACTCTTTTGTCGACTTTGGGCGGTTTTCAACCGTTGTTGAATTTGAATGATCTTCTCGGTAGTTTCTTGAATTATCTCCGGACCCGTAATCTGTCTATCTCCCACTTCACTCCAACAAATCAGAGACCTGCACTTTCTACCATAGAGTGCTTCGAACGGTGCCATCTCAATACTCGAATGGTAACTGTTGTTGTAGGAAAACTATGCTAATGCTAGATGTCGATCCTAACTGTTTCCAAAATCAATAACACATGCTCGTAGCATGTCTTCGAGCGTTTGTATCATCCTTTCGCTCTGCCCGTCGGTTTGTGGATGATAGGCAGTACTCATGTCTAGACGAGTCCCTAATGCTTGTTGTAACGTCTGCCAGAATCTTGAAACAAATCTGCCATCCCTATCAGAGATAATAGAGACTGGTATTCCATGTCTGGAGACAACTTCCTTTAAGTATAGTCGTGCTAACTTCTCCATTTTATCATCTTCTCTCATTGGCAGAAAGTGTGCTGACTTGGTGAGACGATCGACTATTATCCAAATAGTATTATAACCACTTGCAGTCCTTGGCAATTTAGTAATGAAATCCATGGTAATGTTTTCTCATTTCCATTCCGGGATTTCGGGTTGTTGAAGTAGACCTGATGGTTTCTGATGTTCAGCTTTGACCTTAGAACACGTCAAACATTCTCCTACGTATCTAGCAATATCGGCTTTCATACCCGGCCACCAAAAGTGTTTCTTGAGATCTTTGTACATCTTCCCTGCTCCGGGATGTATTGAATATCTGGTTTTATGTGCTTCCTTAAGTACCTTTTCTCTCACATCTCCAAACCTTGGTACCCAAATTCTTTCAGCTCTATATCGAGTTCCGTCTTCCCGAATATTAAGGTGGTTCTCCGACCCTTTGGGTATTTCATTTTTCAAATTCCCTTCTTTTACAACTCCTTGTTGCGCCTCCTTTATTTGAGTAGTAAGGTTAGTACGAATAATTATATTCATAGCTTTTACCCGTATAGGTTCTCTGTCCTTTCTACTCAAAGCGTCGGCTACCACATTCGCCTTCCCCGGGTGGTAACGAATCTCGAAATCGTAATCATTCAATAACTCAATCCATCTACGCTGCCTCATGTTCAGTTGTTTCTGATTAAATATGTGTTGAAGACTTTTGTGGTCGGTATATATAATAGTTTTGACCCCATATAAATAGTTCCTCCAAGTCTTTAATGCAAAAACAACCGCGCCTAATTCCAAATCATGCGTCGTATAATTCTGCTCGTGAATCTTCAATTGTCTAGACGCATAAGCAATTACCTTCATTCGTTGCATTAATACACAACCGAGAACTTGCTTTGAGGCATCACAATATATTACAAAATCATCATTCCCTTCAGGCAATGACAATATAGGTGTCGTAGTTAACTTTTTCTTCAACAATTGAAACGCTTTCTCCTGCTCATCCTTTCATTCGAATTTCTTCCCTTTATGCGTTAATGCAGTCAAGGGTTTTGCTATTTTGAAAAAATCTTGGTTGAATCTTCTGTAGTAACCAGCTAGTCCTAAAAATTGGCGTATATGTTTCGGAGTTTTTGGGGTTTCCCATTTTTCAACAGTTTCAATCTTTGTCGGATCCACCTGAATACCTTCTTTGTTCACTATGTGACCGAGGAATTGAACTTCTTCTAACCAAAATGCACACTTTAAAAACTTAGCGTACAGTTTTTCTTTCCTCAACAACTCTAGCACTTTTCTCAAATATTCTTCGTGCTCTTGCTCATTCTTTGAGTAAATAAGTATGTCATCGATAAAAACAATGACAAACTTGTCGAGATATGGCCCACACACACGGTTCATGAGGTCCATGAACACAACTGGTACGTTAGTCAATCCAAAGGGCATAACCATAATAATAATACCCCCTTTTATAATAATAATACTACTTATATATATTTTTGTATTTTTACAATTATAAGTTAAAAAAATATAGCGTTAAGCTTGGCTAAAGATCCATGTGGAACGAACCGGACTTACTAAAAACTACACTACTGTACGATTAGGTACACTGCCTATAAGTGTTTTAGCAAGGTTTAGGTATTTCCATTCTATAAATAAATAAATATCTTGTGTAAAATTGTATCGTATTTAATAGTATTTCGTTGTAAAAAATATAACTATTTCATATACCCCTCGCATAACATCAAGTATTTTTGGCGCCGCTGCCGGGGACAAGCTTAAACGCTGGAAGCGAAACGCTATCTAAAAAAAAAGATTTTTATTAATTTTTAGTTTACTTTTATAAAAATACGCTTTTATAAAAATACGTTTTAAATATTCAAAAATATAAAAAGAAAAAAAACAAAATATATATATATATATTTAAGAGTTGTTCATAAATATAAAATATTTCTATTTTTAGGTTGTAAAAATATAAGATTTATTTAATTTATATAAATACTTTTTATAAATATTAAAACAGAAAATTAAAAAATATATATATATAAACCTCTAGGCCCGTTACTGTAGCAGCCCAGCATTTGGCCCGAATCTGCAGGTCATGCGACCGCATGAAAACATAACTAGAACTCCATGCGATCGCATGGAGTGATTTGACAGGCCCGGTACATCTGATCCCTCGAATTAGGGTTTTAATTAATATTAATTATTAATATAAACCCTAATTAGGGTTTAGTTTTTAATTATTTGTTTTAAGTTTTTAATTGATTTGTATTTTTAAGTGTAATTAGTTTTAATAAATTATAAAATTAATAGTTTTATAAAATAAATAATATAAAAATAATATTTTTATAAAATTGTACTTTTTACAACTTTAAGTTTTATTTTTATATTTTGTATCTTTTTATTTGTTTTTAGCATAATATTTGTATTTTTTGCTCGTAATTAGTTTAAAGATATAGTTTTTGCCATAGTTATTTTTATTTCTAGATTTTTAGGCTTTGCCGCAAAATTCCTTAAGTGCTTTTTCTTTAGACTAAGATTTAGGTGCTTTAGAGTTTTGCGACGCCATTTTTATATCTTAGTACTTTTTAAGTTATTGCCATTTGGGATATAGTTTTTCTTTTAAGCTTTAATATTTTTAGACGCAACTTTTAATTTCTAGTTTTTAGACTTTTTAAGTTTCGACGCGCTACTTTCTTATTTTTATTTTTCGACGCCTATTATTTTTTCAACATTTTTCGACGCAATCTTTTTCTTTCTTATTTCTCGACGCTCTAGTTTATAGGACATAGAATTTTTCTTTCTATTTCTTCTCTAAAATTTCAAAACGAAAAATTATTTTAAGTGGTTAAATTGATAGACATCAAAATTTTCTGGTACGTAGTAATAGTTGGATTTGTACGTGGACCGGATTATTGGAGCCAAACAGTACTTAATTATATTGAGACCAAATGAATCCTGCCCCTCTGCTGCATCTTTTGGTTATTCGAAACGTGGGCAAAATTAAAAAGTCTATTAATTTGATAACTTATATAATTTTTCTTATTTTTATAACTAATAGGATATTCAGTGAATGCACCGAGCAAAACGTTCACCACCTTTTGTACGTTCACCACCTATAACTCGATCAAGACATCTAGCAAATATTGTCGCCGTTGATTTTTCTTTAGAATCGTCATCCAGTCGACCAAGTACTCCAATTCAAATTTCCGATAATCCATTTTTTGAACCCGACCTCACAATTGAGAATCCGGAGAATATTCAGGGACAATTCAGAGATCCTGAACCATTAATTTTTCCTCCGGAACCACCAATCATTCAAACAGAGATTGTTGAGGAACCAACCATTAAATCAAAATCCTCTAGTGATTCAGATTCAACAAATTCAATAATGGAGAATCTGGAACCTCTAAGTATGGAAGACCGAATGCGAGCTAAACGCACTGGCCAAGGTCACGCAATTACTCAACCAGACATTAATGCACCAGATTATGAAATCAAAGGACAAATTCTACACATGGTAACTAATCAATGCCAATTTAGTGGTGCGCCGAAGGAAGATCCAAATGAACATCTTCGAACCTTTAATAGGATCTGTACTCTATTTAAAATAAGAGAAGTGGAGGATGAACAGATATATCTCATGTTATTTCCCTGGACTTTAAAGGGAGAAGCCAAAGATTGGTTGGAATCGTTACCTGAAGGGGCGATTGATACATGGGATTTCTTAGTTGAAAATTTTTTTAAACAATTCTTTCCGGCATCTAAAGCCGTGAGACTTCAAGGAGAAATTGTTACGTTAACACAAAATTCAAATGAAACTCTACATGAAGCGTGGACAAGATTTGGAAAGTTATTAAGAGGATGTCCGCAACATGGTTTAGACACTTGTCAAATAGTACAAATATTCTACCAAGGATGCGACATCACTACAAGGAAAGACATCGATATAGCAGCTGGTGGTTACATTATGAAAAAAAAACAGCAACTGATGCTTATAAAATTATTGATAACACTGCTTCCTACTCACATGAGTGGCACCAAGAAAAAGATATCGTTAGATCATCTAAAGCAGCTAGAGCCGATTCTAGCCATGACTTAGATTCCATTTCCGCAAAGATAGATGCTGTCGAGAGACGAATGGAAAAGATGACTAAAGATATTCACTCAATACGAATTAGTTGTGAGCAGTGTGGAGGACCACATTTAACAAAAGATTGTCTCAGTATTGAACTAACAATGGAACAAAGAAAGAATGTTTCATACATAAACCAAAGGCCTGGAAATAATTATCAGAATAATTATCAACCGCCAAGACCAATCTACAATCAAAACCAGAATTATAACTGAAATGTTCCATACAACAACCAACAAGGTCCTAGCAATCAACAAGTATCTAACAATACTTACAATCAGCAAAGACCTATGTTTCAAAATAAACCACCACAAACCGATGATAAAAAGCTAAATTTAGAAGACATGATGTCGAAGCTAGTTGAATCTCAAACTCAGTTTTTCACATCTCAGAAACAAACAAATGAACAAAATGCTCAAGCATTTAGAAATCAGCAAGCTTCTATTCAAAATCTGGAACAAGAAGTGAGCAACCTAGCAAGGTTAATAGGTGAAAGTAAACCGGGAAGTTTACCTAGTGGTACAAATGCTAACCCCCGGAATGAAACAGTTAAAGCCATTACCACAAGAAGTGGTATTACACTTAAACCACCTGAAATACCTGTAATTTCTGATGAAGCTATTCCTACTCCACAAGAACCATAATCTGATCAAGATAAGGAAAAAGAACCGGTAGTTGAAAAGGTTAATGAGGATAACATAGTTAAGGCTAAACCTTATGTTAAACCATACCAACCACCACTTCCTTACCCGAGTAAAATGAGAAAAGAGAGACTTGAAGCTGAGCAATCCAAATTCTTGGATATATTTATAAAGATAAATGTAAATCTTCCTTTCATTGATGTGATTTCAGGAATGCCTAGATATGCTAAATTCTTAAAGATCTAATCACTAATAGAAAGAAAATGGAAGAACTCTCGGCTGTTACTATGAATGCTAATTGTTCTGCAGTACTGTTGAATAAGATACCAGAAAAATTATCTGATCCAGGAAGTTTCACAATTCCATGTTTTCTGGGTAGTCTTAGTTCAATAGAAGCATTGGCAGACTTAGGTGCTAGTATAAATCTAATGCCGTATTCACTATACGCTAAACTAGACCTTGGAGAATTGAAACCAACACGAATAAGTATACAACTAGCTGATCGATCAGTAAAATATCCTAGAGGGATAATGGAGAACATGCTAGTTAAAGTTGGTACTTTAGTATTTCCAGTAGATTTTGTTATTCTGGACATGGAAGAAGATTCTCGAGTTCCTCTCATATTAGGAAGACCATTCTTAAACACGGCCAAAGCAATAATAGACGTGTTTGGTAAGAAACTGACCCTAAGTATAGAGGACGAGAGTGTTACCTTTTCTGTTGATAGAGCCATGCAACAACCGCAATCTGCAGATGATACATGTTATTATATTCAAACTATAGATTCACATGCAGAATTGTTAGAAGAATTTCCAGAATTACAAGGAACAGGAGAATGTTCTTTAGGAGAAAGAACTGAACCAATTGATGAAACTGAATTGTTAGCTACACTTATGGCTAATGGATATGAACCAACAACATAAGAAATTCAAATTCTAAAAGAAGAAGACAGATATCGATACAAATCATCGATAGAAGAACCACCGACATTAGAGTTAAAGCCACTTTCAAAACATTTGGAATATGCTTATTTACATGGTGAGTCTGAATTACCTGTAATAATATCGTCTTCTCTTACTGAAACTGAAAAATCTCAACTCATTTCTGTACTAAAAGCTCATAAACCAGCTATTGCATGGAAGATTCATGATATTAAAGGAATAAGTCCTTCGTATTGCACACATAAAATCCTTATGGAAGAAGGTCATAAAACGTATGTGCAATGCCAACGAAGACTAAATCCTAATATGCAAGATGTTGTTAAGAAAGAAATTATTAAACTGCTTGATGCAGGTTTAATTTATCCAATTTCTGATAGTCCATGGGTAAGCCCAGTTCAATGCGTACCTAAGAAGGGTGGCATGACTATCATCACAAATGAGAAAAATGAGCTTATTCCTACTATGACTGTAACAGGATGGTGTGTTTGTATTGATTATAGAAAATTAAATGACGCCACCAGAAAATATCACTTTCCCTTACCTTTCATTGATCAAATGTTGGAAAGATTAGCCGGAAATAGTTACTATTGTTTTCTTGATGGTTTTTCCGGATATTTTCAAATTCCAATAGCACCCGAGGACCAAGAGAAAACCACGTTCACGTGCCCTATGGTACTTTTGATTACAAACGCATGCCATTTGGACTTTGCAACGCCCGTGCAACCTTTCAAAGGTGCATGATGGCGATTTTTCACGACATGATAGAGGAATGCATGGAAGTTTTCATGGATGACTTTTTAGTCTTCGATGATACATTTGAATCATGTCTAGTTAATCTTGAACGAATGCTTATTAGATGCGAACAATCAAATCTAGTACTTAATTGGGAGAAATGCCATTTCATGGTTAAAGAAGGCATCGTTCTTGGTCATAAAATCTCAAAGGAAGGAATTGAAGTGGATAGAGCTAAAGTAGATGTAATTGCTAAACTTCTACATCCCACCAATGTTAGAGGTGTTAGGAGTTTTCTAGGGCATGCCTGTTTTTACCGACGTTTTATAAAAGATTTTTCTAAAATTGCCACTCCTATGAATAAACTCCTAGAAAAAGATGCTCCATTCATCTTTTCAGATGAATGCATAAAATCTTTTAATATTCTTAAAGAAAAACTCACTAATGCGCCGATCATGATAACTCCAAATTGGAATCTACCATTTGAACTTATGTGCGATGCAAGTGATTTTACAATGGGAGCCGTTTTAGGACAAAGGATTGAAAAACGATTTCAACCTATTTATTATGCTAGTAAGACGTTACAAGGAGCATAAATGAACTATACAACTACTGAAAAAGAACTCCTTGCTATTGTCTTTGCTTTTGACAAATTTCGATCATATCTCGTTCTAGCTAAAATGGTGGTCTATACCGACCATTCTGCTCTTAGATACCTATTTTCGAAACAAGATGCTAAACCACGATTAATCCGTTGGATCTTACTCTTAAAAGAGTTCGATATTGAAATCCGAGATAAAAAGGGAGCAGAAAATCTCGCCGCTGATCATCTTTCTCTTCTTGAAAATCCTGAATTAGAAGTTCTAAATGAATCGACAATACAAGACAAATTTCCTGATGAATATCTATTGAAGATAGATTATAATGAAATTCCATGGTTTGCAGACTATGCAAACTACTTAGTATGTGGATTCCTTGAAAAAGGATTATCATACCAAAAACGAAAGAAATTCTTTAGTGATATAAAACACTATTTCTGGGAAGATCCACATTTGTTTAAAAGTTGTCCCGATGGAATAATACGCCGATGTGTATTCGGAGATGAAGCTAGTCAAATCTTAAACCATTGTCACACAGGACCAACAGGAGGGCATTATGGGCCTCAGCTCACAGCAAGAAAAGTTTACGATGCTGGATTCTATTGGCCTACAATTTTCAAAGACGCACACCTTCTTTGCAAATCCTGTGATGCTTGTCAAAGGGCCGGAAAAATAAGTCAACGTGATGAAATGCCACAAAATGTCATTCAAGTATGTGAAGTATTTGACATTTGGGGTATTGACTTTATGGGTCCATTTCCAAAATCTCATAATAATCTATACATTCTCGTTGCCATTGATTATGTATCTAAATGGGCGGAAGCACAAGCTCTCCCAACTAACGATGCACGAGTTGTAGTCAACTTTTTAAAATGTCTTTTTGATAGGTTCGGAACACCGAAAGCTTTAATAAGTGATCGGGGTACTCATTTTTGTAACAATCAACTTGAGAAAGTTTTTAAAAGATATGGAGTAACTCATAAAATCTCCACCGCATATCATCCACAAACAAGTGGACAAGTTGAAAATACCAACCAAGCTTTAAAACGTATTCTATAAAAAACCGTAGGATCAAATCTGAAGGAATGGTCCATGAAATTGGAGGATGCACTCTGGGCTTTTAGAACAGCCTACTGATAATGCTAAAAACGAACATATATTTCATAGCATTATTTCTCAAGAAAGACAAGCTTTTAGTTGCAATTGTTCTATTTACAAGTGATATCCGTTTAAATAATAAAAGGTGAAGACAAAAGACAGATTCGACGAATTGAAGACGCAAACGACCAAAAAGCTCAAAAGTACAAAAGACAATCAAAAAGGTTCCAATTATTGATAAGAAACGTCTTGAAATTACAAGAGTACAAGATTCAAAACGCAAAGTACAAGATATTAAATTGTACGCAAGGACGTTCAAAAATTCGGAACCGGGACAAGAGTCAACTCTTAACGCTCGACGCAACGGACTAAAAATTACAAGTTAACTATGTATATAAATATAATATAATATATAATTAATTATATTAATTATATATATATTATATTTATAAATAAAAACCGTCGGCAGAGAAAGACTCCAAGGGACTGAGCTGTAAATTCATTCTCCGCGACTCGCGGAGTTTGAAGAGGTTTTCACCGCGAGTCGCGGAGCCCCAAAATTCGACTTTTCCTATCAAAGCAACCGAATTCTGATCTCAATTCATCAATCTTTTTCTTCCTCATTCATACGTAAAATTTATATTTATATTTATAATTTATATTTTAATTTTAATTATAATTCTAATAATAAGGGTATGTTAGCGAATATTGTAAGGGTGTAAGTCGAAATTCTGTCCGTGTAACGCTACGCTATTTTTAATCATTGTAAGTTATGTTCAACCTTTTTACATTAATGTCTCGTAGCTAAGTTATTATTATGCTTATTTAAAACGAAGTAATCATAATGTTGGGCTAATTACTAAAATTGGGTAATTAGGCTTTGTACCATAATTGGGGTTTGGACAAAAGAACGACACTTGTGGAAATTAGATTATGAGCTATTATTGGGCTTTATATTTGTTTAACTAAATGAAAGTTTGTTAATGTTAATATAAAGATTTACAATTGGGCGTCCCTATAAATTACCATATACACTCGATCGGACACGATGGGCGGGGTATTTATATGTACGAATAATCGTTCATTTAACCGGACACGGGAATGGATTAATAGCAACTAGAATAATTAAAACAGGGGTGAAATTACATTCAAGGGTAATTGGTGTAATTGCTAACAAAATAGTAAAACCTTGGTTTACACGCAGTTGATAACCTGGTGTATTCATTAAACAAAGTATTAAAACCTTGTTACAATTCGAATCCCCAATTAGTTGGAATATTTAACTTCGGGTATAAGAATAATTTGATGAGGACACTCGCACTTTATATTTATGACTGATGGACTGTTATGGACAAAAACCAGACGGACATATTAAATAATCCAGGACAAAGGACAATTAACCCATGGGCATAAAACTAAAATCAACACGTCGAACATCATGATTACGGAAGTTTAAATAAGCATAATTCTTTTATTTCATATTTAATTTCCTTTATTTTATATTTAATTGCACTTCTAATTATCGCATTTTTATTGTTATTTTATTTTATTGCACTTTTAATTATCGTACTCTTTAATTATCGCAAGTTTATTTTATCGCACTTTTATTATTCGCAATTTCATTATCGTTATTTACTTTACGCTTTAATTTAAGTCTTGTATTTATTTTTAATATTTTACATTTGGTTTTAACTGCGACTAAAGTTTTAAAATCGACAAACCGGTCATTAAACGGTAAAAACCCCCTTTATAATAATAATATTACTTATATATATATTTGTATTTTTATAAAAGTAAACTAATATAGCGTTGAGCTTTGTTTAAAAAAGATTCCCTGTGGAACGAACCGGACTTACTAAAAACTACACTACTGTACGATTAGGTACACTGCCTATAAGTGTTGTAGCAAGGTTTAAGTATATCCATTCTATAAATAAATAAATATCTTGTGTAAAATTGTATTGTATTTAATAGTTTTTCCTAATAAAATATAAACTATTTCGTATACCTTAGCTTTGACATCAAGTATTTTTGGCGCCGCTGCCGGGGAACTCTCTTAAAAGCCGGAAGCGCAACGCTAATATATAAAAAAAAAAAAAGAGATTTTTAGTTAACTTTTATTAAAATTCGTTTTTATAAAAATACGTTTTAATTATTCAAAAATATAAAAAGAAAAACAAAAATATAAGTATTTTTAAGATTTTGTTAAATATTTAAGTTTTACAAGTTTCTTTATTTTTATT
Organism: Rutidosis leptorrhynchoides; assembly: GCF_046630445.1. NCBI lineage: Eukaryota > Viridiplantae > Streptophyta > Magnoliopsida > Asterales > Asteraceae > Rutidosis > Rutidosis leptorrhynchoides. The sequence continues at coordinate 150,666,343 of NC_092336.1, forward strand.
TTAGTTTATAAAAATATAAGTTTTATTTAAATATCTTTTATTTATATAAAAACAGAAAACAGAAAATAAAAAAAAAAACGCGTAAAATTTCAAACTGCTCCAGATCTGAAATTCTAAACCCCGCGACTCGCGGGGTTTGATGCAATAAATACCGCGACTCACGGAGCTGCTCTGACACGCGAACAGGAAGCCCTAATTCAGCATTAATTACGGGTTATTTAATAATTATTATAATTATTAACCCTAATTATTATTATTATTATAATTAATTTTATTTTAACTTTTACTTTTTATTTAATTTATGTATTTAGTATTAATTAGTTTTATTAAATTGTAAAATTAGTAGTTTTATTAAATAAACAATATAAAAATAATATTTGTAATTTTTACAACTTTTTGTATATTTTTATATTTTGTCCCTTTTTAATCTCTTTAGCGTAACTTTTGTATTTTTAGCTCATATTTAGTTTTAAACTTAGTTTTTGCCATAGTCATTTTTTTACTCCTAGATTTTTAGACTTTGCCGTAGAATTCCTTAAGTGCTTTTTCTTTAGACTAAGATTTAGGTGCTTTAGAATTTTGCGACGCCTTTTTAAGTTTTAGTTTCTTTTTAAGTTATTTCCATTTGGGATTTAGTTTTTCCTATAAGCTTTAATATTTTTAGACACCTTTTACCTATGTATCAATTATCATTCCAATTAGTAATTTCAATTTGCGATTATAATTTTAAGTTAGTTGTAGTAATAAGGTTAGGTTAGTCAAAGTACTTTTAAGTTTTATAAGTTTCTTTTATTTTTCCGTCACCTTTTATTTTTCAACCATTTTTCTTTTTCAACCTTTTTCCGACGAACTCTTTTTCTTTCTTATTTCTCGCCATTCTAGTTTTTAGGACTTAGAATTTTTTCTACTTCTTCTCTAAATTTCTTAAAATTACGAAAATTTATTTTAAGTGGTTAAATTGATAGACATCAAAATTTTCTGGTTCGTAGTAATAGTTGGATTTGTACGTGGACCGGGTTATTGGAGCCAAACAGTCCTCAATTATATTGAGACCAAACGAATCCTGCCCCTCTGCTGCATCTTTTGGCTATTCAAAACGTGGGCAAAATCAGAAAAGTCTATTAATTGGATAACTTATTATAATTTTTCTTTCCTTTTAAAAACTAATAGGATATTCAGTGAATGCACCGAGCAAGACGTTCATCACCTTTTGTACGTTCACCACCTGTAACTAGATCAAGACATTTAGCAAATATTACCGCCGTTGATTTTTCTTTAGAATCGTCATCCAGTAGACCAAGTACTTCAGTTCAAATTTCCGATAATCCATTTTTTGAACCCAACCTCACAATTGAGAATCCGGAGAATATTCAGGAACGGTTCGTAGATCCTGAACCACTAAACTTTCCTCCGGAGCCACCAATCATTCAAACAGAGATTGTTGAGGAACGAACCATTAAATCAGAATCATCTAGTGATACCGATTCAACAAATTCAATTATGGAGAATCTGGAACCTTTAAGTATGGAAGACCGAATGAGAGCTAAACGCACTGGCCAAGGTCACGCAATTACTCATCCAGACATTAATGCGCCAGATTATGAAATCAAAGGACAAATTCTACACATGGTGACTAATCAATGCCAATTTAGTGGTGCGCCGAAGGAAGATCCAAATGAACATCTACGTACCTTTAATAGGATCTGCACACTATTTAAAATACTAGAAGTGGAGGATGAACAGATATATCTCATGTTATTTCCCTGGACTTTAAAGGGAGAAGCCAAAGATTGGTTGGAATCGTTACCTGAAGGGGCAATCGATACATGGGATGTTTTAGTTGACAAATTTCTTAAACAATTCTTTCCTGCATCTAAAGCCGTAAGACTTCAAGCAGAAATTGTTACGTTCACACAGAAACCAAATGAAACTCTATATGAGGCGTGGACAAGATATGGAAAGTTATTAAGAGGATGTCCGCAACATGGTTTAGACACCTGTCAAATAGTACAAATATTCTACCAAGGATGCGACATTACTACAAGGAAAGACATAGATATAGCAGCTGGTGGTTCTATTATGAAGAAAACCGAAACTGATGCTTACAAAATTATTGATAACACTGCTTCCCACTCACATGAGTGGCACCAAGAAAAAGACATCGTTAGATCATCTAAAGCAGCTAGAGCCAATTCTAGCCATGACTTAGATTCCATTTCCGCAAAGATAGATGCTGTGGAGAGACGAATGGAAAAGATGACTAAAGATATTCACTCAATACGAATTAGTTGTGAGCAGTGTGGAGGACCACATTTGACAAAAGATTGTCTCAGTATTGAATTAACAATGGAACAAAGAGAGAATATTTCATACATAAACCAAAGGCCTGGAAATAATTATCAGAATAATTATCAACCGCCAAGACCGATTTACAATCAAAACCAGAATTATAACCGAAATATTCCATACAACAACCAACAAGGTCCTAGCAATCAACAAGTATCCAATAATAATTACAATCAGCAAAGACCGAATTTTCAAAACAAACCACCACAACAAACCGATGATAAAAAGCCGAATTTAGAAGATATGATGACGAAGCTAGTTGAAACTCAAACGCAGTTTTTCACCTCTCAGAAACAAACCAATGAACAAAATGCTCAAGCATTTAGAAATCAACAAGCTTCTATTCAAAATCTGGAACAAGAAGTAAGTAACCTAGCAAGGTTAATAGGTGAAAGAAAACCAGGAAGTTTACCGAGCGATACAAATGCTAACCCCCGAAATGAAACAGCTAAAGCCATTACCACAAGAAGTGGTACAACACTTAAACCACCTGAAATACCTGTAACTTCTGATGAAGCTATTCCTACTCCACAAGAACCACAACCTGATCAAGATAAGGAAAAAGAACCGGTAGTTGAAAAGGTTAATGAAGATAACACAGTTAAGGATAAACCTTATGTTAAACCATATCAACCACCACTTCCTTACCCTAGTAAAATGAAGAAAGAGAAACTTGAAGCCGAGCAATCCAAATTTTTGGATATGTTTAAACAGATAAATGTAAATCTTCCTTTCATTGATGTGATTTCAGGAATGCCTAGATATGCTAAATTCTTGAAAGATCTAATCTCAAATAGAAAGAAAATGGAAGAACTCTCGGCTGTTACTATGAATGCTAATTGTTCTGCAGTGCTGTTGAATAAGATACCAGAAAAACTATCTGATCCAGGAAGTTTCACAATTCCATGTTTTCTGGGTAGTCTTAGTTCAATAGAAGCATTGGCAGACTTAGGTGCTAGTATAAATCTAATGCCGTATTCACTATACGCTAAACTAGACCTTGGAGAATTGAAACCAACCAGAATAAGCATACAACTAGCCGATAGATCAATAAAATATCCTAGAGGGATAATGGAGAACATGCTAGTTAAAGTTGGTACTTTAGTATTTCCAGTAGATTTTGTTGTTCTGGACATGGAAGAAGATTCTCAAGTTCCTCTCATATTAGGAAGACCATTCTTAAACACGGCTAAAGCAATGATAGACGTGTTCGGTAAGAAACTGACCTTAAGTATAGAGGATGAGAGTGTTACCTTTTCAGTTGATAGAGCAATGCAACAACCACAATCTGCAGATGATACATGTTATTATATTCAAACTATAGATGCACATGCAGAATTATTAGAAGAATTTCTAGAATTACAAGGAACAGGAGAATGTTCTTTAGGAGAAGGTAATGAACCAATTGATGAAGCTGAAATGTTAGCTACACTTATAGCTAATGGATATGAACCAACAACAGAAGAAATTCAAATGCTAAAAGAAGAAGACAGATATCGATATAAATCATCGATAGAAGAACCTCCGAAATTAGAGTTAAAGCCACTTCCAAACCATTTGGAATACGCTTATTTACATGGTGAATCTGAATTACCTGTAATAATATCGTCTTCTCTTACTGAAAATGAGAAATCACAACTCATTTCTGTGTTGAAAGCTCATAAACCAGCCATTGCATGGAAGATTCATGATATTAAAGGAATAAGTCCTTCGTATTGCACACATAAAATCCTTATGGAAGAAGGTCATAAAACGTATGTGCAACGCCAACGAAGACTAAATCCTAATATGCAAGATGTAGTTAAGAAAGAGATTATTAAACTGCTAGATACAGGTTTAATTTATCCAATTTCTGATAGTCCATGGGTAAGCCCAGTTCAATGCGTGCCTAAGAAGGGTGGCATGACTGTCATTACAAATGAGAAAAATGAGCTTATTCCTACTAGGACTGCAACAGGATGGCGTGTATGTATTGATTATAGAAAATTAAATGACGCCACCAGAAAAGATCACTTTCCATTACCTTTCATTGATCAAATGTTGGAAAGGTTAGCCGGAAATAGTTACTATTGTTTTCTAGATGGATTTTCCGGATATTTTCAAATTCCAATAGCACCCGAGGACCAAGAGAAAACCACATTTACGTGCCCTTATGGTACTTTTGCTTACAAATGCATGCCATTTGGACTTTGCAACGCCCCTGCAACCTTTCAAAGGTGTATGATGGCGATTTTTCACGACATGATAGAAGAATGCATGGAAGTATTCATGGATGACTTTTCAGTCTTCGGTGATACATTTAAATCATGTCTAGTTAATCTGGAACGAATGCTAATTAGATGCGAAAAATCAAATCTAGTACTTAATTGGGAGAAATGCCATTTCATGGTTAAAGAAGGCATCGTTCTTGGACATAAAATTTCAAAAGAAGGAATTGAAGTGGATAGAGCTAAAGTAGATGTAATTGCTAAACTTCCACATCCCACCAATGTTAGAGGAGTTAGGAGTTTTCTAGGGCATGCCGGTTTTTACCGACGTTTCATAAAAGATTTTTCTAAAATTGCCACTCCTATGAATAAACTCCTAGAAAAGGATGCGCCATTCATCTTTTCAGATGAGTGTATCAAATCTTTTTATATTCTTAAAGAGAAACTCACTAATGCGCCGATCATGATAACACCAAATTGGAATCTACCATTTGAACTAATGTGGGATGCAAGTGATTTTGCAATGGGAGCTGTTTTAGGACAAAGGATTGAAAAACGATTTCAACCTATATATTATGCTAGTAAGACGTTACAAGGAGCACAAACGAACTATACAACTACTGAAAAAGAACTCCTTGCTATTGTCTTTGCTTTTGACAAATTTCGATCATATCTCGTTCTAGCAAAAACGGTGGTCTATACCGACCATTCTGCTCTTAGATACCTATTTTCAAAACAAGATGCTAAACCAAGATTAATCCGTTGGATCTTACTCTTACAAGAGTTTGATATTGAAATCCGAGATAAAAGAGGAGCAGAAAATCTCGCCGCTGATCATCTTTCTCGTCTTGAAAATCCCGAATTAGAAGTTCTAAATGAATCAGCCATACAAGACAACTTTCCTGATGAATATCTATTGAAGATAGATTATAATGAAATCCCATGGTTTGCAGACTATGCAAACTACTTAGTTTGTGGATTCCTTGAAAAAGGATTATCGTACCAAAGACGAAAGAAATTCTTCAGTGATATAAAACACTATTTCTGGGAAGATCCACATCTGTTTAAAAGTTGTCCCGATGGAATAATACGCCGATGTGTATTTGGAGATGAAGCTAGTAAAATTTTAAACCATTGTCACACAGGACCAACAGGAGGGCATTATGGGCCTCAACTAACAGCAAGAAAAGTTTATGAAGCTGGATTCTATTGGCCTACAATTTACAAAGACGCACACCTTCTTTGCAAATCCTGTGATGCATGTCAAAGGGCCGGAAAAATAAGTCAACGTGATGAAATGCCACAAAATGTCATCCAAGTATGTGAAGTATTTGACATTTGGGGTATTGACTTTATGGGTCCATTTCCAAAATCTAATAATAATCTATATATACTCGTAGCCATTGATTATGTATCTAAATGGGCGGAAGCACAAGCTCTCCCAACTAACGATGCACGAGTTGTAGTCAACTTTTTAAAACGTCTTTTTGCAAGGTTTGGAACACCGAAAGCTTTAATAAGTGATCGGGGTACTCATTTCTGTAATAATCAACTTGAGAAAGCTCTTAAAAGATATGGAGTAACTCATAAAATCTCCACCGCATATCATCCACAAACAAGTGGACAAGTTGAAAATACCAACCGAGCTTTAAAACGTATTCTAGAGAAAACCGTAGGATCAAATTCGAAGGAATGGTCCATTAAATTGGAGGATGCACTCTGGGCTTTTAGAACAGCCTACAAAACTCCAATTGGAACCACACCTTCTAGACTTGTTTATGGAAAAGCATGTCATCTTCCAGTAGAAATTGAACACAAAGCATTTTGGGCTTTGAAGACATGTAATCTTGATTTACATGAAGCCGGACGTCTACGATTAAGTCAACTAAACGAATTAGAAGAATTAAGACATGAAGCATACGAAAATTCGTTAATCTATAAAGAAAGAACGAAGAAATGGCATGATAAAAGAATCAGAAGATCAAAAGAATTTAAAGAAGGAGACAGAGTTCTTCTTTTTAATTCACGATTAAAGCTATTTCCTGGAAAATTGAAATCAAGATGGTCTGGACCATTCATAGTCAAAAGAGTTTTCCCATACGGAACGATAGAATTGATAAATTCAAATTGGATTGAATTTAAAGTTAATGGTCACAGAGTTAAACATTACATACATGGTCCGATGGAAGTCGACAACGAAGTTAATCACAATTTCGACACCACAGCTAACTAAGTGTGGAGAGAATCAAGTCTTTAAAGGATAATATGTATTTCTGTTAGAGTTAGATTGTCTGTTTTCATGTAGTTCTCGAAAATGGAACCCGAATGGTCTTTCCGTAGCAGACCCTAAAGAACTAGTCTTCTCCCCCCATTCTGAATTTTTATTTTTTTTAGGTTTTTACGAAATGAAGACTGCCTGTGAACTAAACCATGGTCTAATGCTACACGCTTTGATCACTAAACGTAATAATGACATACTACCGAGTGAATTAGTATCAGTAATCAGAGAAAGAATGGACGGAGTTAGAAAAGAATCCAGATGCGAAGATAATAAGTTACAATTTGGTAAAGGAAAATCAAAATCCGCAGGGAAAAGAAGAGCACGACACCTAGAAAGATGTCACAAATGCGGAAAATGGTCACATGGAGGTAAATGTTCAAATAATCAAACCTATTCAAATACCGAATTTGTTACTTTATGCAGAGACGGACCGTTCATATGTTTAGAAGAAAAGACACTGAATGCTCGAGGTTACGCCTATGTAGCCATGGAAAACCAATTAAACCGACTATCTTATGAATAGGATAGATCATATAACTAAGAAATCTATTCCACAGGTATGTCTGTACAGTTTTTATTTTTATTTTTATTTTTAACCGTTTGATAATAAACGCTAATTTGTTCGCTAAAAAGTATTAAATTGGTATTGAATAAAATTAGGTTTGGCGACCGAAATTATTAATATCATTCAAAAATTTATTACATCACTGCGAAATTTAACGTTTATTCTTAAGGTATAAATATCTTTAATCAATCAACACAAAATATTTCAAAAATTCGTCATGAGTTAAATTAGGTCTTGGAACCGAAATTACTTTACCGAAAAGAGGGGCGCATATTTTTGATAATATTTGATTGATTAAAGTGGGATAAAAAGACAAAAAAAATTTTAAATTTATTTTTACCATGTTTTTAAAATTAATATTTAAATCTTAAATTAATATTGTAAACTTTGTAAAAACAATATATTTAAAATTGTAAATATTTGAAAAATTAATATAAGTTTGATATGAATTTATAAATTTTTAAATTAAATTTGGTGTGAATTTTTAATTTTTAAAATATAAATTTTTAATTTTATGCATTTCAAATTTTAAGTTTGGTGTGAATTTTTAATATTAATTTTGAATTTTATATTTAAGTTATGTGAATTTAAAAACAAAAATTTACTTTATCTCATTAAGTTAAGAATATGATTTTTAAAATTCGTCGTAAGTTGAAGACTAGGTCTTTGAACCGAAATTGCTTTACCCGAGGAAGGGACGAGAACTTTTATTATCATTATTTTTAATCTTATTAAATTAAAGTATGCCAAAAACATTAAAAAAACCCAAAAATCTTAGCTTTTAAAACAATCGCTACCAAAAGACAAATTTTAAAATTTTGTCGAAGGACGGACTAGGACATCGATCCGAAACGACCTCGTCCTAAATAACAAAGGAAACAAAATTTTAAAATTAAGTACTTAATTGTTTCAAAAGTTAATGATTATAAAAAAAAAAAAAAAAAAAAAAAAAAACTCCGCGAGTCGCGGAGTTTGAAGTGCAATTCGCCGCGACTCTCGGGAGGACCGGATTACAGAAAAAAAAAATAAGAGCTGCAACAGCTCAGTTTCACACTCCACAACTCAAAAATAGCTGCGAAATACTCCGAAAAACCACCCAAAAACACCCCAAAAATCACAATTTTTAACCGTTAATCATCAAATCTTTTGCTAAAATCATGTTGAGAAGGATGCTATCTAAGAATTACTCAAGAAAAACGGTAAATTTCTACACCTAAACACCATTTAATTCGAAATTTGATGTTCTTGAGCAATTTTTTTTCCAATTTGATTTTGATGCTTTTTAGTGTAATTAGGCTTAAATTGTTTATGTATTATGCTTGTATAACCTAGATTGATGCTGTTTAACATGATTAGAAGCCTTAAACTTCAAATTTTGAATAATCTAGGGTTTGTGTTCTTGAGCAATTTGGGGCTTTTTGATATAAACAGGTTATGGCCGATTTTTGTCATGAATTGTTACTAAATTGAGTAGTGTAACATGTCTAGGTAGTTAAATGATCCAAACTTTGAGCCTAAACATGATTTTGAGAATTAAAGTGGACTTTTTCAAGTCTAAAATTCATGAACTTGATTTTTGAAAGATAATGTCATTTGAAACTTGTTTAATTGCTAGTAATGATTATTTTGACATGTTATTTGAGTTGAATGATTATGAACTTGGCGAACATTTTCGTATATGCTTATTTGAAAAAGTGTAGATTTGATGAAAATATGAAAATGAGCTTAAGTTTGATATAAATTGATAATGTCATTGTAATTATTTTGATTGATGATTTTGCTGACACTAATGCATATTTGGATGCACAAAATTTGTGTTTGATGTGTTTTGCAGACTGAAAGGGGTGAATCTTCATCCCAAGCCCGCAATGCTCCTGCTGAGAATTTGGAACAACAGGAGGTGGATAACTACTACAAGCAGGATATACCTCATCCAGTCATGACCTTTACCTCATCCAGTCATGACCTTTTCCGATATGCACTTGGAAGAGTTGCACCCGAACCTGAGATTTGACAGACTTTGGATAGATTATCCAAAATATCAACGGGGATTGCATACTCTTCATTCTAAGGTTGTTGAGGTACCGAGGGTCATAGAATGGGGACCCTTAGAAGCTGTAGAATTGGCCGGGCCAATTAGGGAATTACTTGTACAGAGGGTAAAACAACGCATTTTCAAAGACTGGCATTAAGTTCAGCAAAAGCAACTAATTTTGACGACAAGATGCAAAATATATGTGAAATAACAACAAGACGGAATGAACAAATGATGTGCACCATTTATCATTCAGCAAACAAACGCCAATATATTTGGAAACTTTGGTAAAAATTTAATCATTTTCACACAAATCACCCTCAATAATTTAAATTGTTACTGATTTCTTGCAAATGAGGGCATTGCAAGATCTTAAGTGTGGGAAGGGGTTAAATTCTTTCGGATTTTAAAATTTTTTACTTTATACACTTGGTTACCATTAAAAATACTAGTAAAGTAGTAGTTGTATTAGAATCTAGTGCTCTCTGATAATAAAGAACAGCCCTAGTCTTATATACTGACTACCCAATTCTAGTAAAATTTTTCAAAATTTTCAATTAAATGAATTCAAAATCATGTTTATACATATTTATGAACGATAAAACTAGGTTTTAAACACCGAAATTATTGTTACCTCAAAAAGGACATAAATTGAGAAACAAACTAAAATGTTAAAATTCATTTAAAATGGAATAGAGGACGATAAAAAGGAAAATAAAAGCCAAGTGTGGGAAAATTTACCAAGTTATCTTAAACATATGTCACATATATCTGTAACAAATAACTGAAAATACTTTTGCTTTGGACTAAACTAAACTGTTTTACCCAATGAAAGAAAAGAAAAGATGGATCTACACGATGAATCAATTCCATCATTAAAAGGAAGTAAAGTCTTCCGAAAAAGAAACGCGCTTCTTGATTTAGGTCATGAAGTTGTCGTTCAGACCAACTGTAGGTTGACGAAAAATCTAGAAAAGTCATCTCTAAAATCAGTTGGAAATCCACGGACCTCAGCATAAAACAGGGTCGCCAAGTGGTCAGATTTATCCTAACCATGAGAAGGATTTATCTCGTACAATGGGGGGGGGGGCACCATGCAAATTAGCTGGATAAGACTAATGAATCAGATCCCCAGAAAGGATAATCTCCGTAAAGATTAAAAATCAGCTTTTAAGACTGATATTACTCAATCCTTGAGATTGACCTTAAAGATTGAGAATTCAAACTCATGGAATTCGATGATGTCTAAACTCGAGCTTGAACGAGAAAATATTTTGATCAAAATTATAAACCGATTTGTTTTCTGAAAACCCTATTTTCAATGCGTTCATTACCATTGAACGTAAAATCCTAGGAATTCACCTGGAATTCATTAGGTCACCTGAACTAAATCGGGTGTCAACCGTAAGAACGGTGGTTGCATAGTGGTCAAAGACAGGACCTTGTGCCATACCGAAAAATTATAAGGGTGAGCTTTACTATTGCTCCTACCAAGGATAGTAATTGCGTCCGACACATTATAGACCATAATTAAAAGCATGTCAGGGGACATTGCCTTAACAGTTGCTTGTTCAACGCTTTCCTTTACAACCGGACGGTAGTTTACCGAAAGGTAATATACGGGACAAGTAAACTGGACGTGTTGCTTTCCAAATACAAGGTTAGCAAGTGGGTGACACAAAACCATAAGTTTTGAGCTAAAATTTTCAAATCTGAAACCCACCAAACCCACAAAAATATTTTGCAAACACCGGTAAAGGGTTATCCCGGAAAACTTATCTAGGGTAAAAACTAGATTTAATTTTCAAAAGATCAAATGTTTTCATAAAGATCCAATTTCCTTAATGGATCTAAATTTTTATAGTCATGTGGGACTGTAAACCATATCGTTACTACCATTGTTTATACCGCCGTATAGAAATCACTGATGTACAAAGTGTGAAGAATAAAGAAGTGATTCTAGTATTTCAAGACGATATTGCTTGAGGACAAGCAACGCTCAAGTGTGGGAATATTTGATAATGCTAAAAACGAACATATATTTCATAGCATTATTTCTCAAGAAAGACAAGCTTTTAGTTGCAATTGTTCTATTTACAAGTGATATCCGTTTAAATAATAAAAGGTGAAGACAAAAGACAGATTCGACGAATTGAAGACGCAAACGACCAAAAAGCTCAAAAGTACAAAAGACAATAAAAAAGGTTCCAATTATTGATAAGAAACGTCTCGAAATTACAAGAGTACAAGATTCAAAACGCAAAGTACAAGATATTAAATTGTACCCAAGGACGTTCAAAAATTCGGAACCGGGACAAGAGTCAACTCTTAACGCTCGACGCAACGGACTAAAAATTACAAGTTAACTATGTATATAAATATAATATAATATATAATTAATTATATCAATTATATATATATTATATTTATAAATAAAAACCGTCGGCAGAGAAAGACTCCAAGGGACTGAGCTGTAAATTCATTCTTCGCGACTCGCGGAGTTTGAAGAGGTTTTCACCGCGAGTCGCGGAGCCCCAAAATTCGACTTTTCCTATAAAAGCAACCGAATTCTGATCGCAATTCATCAATCTTTTTCTTCCTCATTCATACGTAAAATTTATATTTATATTTATAATTTATATTTTAATTTTAATTATAATTCTAATAATAAGGGTATGTTAGCGAATATTGTAAGGGTGTAATTCGAAATTCTGTCCGTGTAACGCTACGCTATTTTTAATCATTGTAAGTTATGTTCAACCTTTTTACATTAATGTCTCGTAGCTAATTTATTATTATGCTTATTTAAAACGAAGTAATCATGATGTTGGGCTAATTACTAAAATTGGGTAATTGGGCTTTGTACCATAATTGGGGTTTGGACAAAAGAACGACACTTGTGGAAATTAGATTATGAGCTATTAATGGGCTTTATATTTGTTTAACTAAATGAAAGTTTGTTAATGTTAATATAAAGATTTACAATTGGGCGTCCCTATAAATTACCATATACACTCGATCGGACACGATGGGCGGGGTATTTATATGTACGAATAATCGTTCATTTAACCGGACACGGGAATGGATTAATAGCAACTAGAATAATTAAAACAGGGGTGAAATTACATTCAAGGGTAATTGGTGTAATTGCTAACAAAGTAGTAAAACCTTGGTTTACACGCAGTTGATAACCTGGTGTATTCATTAAACAAAGTATTAAAACCTTGTTACAATTCGAATCCCCAATTAGTTGGAATATTTAACTTCGGGTATAAGAATAATTTGATGAGGACACTCGCACTTTATATTTATGACTGATGGACTGTTATGGACAAAAACCAGACGGACATATTAAATAATCCAGGACAAAGGACAATTAACCCATGGGCATAAAACTAAAATCAACACGTCGAACATCATGATTACGGAAGTTTAAATAAGCATAATCCTTTTATTTCATATTTAATTTCCTTTATTTTATATTTAATTGCACTTCTAATTATCGCATTTTTATTGTTATTTTATTTTATTGCAATTTTAATTATCGTACTCTTTAATTATCGCAAGTTTATTTTATCGCACTTTTATTATTCGCAATTTCATTATCGTTATTTACTTTACGCTTTAATTTAAGTCTTGTATTTATTTTTAATATTTTACATTTGGTTTTAACTGCGACTAAAGTTTTAAAATCGACAAAGCGGTCATTAAACGGTAAAAACCCCCTTACGCTAAAGTTTTAAAATCGACAAAGTTTTAAAATCGACTAAAGTTTTAAAATCGACAAAGCGGTCATTAAACGGTAAAAATCGACAATGCGATTGCATGGTGAACAGGGACAGGTCTGGTCCTATAAAGTTCGCGATTTTTGGACGAATTTTTACACAATATCCATCCATCTCTCTATCTCACTCACGTATATATATATATATATATATATATATATATATATATATATATATATATATATATATATATATATATATATATATATATATATATATATATATATATATATATATATATATATATATATATATATATATATTTTAATTTTAATTTTAATTTTAATTTTAATTTTAAATTCCAATAATAAGGGTATGTTAGCGAATGTTGTAAGGGTGTAAGTCGAAATTCTGTCCATGTAACGCTACGCTATTTTTAATCACTGTAAGTTATGGTTAATGTTATTTTTAAATTAATGTCTCGTAATTCTTATTTAATGCCGAAGTAATCGTGATGTTGGGCTAAATATTAAAATTGGGTAATTGGGCTTTGGACCATAATTGGGGTTTGGACAAAAGAACGACACTTGTAGAAATTAGACTATGGGCTATTAATGGGTTTTATATTAACTAAATGATACCTCATTGATTTAATATATAGACTTATAATTTGACGTATTTATATAGAACCACATACGCTTGACTGGGCACGGTGGGCGGGATATCTATAAATACCAATAATTGTTCATTTTACCGGACACAGAACTGGATGAATAGTTAATAGACTTGTTAAAACAGGGGTGGATTACATTCAAAGGTAATTGGTGTAATTGTTAACAAAGTAGTAAAACCTTGGACTACACGCAGTCGATAACCTGGTGTATTCATTAAACAAAGTATTAAGACCTTGTTACAATTCGAATCCCCAATTAGTTGGAATATTTAACTTCGGGAATAAGAATAATTTGATGAAGACTTTCGCACTTTATGATAATGACTGATGGACTATTATGGTCAAATCCGTATGGACATATCGAATAATCCAGGACAAAGGACAATTAACCCATGGTAATAAAAATAAAATCAACACGTCAAACATCATGATTACGGAAGTTTAAATAAGCATAATTTATATATTTCATATTTAATTGCACTTTTAATTATCGCACTTTTATTTATTGTCATTTTATTTAATTGTATTTTTAATTATCGTACTCTTTAATTATCGCAATTTTATTTTATCGCACTTTTATTTATCGCAATTTCATTATCGTTATTTACTTTACGCTTTAAATTAAGTCTTTTATTTATTTAATATTTTAAATTAGGTTTTAACTGCGACTAAAGTTTTAAAATCGATAAACCGGTCATTAAACGGTAAAAACCCCCTTTTATAATAATAATACTACTTATATATATTTTTGTATTTTTACAATTATAAGTTAAAAAAATATAGCGTTAAGCTTGGCTAAAGATCCATGTGGAACGAACCTGACTTACTAAAAACTACACTACTGTACGATTAGGTACACTGCCTATAAGTGTTGTAGCAAGGTTTAGGTATATCCATTCTATAAATAAATAAATATCTTGTCTAAAATTGTATCGTATTTAATAGTATTTCGTTGTAAAAAATATAACTATTTCATATACCCCTCGCATAACATCAAATAGATTTTAAAAGTGGGACTATAACTCACTTTCACAGATTTTTACTTTACCGGAAATAAGACTTGGTCACTGCTCGATTCACGAACCTATAACAATATGTACATATACATTAAAGTATGATCGAAATATATTCACAACATTTTTTATTACATTTTAATGATTTAAGTTTATTAAGTCAGTTGTCCTCGTTAGTAACCTACAACTAGTTGTCCACAGTTAGATGTACAGAAATAAATCAATATATATATTATTTTGAATCAATCCACGACCCAATGTATACACGTCTCAGGCTAGATCACAACTCAAAGTATATATATTTTTGGAATCAACCTCAACCCTGTATAGCTAACTCAAGCATTACTGCATATAGAATGTCTATGGTTGTTCCAAATAATATATATACATGGGTCGATATTGTAGTGACCCGAACTTTTCCATGTTTATATATATTAATTGAGATTGATATTTACATGATTAAATGTTTCCAACATGTTAAGCAATCAAACTTGTTAAGACTTGATTAATTGAAATATATTTTATATAGACAATTGACCACCCAAGTTGACCGGTGATTCACGAACGTTAAAACTTGTAAAAACTATATGATGACATATATATGGATATATATATAGTTAACATGATACTATGATAAGTAAACATATCATTAAATATATTAACAATGAACTACATATGTAAAAACAAGACTACTAACTTAATGATTTTTAAACGAGACATATATGTAACGATTATCGTTGTAAAGACATTTAATGTATATATATCATATTAAGAGATATTCATACATGATAATATCATGATAATATAATAATTTAAAATCTCATTTGATATTATAAACATTGGGTTAACAACATTTAACAAGATCGTTAACCTAAAGGTTTCAAAACAACACTTACATGTAACGACTAACGATGACTTAACGACTCAGTTAAAATGTATATACATGTAGTGTTTTAATATGTATTTATACACTTTTGAAAGACTTCAATACACTTATCAAAATACTTCTACTTAACAAAAATGCTTACAATTACATCCTCGTTCAGTTTCATCAACAATTCTACTCGTATGCACCCGTATTCGTACTCGTACAATACATAGCTTTTAGATGTATGTACTATTGGTATATACACTCCAATGATCAGCTCTTAGCAGCCCATGTGAGTCACCTAACACATGTGGGAACCATCATTTGGCAACTAGCATGAAATATCTCATAAAATTACAAAAATATGAGTAATCATTCATGACTTATTTACATGAAAACAAAATTACATATCCTTTATATCTAATCCATACACCAACGACCAAAAACACATACAAACACTTTCATTCTTCAATTTTCTTCATCTAATTGATCTCTCTCAAGTTCTATCTTCAAGTTCTAAGTGTTCTTCATATATTCTACAAGTTCTAGTTACATAAAATCAAGAATACTTTCAAGTTTGCTAGCTCACTTCCAATCTTGTAAGGTGATCATCTAACCTCAAGAAATCTTTGTTTCTTACAGTAGGTTATCATTCTAATACAAGGTAATAATCATATTCAAACTTTGGTTCAATTTTTATAACTATAACAATCTTATTTCAAGTGATGATCTTACTTGAACTTGTTTTCGTGTCATGATTCAGCTTCAAGAACTTCGAGCCATCCAAGGATCCGTTGAAGCTAGATCCATTTTTCTCTTTTCCAGTAGGTTTATCCAAGGAACTTAAGGTAGTAATGATGTTCATAACATCATTCGATTCATACATATAAAGCTATCTTATTCGAAGGTTTAAACTTGTAATCACTAGAACATAGTTTAGTTAATTCTAAACTTGTTCGCAAACAAAAGTTAATTCTTCTAACTTGACTTTTAAAATCAACTAAATACATGTTCTATATCTATATGATATGCTAACTTAATGATTTAAAACCTGGAGACACGAAAAACACCGTAAAACCGGATTTACGCCGTCGTAGTAACACCGCGGGCTGTTTTGGGTTAGTTAATTAAAAACTATGATAAACTTTGATTTAAAAGTTGTTATTCTGAGAAAATGATTTTTATTATGAACATGAAACTATATCCAAAAATTAAGGTTAAACTCAAAGTGGAAGTATGTTTTCTAAAATGGTCATCTAGACGTCGTTCTTTCGACTGAAATGACTACCTTTACAAAAATGACTTGTAACTTATTTTTCTGACTATAAACCTATACTTTTTATGTTTATATTCATAAAATAGAGTTCAATATGAAATCATAGCAATTTGATTCACTCAAAACGGATTTAAAATGAAGAAGTTATGGGTAAAACAAGATTGGATAATTTTTCTCATTTTAGCTACGTGACAATTGGTAACAAATCTATTCCAACCATAACTTAATCAACTTGTATTGTATATTATGTAAACTTGAGATACCATAGACACGTATACAATGTTTCGACCTATCATGTCGACACATCTATATATTTTGGAACAACCATAGACACTTTATATGTGAATGTTGGAGTTAGCTATACAGGGTTGAGGTTGATTCCAAAATATATATAGTTTGAGTTGTGATCAATACTGAGATACGTATACACTGGGTCGTGGATTGATTCAAGATAATATTTATCGATTTATTTCTGTACATCTAACTGTGGACAACTAGTTGTAGGTTACTAACGAGGACAGCTGACTTAATAAACTTAAAAATATATTAAAAGTGTTGTAAATATATTTTGAACATACTTTGATATATATATGTATATATTGTTATAGGTTCGTGAATCAACCAGTGGCCAAGTCTTACTTCCCGACGAAGTAAAAATCTGTGAAAGTGAGTTATAGCCCCACTTTTAAAAATCTAATATTTTTGGGATGAGAATACATGCAGGTTTTATAAATGATTTACAAAATAGACACAAGTACGTGAAACTACATTCTATGGTTGAATTATCGAAATCGAATATGCCCCTTTTTATTAAGTCTGGTAATCTAAGAATTAGGGAACAGACACCCTAATTGACGCGAATCCTAAAGATAGATCTATTGGGCCTAACAAACCCCATCCAAAGTACCGGATGCTTTAGTACTTCAAAATTTATATCATATCCGAAGGGTGTCCCGGAATGATGGGGATATTCTTATATATGCATCTTGTTAATGTCGGTTACCAGGTGTTCACCATATGAATGATTTTTATCTCTATGTATGGGATGTGTATTGAAATATAAAATCTTGTGGTCTATTATTATAATTTGATATATATAGGTTAAACCTATAACTCACCAACATTTTTGTTGACGTTTTAAGCATGTTTATTCTCAGGTGATTATTAAGAGCTTCCGCTATCGCATACTTAAATAAGGACGAGATTTGGAGTCCATGCTTGTATGATATTGTGTAAAAACTGCATTCAAGAAACTTATTTTGTTGTAACATATTTGTATTGTAAACCATTATGTAATGGTCGTGTGTAAACAGGATATTTTAGATTATCATTATTTGATAATCTACGTAAAGCTTTTTAAACCTTTATTGATGAAATAAAGGTTATGGTTTGTTTTAAAATGAATGCAGTCTTTGAAAAACGTCTCATATAGAGGTCAAAACCTCGCAACGAAATCAATTAATATGGAACATTTTTAATCAATAAGAACGGGACATTTCAGTTGGTATCCGAGCGTTGGTCTTAGAGAACCAGAATTTTGCATTAGTGTGTCTTATCGAGTTTGTTAGGATGCATTAGAGAGTCTGGACTTCGATCGTGTTTACTTGAAAAATGATTGCTTAACAAATTTTGTTGGAAAATATATATTTTTAACATGTGAATATTATGTGATATATTAATCTCTTAACGCGTTTGATATTATGTGATAGATGTCTACCTCTAGAACAAGTCCTATTGACTCACCTAATAATAATGAAGAGTCAAATGTAAATTGGAATGATTCGTGGACTGATTCACGAGTTCCCGAAGAGGCCCCGGAAGAAGAGTCGGAACCGGAAGAAGAATCGGAACCGGAAGAAGAATCGGAACCGGATGAAGAAATAGAACCGGTGGGGGAAATAATAAAACGGTTAAGTAAAAGAAAATCCTCAACCAACCGACCAAGGTTAATTATGGTCAATGGTGTTTCCGCCAATGAAGCAAAATATTGGGAGGATTACCAATTTTCCGATGAATCGGATTCCGACGAGAATTCCGATGATGTTATAGAAATTACCCCAACTGAATTTAAAAAGGCAAAAGAAAATAATAAGGGAAAGGGCATAAAAATAGAGAAATCTAATTCCAACCCCGATGAACTTTATATGTATCGTCAACCCCCGAAGTCCTTAAGTTGTAACAATGACCCGGGAACCTCTAAACCACCAGGTTTTTCTAAACCAATGTGGAAAACGACGGCTCGTATTAGGGGAACATCATATATCCCTAGAAACTTGGCAAAACGAACCAAAACCGAAGAAGAAGAAACAAGCGAGTCGGAATAAGATAGTTGTATTCGTGTGGTGTAATATATGTAATATAGTGTGCTTATGCTTTATGATATATGTAAAAATTGCTTGTATTAATAAGTATTTTTTTTTATGAATCTAACTCTTGTCTATTTTACAGTATAAAAACACAAAATGGATAGACAACTCAATATTTTAAGAGACCTACCCGGAGACATGATTGATGAAATCTTGTCTAGAGTCGGTCAGAATTCTTCGGCACAACTATTTAAGGCGAGATCAGTTTGTAAGACATTCGAAGAACGTTCCAAGAATGCCTTGGTTTATAAAAGGCTTTCGTTCGAAAGATGGGGAATATCACATTGGAAAATCCATAAATTATGATGTGTTTACTTTTACGCATATATTGCGGGGAACCCAAATGCTATTTTACGCAATGGGTTAAGAAATTATTTTGACTCAATATATCCGAATATTGGACTTCGTGATTTAGAAAAAGCGGCTAACATGCAACATAAAGAAGCATGTTATGCTTACGGATTAGTAATGTTCACTTCTCACCAAAGTGAGAACAAGAACATCGGGCTACAACTATTAAAGAAAACGTTCCCACAAGTGACGGAGTCGGTAATTGGGGTAAGAAATGAGGTTTTTAGATTGTTACGGGACTGTAGAACATTACGTAACCCTCGTCCCTTTGACGACGTTACAACACGATGTCTTATCAACGGCCATAACGGTTATGTTCCACAAGACCAAGGATGGGAAGTAATCCTAGTAAAACCAGAATGCATGACTTGTTTCTGGACGTATGAATTACGTGTCTTTATTGCCTTTGCTGAACGACTTGTGTACTAGCGAGAATTATCTTCACAACCATCTTGTATCAAATTTATTGTGTGCTATATTTCATGCTATATGTAAAATAAGCGGTATTGTAAGTTTGTAAAATATTGTGTAAAAGTTTGAACGCGAAATATTATTATAATCAGTTTTTCATATAGAATTGTAGTAGTTGAATTGTATATTAGCTACTAAGTATGAACTTAACGGGTAGGTACTACCCGAATTTAAACTTATAAAACGCTAATATGAAGAAAAAGCTTTTATAAATGAGTTCATATTATGCTACGAAATACTATTAACTACTCTTAATATTCTGTATGATTAACTTGTTCCATTTGACTATTTTGAAAGAAATGGCACCGACTACTTGACACACCGTGAATATGAATGAAGAGGAATTCCGTACTTTTCTAGCTTCAAAGATAGCCGCAGTACAGGCTGCGCTACATACCAACAATAACCTTGGATCTAGTAGTACAGGAAATCGTGTAGGATGCACCTACAAAGAATTCACTGCCTGCAAACCTTTGGAATTTGATGGAACCGAAGGACCGATCGGATTGAAACGGTGGATCGAGAAGGTCGAATCGGTGTTTGCCATAAGTAAGTGTACTGAAGAGGACAAAGTGAAGTACGCTACGCATACCTTCATAGGTTCTGCGTTAACATGGTGGAATACCTATCTAAAGCAAGTGGGACAAGACAATGCGTACGCACTACCGTGGTCAGCATTCAAGCACTTGATGAACGAGAAATACCGTCCCAGAACTGAGATCAAAAAGCTCAAGACAGAACTTAGAGGGTTACAAACCCAAGGATTTGATATTACCACGTACGAAAGATGATTCACAAAATTGTGCCTATTGTGTCCGGGAGCATTCGAAGATGAGGAAGAGAAGATCGACGCGTTTGTGAAAGGATTACAGGAAAGAATCCAAGAAGATATAAGTTCACACGAGCCCGCCTCCATACAACAGGCATGTAGAATGGCTCACAAACTAGTGAACCAGATTGAAGAAAGAATTAAAGAACAGACTGCTGAAGAGGCCAATGTGAAGCAAGTTAAAAAAAAGTGGGAGGAAAACGGTGATAAGAATCACCAATACAACAACAACAGCAATTACAACAATAATCGCAACAATTATCCCAACAATCGCAACATCAATCGCAACTACAACAAACGACCCAACAACAACAACAACAACAACAACAGCAACTACAACAATCATCCCAACAACAATAATAACCGTAATAACAACAACAATCAGAAGCAGCTATGCCAAAGGTGTGAAAAGTATCACTAGGGGTTCTGCACTAAATTTTGCAACAAGTGTAAAAGAAATGGTCATAGCGCGGCGAAGTGTGAGGTCTACGGACCAGGGGTTAATAGAACGAAAGGAACAAATGGTGTCGGAACGAGTAATGGCAGAGCAAGTAGTGTCGGAGCAAGTTATGCCAACGTAGTTTGTTATAAATGTGGAAAACCAGGCCACATTATTAGAAATTGCCCGAACCAGGAGAACACGAATGGACAAGGCCGCGGAAGAGTTTTCAATATTAATGCGGCAGAGGCACAGGAAGACCCGGAGCTTGTTACGGGTACGTTTCTTATTGACAATAAATCTGCTTACGTTTTATTTGATTCGGGTACGGATAGAAGTTATATGAGTAGAGATTTTTGTGCTAAATTAAGTTGTCCATTGACGCCTTTGGATAGTAAATTTTTACTCGAATTAGCAAATGGTAAATTAATTTCAGCAGATAATATATGTCGGAATCGAGAAATTAAACTGGTTAGCTAAACATTTAAGATTGATTTGATACCAGTAGAGTTAGGGAGTTTTGATGTGATAATCGGTATGGACTGGTTGAAAGAAGTGAAAGCAGAGATCGTTTGTTACAAAAATGCAATTCTCATTATACGAGAAAAAGGAAAACCCTTAATGGTGTACGGAGAAAAGGGCAACACGAAGCTACATCTTATTAGTAATTTGAAGGCACAAAAACTAATAAGACAAGGTTGCTATGCTGTTCTAGCACACGTCGAGAAAGTACAAACTGAAGAAAAGAGCATCAATGATGTTCCCATTGCAAAAGAATTTCCCGATGTATTTCTGAAAGAATTACCGGGATTACCCCCACATCGATCCGTTGAATTTCAAATAGATCTTGTACCAGGAGCTGCACCAATAGCTCGTGCTCCTTACAGACTCGCACCCAGCGAGATGAAAGAACTGCAAAGCCAATTACAAGAACTTTTAGAGCGTGGTTTCATTCGACCAAGCACATCACCGTGGGGAGCTCCTATTTTGTTTGTCAAGAAGAAAGATGGTACATTCAGGTTGTGTATCGACTACCGAGAGTTGAACAAACTTACCATCAAGAACCGCTACCCACTACCGAGAATCGACGACTTATTTGATCAACTACAAGGCTCGTCTATTTATTCAAAGATTGACTTACATTCCGGGTATCATCAAATGTGGGTGAAAGAAGATGATATTCCAAAGACTGCTTTCAGAACACGTTACGGTCATTACGAGTTTATGGTCATGCCGTTTGGTTTAACTAATGCACCAGCTGTGTTCATGGACCTTATGAACCGAGTGTGTGGACCATACCTTGACAAGTTTGTCATTGTTTTCATTGATGACATACTTATTTACTCAAAGAATGACCAAGAACACGGTGAACATTTGAGAAAGGTGTTAGAAGTATTGAGGAAGGAAGAATTGTACGCTAAGTTTTCAAAGTGTGCATTTTGGTTGGAAGAAGTTCAATTCCTCGTTCACATAGTGAACAAAGAAGGTATTAAGGTGGATCCGGCAAAGATAGAAACTGTTGAAAAGTGGGAAACCCCGAAAACTACGAAACACATACGCCAGTTTTTAGGACTAGCTGATTACTACAGAAGGTTCATCCAAGACTTTTCCAGAATAGCAAAACCCTTGACTGCATTAACGTATAAAGGGAAGAAATTTGAATGGAATGATGAACAAGAGAAAGCGTTTCAGTTATTGAAGAAAAAGCTAACTACGGCACCTATATTGTCATTGCCTGAAGGGAATGATGATTTTGTGATTTATTGTGACGCATCAAAGCAAGGTCTCGGTTATGTATTAATGCAACGAACGAAGGTGATTGCTTATGCGTCTAGACAATTGAAGATTCACAAACAAAATTATACGACGCATGATTTGGAATTAGGCGCGGTTGTTTTTGCATTAAAGACTTGGAGGCACTACTTATATGGGGTCAAAAGTATTATATATACCGACCACAAAAGTTTTCAACACATATTTAATCAGAAACAACTGAATATGAGGCAGCGTAGGTGGATTGAATTATTGAATGATTACGACTTTGAGATTCGTTACCACCCAGGGAAGGCAAATGTGGTAGCCGATGCCTTGAGCAGGAAGGACAGAGAACCCATTCGAGTAAAATCTATGAATATAATGATTCATAATAACCTTACTACTCAAATAAAGGAGGCGCAACAAGGAGTTTTAAAAGAGGGAAATTTAAAGGATGAAATACCCAAGGGATCGGAGAAGCATCTTAATATTCGGGAAGACGGAACCCGGTATAGGGCTGAAAGGATTTGGGTACCAAAATTTGGAGATATGAGAGAAATGGTACTTATAGAAGCTCATAAAACCAGATACTCAATACATCCTGGAACGGGCAAGATGTACAAGGATCTCAAGAAACATTTTTGGTGGCCGGGTATGAAAGCCAATGTTGCTAAATACGTAGGAGAATGTTTGACGTGTTCTAAGGTCAAAGCTGAGCATCAGAAACCATCAGGTCTACTTCAACAACCCGAAATCCCGGAATGGAAATGGGAAAACATTACCATGGATTTCATCACTAAATTGCCAAGGACTGCAAGTGGTTTTGATACTATTTGGGTAATAGTTGATCGTCTCACCAAATCAGCACACTTCCCGCCAATAAGAGAAGATGACAGGATGGAGAAGTTAGCACGACTGTATTTGAAGGAAGTCGTCTCCAGACATGGAATACCAATCTCTATTATCTCTGATAGGGATGGTAGATTTATTTCAAGATTCTGGCAGACATTACAGCAAGCATTAGGAACTCGTCTAGACATGAGTACTGCCTATCATCCACAAACTGATGGGCAGAGCGAAAGGACGATATAAACGCTTGAAGACATGTTACGAGCATGTGTTATTGATTTCGGAAACAGTTGGGATCGACATCTACCGTTAGCAGAATTTTCCTACAACAACAGCTACCATTCAAGCATTGAGATGGCGCCGTTTGAAGCACTTTATGGTAGAAAGTGCAGGTCTCTGATTTGTTGGAGTGAAGTGGGGGATAGACAGATTACGGGTCCGGAGATTATACAAGAAACTACCGAGAAGATCATCCAAATTCAACAACGGTTGAAAACTGCCCAAAGTCGACAAAAGAGCTACGCTGACATTAAAAGAAAAGATATAGAATATGAAATTGGAGAGATGGTCATGCTTAAAGTTGCACCTTGGAAAGGCGTTGTTCGATTTGGTAAACGAGGGAAATTAAATCCAAGGTATATTGGACCATTCAAGATTATTGATCGTGTCGGACCAGTAGCTTACCGACTTGAGTTACCTCAACAACTCGTGGCTGTACATAACACTTTCCACGTCTCGAATTTGAAGAAATGTTTTGCTAATGAAGATCTCACTATTCCGTTAGATGAAATCCAAATCAATGAAAAACTTCAATTCATCGAAGAACCCGTCGAAATAATGGATCGTGAGGTTAAAAGACTTAAGCAAAACAAGATACCAATTGTTAAGGTTCGATGGAATGCTCGTAGAGGGCCCGAGTTCACCTGGGAGCGTGAAGATCAGATGAAGAAGAAATACCCGCATCTATTTCCAGAAGATTCGTCAACACCTTCAACAGCTTAAAATTTCGGGACGAAATTTATTTAACGGGTAGGTACTGTAGTGACCCGAACTTTTCCATGTTTATATATATTAATTGAGATTGATATTTACATGATTAAATGTTTCCAACATGTTAAGCAATCAAACTTGTTAAGACTTGATTAATTGAAATATGTTTTATATAGACAATTGACCACCCAAGTTGACCGGTGATTCACGAACGTTAAAACTTGTAAAAACTATATGATGACATATATATGGATATATATATATATATATTTAACATGATACTATGATAAGTAAACATATCATTAAGTATATTAACAATGAACTACATATGTAAAAACAAGACTACTAACTTAATGATTTTTAAACGAGACATATATGTAACGATTATCGTTGTAAAGACATTTAATGTATATATATCATATTAAGAGATATTCATACATGATAATATAATAATTTAAAATCTCATTTGATATTATAAACATTGGTTTAACAACATTTAACAAGATCGTTAACCTAAAGGTTTCAAAACAACACTTACATGTAACGACTAACGATGACTTAACGACTCAGTTAAAATGTATATACATGTAGTGTTTTAATATGTATTTAGACACTTTTGAAAGACTTCAATACACTTATCAAAATACTTCTACTTAACAAAAATGCTTACAATTACATCCTCGTTCAGTTTCATCAACAATTCTACTCGTATGCACCCGTATTCGTACTCGTACAATACACAGCTTTTAGATGTATGTACTATTGGTATATATACTCCAATGATCAGCTCTTAGCAGCCCATGTGAGTCACCTAACACATGTGGGAACCATCATTTGGCAACTAGCATGAAATATCTCATAAAATTACAAAAATATGAGTAATCATTCATGACTTATTTACATGAAAACTAAATTACATATCCTTTATATCTAATCCATACACCCACGACCAAAAACACCTACAAACACTTTAATTCTTCAATTTTCTTCATCTAATTGATCTCTCTCAAGTTCTATCTTCAAGTTCTAAGTGTTCTTCATATATTCTACAAGTTCTAGTTACATAAAATCAAGAATACTTTCAAGTTTGCTAGCTCACTTCCAATCTTGTAAGGTGATCATCCAACCTCAAGAAATCTTTGTTTCTTACAGTAGGTTATCATTCTAATACAAGGTAATAATCATATTCAAACTTTGGTTCAATTTTTATAACTATAACAATCTTATTTCAAGTGATGATCTTACTTGAACTTGTTTTCGTGTCATGATTCTGCTTCAAGAACTTCGAGCCATCCAAGGATCCGTTGAAGCTAGATCCATTTTTCTCTTTTCCAGTAGGTTTATCCAAGGAACTTAAGGTAGTAATGATGTTCATAACATCATTCGATTCATACATATAAAGCTATCTTATTCGAAGGTTTAAACTTGTAATCACTAGAACATAGTTTAGTTAATTCTAAACTTGTTCGCAAACAAAAGTTAATCCTTCTAACTTGACTTTTAAAATCAACTAAATACATGTTCTATATCTATATGATATGCTAACTTAATGATTTAAAACCTGGAGACACGAAAAACACCGTAAAACCGGATTTACGCCGTCGTAGTAACACCGCGGGCTGTTTTGGGTTAGTTAATTACAAACTATGATAAACTTTGATTTAAAAGTTGTTATTCTGAGAAAATGATTTTTATTATGAACATGAAACTATATCCAAAAATTAAGGTTAAACTCAAAGTGGAAGTATGTTTTCTAAAATGGTCATCTAGACGTCGTTCTTTCGACTGAAATGACTACCTTTACAAAAACGACTTGTAACTTATTTTTCTGACTATAAACCTATACTTTTTCTGTTTAGATTCATAAAATAGAGTTCAATATGAAACCATAGCAATTTGATTCACTCAAAACGGATTTAAAATGAAGAAGTTATGGGTAAAACAAGATTGGATAATTTTTCTCATTTTAGCTACGTGAAAATTGGTAACAAATCTATTCCAACCATAACTTAATCAACTTGTATTGTATATTATGTAATCTTGAGCTACCATAGACACGTATACAATGTTTCGACCTATCATGTCGACACATCTATATATATTTCGGAACAACCATAGACACTCTATATGTGAATATTGGAGTTATCTATACAGGGTTGAGGTTGATTCCAAAATATATATAGTTTGAGTTGTGATCAATACTGAGATACGTATACACTAGGTCGTGGATTGATTCAAGATAATATTTATCGATTTATTTCTATACATCTAACTGTGGACAACTAGTTGTAGGTTACTAACGAGGACAGCTGACTTAATAAACTTAAAACATCAAAATATATTAAAAGTGTTGTAAATATATTTTGAACATACTTTGATATATATGTATATATTGTTATAGGTTCATGAATCAACCAGTGGCCAAGTCTTACTTCCCGACGAAGTAAAAATCTGTGAAAGTGAGTTATAGTCCCACTTTTAAAAATCTAATATTTTTGGGATGAGAATACATGCAGGTTTTATAAATGATTTACAAAATAGACACAAGTACGTGAAACTACATTCTATGGTTGAATTATCGAAATCGAATATGCCCCTTTTTATTAAGTCTGGTAATCTAAGAATTAGGGAACAGACACCCTAATTGACGCGAATCCAAAAGATAGATCTATTGGGCCTAACAAACCCCATCCAAAGTACCGGATGCTTTAGTACTTCGAAATTTATATCATATCCGAAGGGTGTCCCGAAATGATGGGGATATTCTTATATATGCATCTTGTTAATATCGGTTACCAGGTGTTCACCATATGAATGATTTTTATCTCTATGTATGGGATGTGTATTTAAATATGAAATCTTGTGGTCTATTATTATGATTTGATATATATAGGTTAAACCTATAACTCACCAACATTTTTGTTGACGTTTTTAGCATGTTTATTCTCAGGTGATTATTAAGAGCTTCCGCTGTTGCATACTTAAATAAGGACGAGATTTGGAGTCCATGCTTGTATGATATTGTGTAAAAACTGCATTCAAGAAACTTATTTTGTTGTAACATATTTGTATTGTAAACCATTATGTAATGGTCGTGTGTAAACAGGATATTTTAGATTATCATTATTTGATAATCTACGTAAAGCTTTTTAAACCTTTATTGATGAAATAAAGGTTATGGTTTGTTTTAAAATGAATGCAGTCTTTGAAAAACGTCTCATATAGAGGTCAAAACCTCGCAACGAAATCAATTAATATGGAACGTTTTTAATCAATAAGAACGGGACATTTCAGATATGATATGTCAAAACATTGTATACGTGTCTACGGTATCCAAAGATTACATAATACATGTATAATACAATATAAGTTAGCTAGGATATGATTAATATAGATTTGTTATAAAATTTTCGTAGCTACAACAAGTAAAATTTTCCAATTTTGTTTTACCCATAATTTCTTCGTTTTAAATCCGTTTTGAGTGATTCAAGTTGCTATGGCTTCATATTGAACTTAAGTTTATGAATCTAAACAGAAAAACTATAAGTTTATAGTCAGAAATACAGGTTACAAGTCAATATTATAAGAGGTGGTCATTTCAGTCGAAAGAACGACGTCTTGATGACCATTTTGAAAAACATACTTCCACTTTGAGTTTAACCATAATTTTTGGATATAGTTTCATGTTCATAAGAAAAATCATTTTCCCAGAAGAACAACTTTTAAATCAAAGTTTATCATAGTTTTTAATTAACTAACCCAAAACAGCCCGTGGTGTTACTACGACGGCGTATGTCCAATTTTAAGGTGTTTTTCGTGTTTCCAGATTTTAAATCATTAAGTTAGCATATCATATAGATATAGAACATGTGTTTAGTTGATTTTAAAAGTCAAGTTAGAAGGATTAACTTTATTTGCGAACAAGTTTAGAATTAACTAAACTATGTTCTAGTGATTACAAGTTTAAATCTTCGAATAAGATAACTTTATATGTATGAATCGAATGATGTTATTGTGACGACCCGGAAATTTTTGACCAAATTTAAACTTAACCTTTATATGTTTCCGACACGATAAGCAGAATTTGTAATGTTGAATCTCAAAAAGTTTGGAACTACATTCATGTCATCAATTACCCTTTGACCGTGTTCAACGATTCACGAACAATTATGTGTATATAGATATGTATATATAATATATAATATTAACTGAAAACATTAACAAAGTATTAGATATATGATACTTTACATGAATGTATTTGTTTCGATATATTTATCGACATAATTAAGAGATAATATCAAATGATTGAATTATCAGATACATTATGATATGATTACGGGCCTATGTTATGAGGTCCACTGTGATTTAAGAAATCTATTCTTTTTGATAACATTCGAAAAATGGTAAAGTGATTTATAAGTAAGAACAAATGTGTCAATTAGCGGGAACTAGACAAGGGTTAGTGGAAATTCCTGTTTAATTTCCAAGGCATGTTTTATAATATTTTCCTCGTGACCTTGATAAGATAACTATGTTAAATTTCATTTTATTTAATATGAAAATAAGAACGTGGAGTGTAAATAACTTAGATGTTGGATATCAACAAGTTAAGTAACTCGACATTTTTCATTAAGATAATTTCATACGTTTATTTAACCTTTGGACTTTATCCCATGCTTCACCAACAGACTATAATTTAAAAACTTGAAACCTATTATGAATATATATAATTCTACTTTTCTAAAATGTTTTATGATATAAAGATTTCCATTATTTTAACCTTTTAACAAAATGATTCTTAAATATATTTAGTTTTGGAAAACAAAATTATCATATTTATTTGATTTAGTTTCAAAAGTACAAAAAAAAACATTTCAGTTTAAAAAGAACTTTATTATTAAAACGTATATATCTTTTATAAATATCTAGAACCACTTTTGACAACTCATTACTTAACCAGTATGATAAAGATAACGATATTTATATTTTATTTTATTAAATATATATAACGATTTAAATTAATATTATATATATTTATACGCGTATTATACGTACATAGTTTTATACTATTACTATACTTTAACTTTACCTTTACTTTACTTTTACTTTACTTTAACTTTAATAATTCATACTTTAATAATTCATTTTAATAATTCATTTTAATAATTCATACTTTAATAATTCACTTTAATAATTCATACTTTAATAATTCACTTTTATAATTCATACTTTAATAATTCACTTTTATAATTCATACTTTAATAATTCACTTTAATAATTCAAAAATCTATTATAAATAGAATTCAACAGGTTTTATTATTTCATAGAAACTTGAAAATATATTTCTCTAAACTCTCTCAATCGAATTACATATATATATTTACTTAGTATTATTTCAAGATATTATTAGTATACATAAAATACTACGACAGAGTTATATTCAGACGATTTCAAAATAAGTTTTCAAACGGGATAGAGCTAAGGAAATTATAGGTTATAGCTATGGAGGTTATGGGTATTGATCGAGGGTATTGCTCGTGGGGTCAACATAACGTTTATCATTTTCATTGCGTCTACGTACTTTCCTGCAATATTAAATCACAATATTGATACGTTCGTGAATCCGAGACAAACCCTGCACTTGTTCAGTGCCGTCATATACATAATTGCTATGAAATACAGTATTGTGAGTTTCATTTGCTCCCTTTTTAATTGCTTTTGCAATATATATTTTTGGGCTGAGAATACATGCGCTGTTTTATAAATGTTTTACGAAATAGGTACAAGTACTAAAACAAATTCTACGTGGGTTTAAACCAGAAATATACCCTTAGCTTGGTAACATTAGACTACTTGTCTATGTACGGTAGGCGCGAATCCTAAAGATAGATCTATTGGGCCTGACAAACCCCATCCTGACTATGGGATGTTTTAGTACTTCGAAGTTATATTAAACACACCTGATCTGGTGTACTTCAGAGGGTAAAACATGAACGTTAAGGCTTGTTACCGGGTGCCTACAACTTATAGAATACTTTTATACACTTGTGAGTGTACGGATATTTATAGAAACTGAAATCTTGTGGTCTATTACTATTACGGAAATGATTGATTATGATAAACTAATGAACTCACCAACCTTTTGGTTGACACTTTAAAGCATGTTTATTCTCAGGTATTAAAGAAATCTTCCGCTGTGCATTAGCTCATTTTAAGGATATTACTTGGAGTCATTCATGACATACTTTGAAAGACGTTGCATTCGAGTCGTTGAGTTCATCAAGATTAATATTAAGTCAATTATAGTTGGATGTAATATGAAATGGTATGCATGCCGTCAATTTTTGATGTAAAGAAAGTTTGTCTTTTAAAAATGAATGCAATGTTTGTAAAACGTATCATATAGAGGTCAAATACCTCGCGATGTAATCAACTATTGCGAATCATTTATAATGTATATGAACGGGTCCTTTCAGTTGGTATCAGAGTGGTGGTCTTAGCGAACCAGGTCTTGCATTAGTGTGTCTAACTGATAGTTGTTAAGATGCATTAGTGAGTCTGGACTTCGACCGTGTCTGCATGTCAAAAGTTTTGCTTATCATTTTTAGTTGGAAATCATCTATTTACCATCCTTAGGAAATTACCTGCTTATTATTTTTAAGTCTAGACGCGTTTTCCTACATTTATTGCATAATAGTGTATAGACGAATTCTTATCTTAGAATATTTGTTACTGTGAACTTTGACTGACATCTTTCAAAGATTCCTCCGTAATTTATGGGATTTTGGTATTATATATACATATGTAAATTATGTATTGAAGAATACCAAATCTAAATTCTACAATCTATTTCATACCAAAAATTCTTTCCCTGATCATACAAGATGGATCCCTCAGCCAGTTCGAGTTCCTCGGATTCCGACAGCTATGCCGATATGGATTTCCACATGAGCTCCGAAAGCAGCGTGACCGGAATGGATCAACCAATCAGCCATCATATATTCTGGATGAATTGGGGATGGGTTCGTAATCTACTTAACCATTGGAGACAAGAAGAATGTGATCCCTTTCATCCACCACATTGCCCTCTTGGCAATGAACCTGAAGCACTTACCGGCGAACCTATCCGAAACACCATTTTCTCTCTCATTTCCAGAGTATCTCGTTATGATTATATACTACACCAAATTCTAGATCTTATTTATCCGTTCGTCCGAACCGACAATCACCCCGGTGTAATAGAAGAAGTCAACGAGCTTCGCGCTCGGGTAGTGGCATTGGAGAATATGGTGCAAAGGTTACAAACACCAGCAGCAGCACCAGCAGCATAACCAGTACCACCATCAACAACATCAACAGTACCATTACTACCACCAACAACAACCGCATCGCAAACCTCAACTTCACAATCTGTCCTACGGGCATCGACATCATACGCCATGTAGATACCAAGGAATACCACAACGATAAAGTATTGATTCATAACTTCATTGGGGAAACATTCTACGGCGATTATGTAATTTCTAAAGTTTAGAAATTATCTATCATAGCCTTAACCATAAATCAAATGAGTTTAATTTAATATTAACTCATTAAATCTATATTATATCTGAAGAAATATACACATATATATTTCAATAAAGACTGTCATAAAATTCTTTTGTACAAAATATTAATTGTGAAATTTTTTTTAACGGGTAGGTAATACCCGAGAGATATATAAATTCACAATTAATATGTTACATTCTTCGAATCTGATTCAGCAAATCATCCATTATACTCCCTACTTTCACAACAATATACAATCTTTTATAAAAATCAAAACAACCATACTCATTCAAAATCTAATTACATATTCTGATTTTGAAATCTCAGAATTTGATTCAAGATATAACCGAAATCATCACTCTTAGATTCCTACATCTTTCAAAACTATATTTTGACTTCAAAACTGTCCTAGAACCTCATTTCTATTCATGGAACTCACAAAAATATGTGTATCATTCAAAATCTTAGAACATCATATGTATATTAACAATTACAATATGTGTTCAAACACTTCGAAATTACTAAAGACATGCGAGATGATGATCCAACCACATATTACCCACTATCATGCACCTAAAAAGCTCTCGAAACCAAAGTTATAGTTTAACACGTATCCGTGTCATATCCTTTGATATTTATTACCAAATATAATTTTTCAATCTCTTTCCAAAATAGACAGTTTTGTCACAGCTCCAGCAATTCACCTTCATTTGTTTATACGAATAA
The DNA here is from genome assembly GCF_046630445.1 of Rutidosis leptorrhynchoides. Lineage (NCBI taxonomy): Eukaryota > Viridiplantae > Streptophyta > Magnoliopsida > Asterales > Asteraceae > Rutidosis > Rutidosis leptorrhynchoides. Next base: position 150,699,656 of record NC_092336.1, read on the forward strand.
ACCTTATTATAACAATTACCCCTTCATCATTGTTACCGGGGAACCTTTCATATCTCGCCACATTAGCAGTAAACTTATCAACAACTTCATTAACCTTTTACTTAAGCCTCTTCGAAAAGTCACTATACTTATTCATTAAAACCCCATCATGTACTCACCTACATCCTGTAACAATAATTGTCACACCAACTACTGGAAATTAGCAATTAGTATTTTGAATTTCGCAACAATTTTACGTCAAAAGTTATATGTATACATATAACGTCTATCTCCTAGACTTACATACTTCGAATGTGAATTTTCTGAAAAACATCCCAAACTATGAACTAGTTCTCTGAAATTGGAAAAATGCTGATGAAGCAGCAAAAACTGTAAACAACTTTAACAGTCAAAAGTTTGATGATAAAGAATAGTATGGTGGTAAAGCTGAGAAAAAGAGAAGGTTTGAAACTGGAAAACGGATTGAGCAGACCATGAAGGAGGCTATGGACAAATCACAAAGACTAAACCTGCCTTTAAAGGATCCAAATGATTCAGTGTCTACTGAAATTGTTAGCAAACACCTTACTTCTTATTCTAAACCTTCACAGACAATCGTTAGCAAACACCTTACTTCTTATTCTAAACCTTCACAGACAAATCTTCTTCATCATCCATCTATGTTAAGAATTCTAAGATATTATCGTATCTTTTATTATAAATATCTTCGATATTCCTGAAGATATTTTCACAACTATTCTTATCCGAAATCTTTTATCTCTTCGCAATATCTGCGTTACAACATAAAAAGAAACTGTGTTAGTTTCTAAATTCTGAAAGAAAAAAAAAATCGAATTTAAAATAGGAATGTTTTTGAAGTAGTGTTGGGAACTGAAGCATGAGTTAGTATAATATAATGACACTTGATCAACGTGATTATATTACAGTAAGTCATGCTGAGTTTTTAATGGAACGTGAATGGAACGTGATGATTCACAGAACATACCGTTATCATGTACTATTTACACGACTCTTACATTCTACCCAATTTCCAAACATATTAAGAACATATCATCTTGATAGCTCTATATTTTCGGATATTCTGGTAATTTGCCAAATCAAGATCGTGCCATTACGATTTTCTTCTTGGAACATTAACTATGTTCATCCAAAAATTCATATCTACGAATTCTGGACCATTATCCGCTTGAATTAAGGTCGACGAAAGCATGAAGCTCCGAAATATAATGGAGAATATAAAGCCTGATAACAACCCTGAAATTACAAACCGTGTATATCAATGGGTATAGCAATATAAAGACACGGGAGAATGAAAAACACAATAACCCCAAGGTAATGGTAGAAGAAAATAACTTTCTCCGGTGGTAGATGAAAAAGAAGAATGACAGATATGAAAGTTAAGAGTATATCAAGAATCAATACTGGATGAAGCATATTGATGAATGCTTTAAAGTATGAATTGGGGAGAAAGACTAGAAGGTGTGAGCTGTGGAAATAAAGAAACGAAGGGGGTGGATTTATAGTAAAATATCAGACAGAGAAATTGAGACAGATTATCGCATTTAATCAAAGAAGATCCTGATTTCTTTAACTGCCGAAGAACCAAATCTTATTGCAAAGATTTTCTTTAAATCCCATGAATTCCGGAAATCAATCATAACTACGTCATCAGTTAAAACGAATATACGTTTACTCATTTCACTCTCTTGCGATAGCTTCACTTATACTCTTCGCGTAATCAAATTGTTTTATCTGTATTACTCAATGATGATAAAACTCTATTTATCAACTCATATTCGTCATGAAAACATTTTTATAGTTAGCCATGACGACCTCGATCAAATTTCGGGACGAAATTTCTTTAACGGGTAGGTACTATGACGACCCGGAAATTTCTGACCAAATTTAAACTTAACCTTTATATGTTTCCGACACGATAAGCAGAATTTGTAATGTTGAATCTCAAAAGGTTTGGAACTACATTCATGTAATCAATTACCCTTTGACCGTGTTCAACGATTCACGGACAATTATGTGTATATAGATATGTATATATAATATATAATATTAACTGAAAACATTAAAAAAGTATTAGATATATGATACTTTACATGAACGTATTTGTTTCGATATATTTATCGACAGAATTAAGAGATAATATCAAATAATTGAATTATCAGATACATTATGATATGATTACGGGCCTATGTTATGAGGTCCACTGTGATTTAAGAAATCTATTCTTTTTGACAACATTCGAAAAATGGTAAAGTGATTTATAAGTAAAAATAAATGTGTCAATTAGCGGGAACTAGACAAGGGTTAGTGGAAATTCCTGTTTAATTTCCAAGGCATGTTTTATAATATTTTCCTGGTGACCTTGATAAGATAACTATGTTAACTTTCATTTTATTTAATATGAAAATAAGAACGTGGAGTGTAAATAACTTAGATGTTGGATATTAACAAATTAAGTAACTCGACATTTTTCATTAAGATAATTTCATACGTTTATTTAACCTTTGGACTTTATCCCATGCTTCACCAACAGACTATAATTTAAAAACTTGAAACCTATTACGAATATATATAATTCTACTTTTCTAAAATATTTTATGATATAAAGATTTCCATTATTTTAACCTTTTAACAAAATGATTCTTAAATATATTTAGTTTTGGAAAACAAAATTATCATATTTATTTGATTTAGTTTCAAAAGTACAAAAAAAAAACATTTCAGTTTAAAAAGAACTTTATTATTAAAACGTATATATCTTTTATAAATATCTAGAACCACTTTTGACAACTCATTACTTAACCAGTATGATAAAGATAACGATATTTATATTTTATTTTATTAAATATATAACGATTTAAATTAATATTATATATATTTATACGCGTATTATACGTACATAGTTTTATACTATTACTATACTTTAACTTTACCTTTACTTTACTTTTACTTTACTTTAACTTTAATAATTCATACTTTAATAATTCACTTTAATAATTCATATTTTAATAATTTACTTTAATAATTTATACTTTAATAATTCACTTTAATAATTCACTTTAATAATTCATACTTTAATAATTCACTTTAATAATTTATACTTTAATAATTCACTTTTTTAATTCATACTTTAATAATTCACTTTAATAATTCATACTTTAATAATTCACATTAATAATTCAAAAATCTATTATAAATAGAATTCAACAGGTTTCATTTTAAAGCATGTTTATTCTCAGGTATTAAAGAAATCTTCCGCTGTGCATTAGCTCATTTTAAGGATATTACTTGGAGTCATTCATGACATACTTTGAAAGACATTGCATTCGAGTCGTTGAGTTCATCAAGATTAATATTAAGTCAATTATAGTTGGATGTAATATGAAATGGTATGCATGCCATCAATTTTTTATGTAAAGAAAGTTTGTCTTTTAAAAACGAATGCAATGTTTGTAAAACGTATCATATAGAGGTCAAATACCTCGCGATCTAATCAACTATTGTGAATCGTTTATAATGTATATGAACGGGTCCTTTCAGTTATGAACATCATTAATACCTCAAGTTTTGTGGAAAAACCTACTGGAAAAGAGAAAAATAGATCTAACTTTAAAGGATCCTTGGATGGCTTGAAAGTTTTTGAAGTAGAATCATGACACGAAAACAAGTTCAAGTAAGATTTTCACTCAAAATAAGATTGTTATAATTATAGAAATTGAATCAAAGTTTGAGTATGAGTATTACCTTGAATTAAAAATATATCTTACTATAAATAAGAAAGATTTCTTGAGATTGAATGATCACTTGAAATGAATTTGCAAGATTGGAAGTAAGCTAGCAAGTTTGAAAGATTTCTTGAAGTGTTCTTGAATGGTTGTTTTTATGATGATTAAAGCTTGTAATTGAAGCTAAAAGATGGTGAAAATGATTGGAGATGATCAAGTATGATGTTAGGAGTATTTTGAGAGAGAATTTGGAGTGTAAGTATGAGAAAATGGAATGGAAAAATGGGGTGAAATCATAGAAATGGTATTACTTGTTATAAAGAAAAAAAAAAGATCCTTAAGTTTGTTTTTAGCTCATTAGTCATACAAGTTGTTAAATAATGATTCCACATGTTTTTAACTCTAAGATGGCTGTTAAGAATGAATGATTAAAGGTGTATATACCAATAGTAAATACATCTAGAAGCTATGTATTGTACGAGTACGAATACGGGTACATACGAGTAGAATTGTTGATGAAAATGAATGAGAATGTAATTGTGAGCATTTTTGCTAAGTAGAAGTACTTTGATATGTTTCTTGAAGTCTTTCAAAAGTGTACTAATACATATTTATACACTACATGTATATACATTTTAACTGAGTCGTTAAGTCACCGTTAGTCGTTACATGTAAGTGTTGTTTTGAAACCTTTAAGTTAACGATCTTGTTAAATGTAATTAATCCATTGTTATAATACTTAAATAAGATGTTAAATTGTTATGTTATCATAATAACATGGTGTATAAATATATCTTAACATCATATATATATGTTAAAATACTATTACAACGATAATCGTTACATATATGTCTCGTTTCGAAATCCTTAAGTTAGTAGTCTTTTTTTTTACATATGTAGTTCATTGTTAACACACTTAATGACTTACTTAATTATAATTTTATCATGTTAAATATAGTTTAACAATATCTTAATATGATACATATGTATTTAGTAAGACGTTGTTATAACGATAATCGTTATATATATCATTTTCGAGTTTCTTAAATCAATAATCTCATTTGTTTGTATATAACTCTTTGTTAACATATTTATGTAGATACTTAATTATCATAATCTCATGTTAACATATATATATATTCATTTATATAACATCATGTAGTTTTTACAAGTTTTTAACGTTCGTGAATCGCCGGTCAATTTGGGTGGTCAATTGTCTATATGAAACTCATTTCAAATAATCAAGTCTTAACAAGTTTAATTGCTTATCAAGTTGGAAACATTTAATCATTTAAATATCAATCTCATTTAAAATATATAAACATGGAAAAGTTCGGGTCACTACAGTACCTACCCGTTAAATAAATTTCGTCCCGAAATTTTAAGTTGTTGAAGGTGTTGACGAATCTTCTGGAAATAGATGCGGGTATTTCTTCTTCGTCTGATCTTCACGTTCCCAGGTGAACTCGGGTCCTCTACGAGCATTCCATCGTACCTTAACAATTGGTATTTTATATTGCTTAAGTCTTTTAACCTCACGATCCTTTATTTCGACGGGTTCTTCGATGAATTGAAGTTTTTCATTGATTTGAATTTCGTCTACCAGAATAGTGAGATCTTCTTTAGCAAAACATTTCTTCAAATTCGAGACGTGGAAAGTGTTATGTACAGCCGCGAGTTGTTGTGGTAACTCAAGTCAGTAAGCTACCGATCCGACACGATCAATAATCTTGAATGGTCCAATGTACCTTGGATTTAGTTTCCCCCGTTTACCAAATCGAACAACGCCTTTCCAAGGTGAAACCTTAAGCATGACCATCTCTCCAACTTCAAATTCTATGTCTTTTCTTTTAATGTCCGCGTAACTCTTTTGTCGACTTTGGGCGGTTTTCAACCGTTGTTGAATTTGAATGATCTTCTCGGTAGTTTCTTGAATTATCTCCGGACCCGTAATCTATCTATCTCCCACTTCACTCCAACAAATCGGAGACCTGCACTTTCTACCATAGAGTGCTTAGAACGGTGCCATCTCAATACTCGAATGGTAACTGTTGTTGTAGGAAAACTCTGCTAATGCTAGATGTCGATCCTAACTGTTTCCAAAATCAATAACACATGCTCGTAGCATGTCTTCAAGCATTTGTATCATCCTTTCGCTCTGCCCGTCAGTTTGTGAATGATAGGCAGTACTCATGTCTAGACGAGTCCCTAATGCTTGTTGTAACGTCTGCCAGAATCTTGAAACAAATCTGCCATCCCTATCAGAGATAATAGAGACTGGTATTCCATGTCTGGAGATAACTTCCTTTAAGTATAGTCGTGCTAACTTCTCCATTTTATCATCTTCTCTCATTGGCAGAAAGTGTGCTGACTTGGTGAGATGATCGACTATTACCCAAATAGTATTATAACCACTTGTAGTCCTTGGCAATTTAGTAATGAAATCCATGGTAATGTTTTCTCATTTCCATTCCGGGATTTCGGGTTGTTGAAGTAGACCTGATGGTTTCTGATGTTCAGCTTTGACCTTAGAACACGTCAAACATTCTCCTACGTATCTAGCAATATTGGCTTTCATACCCGACCACCAAAAGTGTTTCTTGAGATCTTTTGTAGTGACCCGAACTTTTCCATGTTTATATATATTAATTTAGATTGATATTTACATGATTAAATGTTTCCAACATGTTAAGCAATCAAACTTGTTAAGACTTGATTAATTGAAATATGTTTCATATAGACAATTGACCACCCAAGTTGACCGGCGATTCACGAACGTTAAAACTTGTAAAAACGACATGACGATATATATATGTATATACATATAGTTAACATGAGATTATGATAAGTAAGTATCTCCATAAGTATATTAACAATGAGTTATATACATATAAACAAGACTACTAACTTAAGGATTTCGAAACGAGACATATATGTAACGATTATAGTTGTAACGACATTTAAATGTATATATATCATATTAAGATATATTAATATATCATAATATCATGATAATATAATAATTTAACATCTCATTAGATATAATAAACAATGGGTTAACAACATTAATTGAGATCGTTAACTTAAAGGTTTCAAAACAACACTTACATGTAACGACTAACGATGACTTAACGACTCAGTTAAAATGTATATACATGTAGTGTATTTAGATGTATTAAAATACTTTTGGAAGACTTCAAGACATATATCAAAACACTCATACTTAACGAAAATGGTTACAGTTACTTTCCCATTCTTTTCTTTCATCAAGAATTCTAGTCGTATTCTTACCCGTATTATACACAGCTTCAAAACGTACTTACTATGGGTATATACCAATAGGAACTAGCATGGGATTCCACTCTTGATAATGTCATGTATGACTAATCAATTTTAACTTCTACCATGAGCTAGTCAACTAACTAGAACTCCTTTTAACCCCACTCACCACTCACCAATTACGACTCATCATTCACTCCATTTCACTTCCAATTCTCTTTCTAATTCTCTCTCAACACACACACACTATTATGAATGTATTTTTCCAGTAGTTAATCATCATCTTCATCAAAAATCACTTCAAGAATCAAGCTATAATCATCATAGGAAGAACACTTCAAGAACACTTCAAAAATTCCTTCAAGTTTACTAATTTACTTCCAAGCTTTCTAATCCATTCCAAGTAATCATCTAAGATCAAGAAACCTTTGTTATATACAGTAGGTTATCTTTCTTATTCAAGGTAATATTCATATTCAAACTTTGATTCAATTTCTATAACTATAAACTATCTTAATTCGAGTAAAAATCTTACTTGAACTTGTTTTTGTGTCATGATCCTACTTCAAGAACTTTCAAGCCATCCAAGATCCTTTGAAGCTAGATCATTTCTTGTCACTTCCAGTAGGTTTACCTACTAAACTTGAGGTAGTAATGATGTTCGTAACATCATTCGATTCATATATATAAAACTATCTTATTCGAAGGTTTAAACTCGTAATCACTAGAACATAGTTTAGTTAATTCTAAACTTGTTCGCAAACAAAAGTTAATCCTTCTAACTTGACTTTTAAAATTAACTAAACACATGTTCTATATCTATATGATATGCTAACTTAATGATTTAAAACCTGGAAACACGAAAAACACCGTAAAACCGGATTTACGCCGTCGTAGTAACACCGCGGGCTGTTTTGGGTTAGTTAATTAAAAACTATGATAAACTTTGATTTAAAAGTTGTTATTCTGAGAAAATGATTTTTATTATGAACATGAAACTATATCCAAAAATTATGGTTAAACTCAAAGTGGAAGTATGTTTTCTAAAATGGTCATCTAGACGTCGTTCTTTCGACTGAAATGACTACCTTTACAAAAACGACTTGTAACTTATTTTTCCGACTAGAAACCTATACTTTTTTTGTTTAGATTCATAAAATAGAGTTCAATATGAAACCATAGCAATTTGATTCACTCAAAACGGATTTAAAATGAAGAAGTTATGGGTAAAACAAGATTGGATAATTTTTCTCATTTTAGCTACGTGAAAATTGGTAACAAATCTATTCCAACCATAACTTAATCAACTTGTATTATATATTATGTAATCTTGAGATACCATAGACACGTATACAATGTTTCGACCTATCATGTCGACACATCTATATATATTTCGGAACAACCATAGACACTCTATATGTGAATGTTGGAGTTAGCTATACAGGGTTGAGGTTGATTCCAAAATATATATAGTTTGAGTTGTGATCAATACTGAGATACGTATACACTGGGTCGTGGATTGATTCAAGATAATATTTATCGATTTATTTCTGTACATCTAACTGTGGACAACTAGTTGTAGGTTACTAACGAGGACAGCTGACTTAATAAACTTAAAACATCAAAATATATTAAAAGTGTTGTAAATATATTTTGAACATACTTTGATATATATGTATATATTGTTATAGGTTCGTGAATCAACCAGTGGCCAAGTCTTACTTCCCGACGAAGTAAAAATCTGTGAAAGTGAGTTATAGTCCCACTTTTAAAATCTAATATTTTTGGGATGAGAATACATGCAGGTTTTATAAATGATTTACAAAATAGACACAAGTACGTGAAACTACATTCTATGGTTGAATTATCGAAATCGAATATGCCCCTTTTTATTAAGTCTGGTAATCTAAGAATTAGGGAACAGACACCCTAATTGACGCGAATCCTAAAGATAGATCTATTGGGCCTAACAAACCCCATCCAAAGTACCGGATGCTTTAGTACTTCGAAATTTATATCATATCCGAAGGGTGTCCCGGAATGATGGGGATATTCTTATATATGCATCTTGTTATTGTCGGTTACCAGGTGTTCACCATATGAATGATTTTTATCTCTATGTATGGGATGTGTATTGAAATATGAAATCTTGTGGTCTATTGTTACGATTTGATATATATAGGTTAAACCTATAACTCACCAACATTTTTGTTGACGTTTTAAGCATGTTTATTCTCAGGTGATTATTAAGAGCTTCCGCTGTCGCATACTTAAATAAGGACAAGATTTGGAGTCCATGCTTGTATGATATTGTGTAAAAACTGCATTCAAGAAACTTATTTTGTTGTAACATATTTGTATTGTAAACCATTATGTAATGGTCGTGTGTGAACAGGATATATTAGATTATCATTATTTGATAATCTACGTAAAGCTTTTTAAACCTTTATTGATGAAATAAAGGTTATGGTTTGTTTAAAAATGAATGCAGTCTTTGAAAAACGTCTCATATAGAGGTCAAAACCTCGCAACGAAATCAATTAATATGGAACGTTTTTAATCAATAAGAACGGGACATTTCAGTTGGTATCCGAGCGTTGGTCTTAGAGAACCAGAATTTTGCATTAGTGTGTCTTATCGAGTTTGTTAGGATGCATTAGTGAGTCTGGACTTCGACCGTGTTTACTTGAAAAATGATTGCTTAACAAATTTTGTTGGAAACTATATATTTTTAACATGTGAATATTATGTGATATATTAATCTCTTAACGCGTTTGATATTATGTGATAGATGTCTACCTTTAGAACAAGTCCCATTGACTCACCTAATAATAATGAAGAGTCAAATGTAAATTGGAATGATTCGTGGACTGATTCACAAGTTCTCGAAGAGGAACCGGAAGAAGAGTCGGAACCAGAAGAAGAATCGGAACCGGAAGAAGAATCGGAACCGGAAGAAGAAATTGAACCGGTGGGGGAAATAATAAAACGGTTAAGTAAAAGAAAATCCTCAACTAACCGACCAAGGTTAATTATGGTCAATGGTGTTTCCGCCAAGGAAGCAAAATATTGGGAGGATTACCAATTCTCCGATGAATCGGATTCCGACGAGAATTCCGATGATGTTATAGAAATTACCCCAACTGAATTTAAAAAGGCAAAAGAAAATAATAAGGGAAAGGGCATAAAAATAGAGAAATCTAATTCCAACCCCGATGAACTTTATATGTATCGTCAACCCCCGAAGTCCTTAAGTTGTAACAATGACCCGGGAACCTCTAAACCACCAGGTTTTTCTAAACCAATGTGGAAAACGACGGCTCGTATTAGGGGAACATCATATATCCCTAGAAACTTGGCAAAACGAACCAAAACCAAAGAAGAAGAAACAAGCGAGTCGAAATAAGATAGTTGTAATCGTGTGGTGTAATATATGTAATATAGTGTGCTTATGCTTTATGATATATGTAAAAATTGCTTGTATTAATAAGTATTTTTTTTTATGAATCTAACTCTTGTCTATTTTACAGTATAAAAACACAAAATGGATAGATAACCCAATATTTTAAGAGACCTACCCGGAGACATGATTGATGAAATCTTGTCTAGAGTCGGTCAGAATTCTTCGGCACAACTATTTAAGGTGAGATCAGTTTGTAAGACATTCGAAGAACGTTCCAAGAATGCCTTGGTTTCTAAAAGGCTTTCGTTCAAAAGATGGGGGATATCACATTGGGAAATCCATAAGTTACGATGTGTTTACTTTGACGCATATATTGCGGGGAACCCAAATGCTATCTTACGCAATGGGTTAAGAAATTATTTTGACTCAATATATCCGAATATTGGACTTCGTGATTTAGAAAAAGCGGCTAACATGCAACATAAAGAAGCATGTTATGCTTACAGATTAGTAATGTTCGCTTCTCACCAAAGTGAGAACAAGAACATCGGCCTACAACTATTAAACAAAACGTTCCCACAAGTGACGGAGTCGGTAATTGGGGTAAGAAATGAGGTTTTTAGATTATTACGGGACTGTTGGACATTACGTAACCCTCGTCCCTTTGATGACGTTACAACACGCTGTCTTATCAACGGCCATAACGGTTATGTTGCACAAGACCAAGGATGGGAAGTAGTCCTAGTAAAACCAGAATGCATGACTTGTTTCTGGACGTATGAATTACGTGTATTTATTGCCTTTGCTGAACGACTTGTGTACTAGCTAGAATTGTCTTCACAACTATCTTGTATCAAAGTTATTGTGTGCTATATTTCATGCTTTATGTAAAATAAGCGGTATTGTAAGTTTGTAAAATATTGTATAAAAGTTTGAACGCGAAATATTATTATAATCAGTTTTTCATATAGAATTGTAGTAGTTGAATTGTATATTAGCTACTAAGTATGAACTTAACGGGTAGGTACTACCCGAATTTAAACTTATAAAACGCTAATATGAAGAAAAAGCTTTTATAAATGAGTTCGTATTATGCTACGAAATACTATTAACTACTCTTAATATTCTGTATGATTAACTTGTTCCATTTAACTATTTTGAAGGAAATGGCACCGACTACTCGACACACCGTGAATATGAATGAAGAGGAATTCCGTACTTTTCTAGCTTCAAACATAGCCGCAGTACAGGCTGCGCTACATACCAACAATAACCTTGGATCTAGCAGTACAGGAAATCGTGTAGGATGCACCTACAAAGAATTCACTGCCTGCAAACCTTTGGAATTTGATGGAACCGAAGGACCGATCGGATTGAAACGGTGGACCGAGAAGGTCGAATCGGTGTTTGCCATAAGTAAGTGTACTGAAGAGGACAAAGTGAAGTACGCTACGCATACCTTCACAGGTTCTGCGTTAACATGGTGGAATACCTATCTAGAGCAAGTGGGACAAGACGATGCGTACGCACTACCGTGGTCAGCATTCAAGCACTTGATGAACGAGAAGTACCGTCCCAGAACCGAGGTCAATAAGCTCAAGACAGAACTTAGAGGGTTACGAACCCAAGGATTTGATATTACCACGTACGAAAGACGATTCACAGAATTGTGCCTATTGTGTCCGGGAGCATTCGAAGATGAGGAAGAGAAGATCGACGCGTTTGTGAAAGGATTACCGGAAAGAATCCAAGAAGATATAAGTTCACACGAGCCCGCCTCCATACAACAGGCATGTAGAATGGCTCACAAACTAGTGAACCAGATTGAAGAAAGAATTAAAGAACAGACTGCTGAAGAGGCCAATGTGAAGCAAGTCAAAAGAAAGTGGGAGGAAAACGGTGATAAGAATCACCAATACAACAACAACAGCAATTACAACAATAATCGCAACAATTATCCCAACAATCGCAACATCAACAAACGGCCCAACAACAACAACAACAACAACAGCAACTACAACAATCATCCCAACAACAATAATAACCGCAACAACAACAACAATCAGAAGCAGCTATGCCAAAGGTGTGAAAAGTATCACTCGGGGTTCTGCACCAAATTTTGCAACAAGTGTAAAAGAAATGGTCATAGCACGGTGAAGTGTGAGGTCTACGGACCAGGGGTTAATAGAACGAAAGGAACAAATGGTGTTGGAACGAGTAATGGCGGAGCATGTAGTGTCGGAGCAAGTTATGCCAATGTAGTTTGTTATAAATGTGGAAAACACGGCCACATTATTAGAAATTGCCCGAACCAGGAGAACACGAATGGACAAGGCCGCGGAAGAGTTTTCAATATTAATGCGGCAGAGGCACAGGAAGACCCGGAGCTTGTTACGGGTACGTTTCTTATTGACAATAAATCTGCTTATGTTTTATTTGATTCGGGTGCGGATAGAAGCTATATGAGTAGAGATTTTTGTGCTAAATTAAGTTTTCCATTGACGCCTTTGGATAGTAAATTTTTACTCGAATTAGCAAATGGTAAATTAATTTCAGCAGATAATATATTTCGGAATCGAGAAATTAAACTGGTTAGCGAAACATTTAAGATGGATTTGATACCAGTAGAGTTAGGGAGTTTTGATGTGATAATCGGTATGGACTGGTTGAAAGAAGTGAAAGCAGAGATCGTTTGTTACAAAAATGCAATTCGCATTATACGAGAAAAAGGAAAACCCTTAATGGTGTACGGAGAAAAGGGCAACACGAAGCTACATCTTATTAGTAGTTTGAAGGCACAAAAACTAATAAGAAAAGGTTGCTATGCTGTTCTAGCACACGTCGAGAAAGTACAAACTGAAGAAAAGAGCATCAATAATGTTCCCATTGCAAAAGAATTTCCCGATGTATTTCCGAAAGAATTACCGGGATTACCCCCACATCGATCCGTTGAATTTCAAATAGATCTTGTACCAGGAGCTGCACCAATAGCTCGTGCTCCTTACAGACTCGCACCCAGCGAGATGAAAGAACTGCAAAGCCAATTACAAGAACTTTTAGAGCGTGGTTTCATTCGACCAAGCACATCACCGTGGGGAGCTCCTGTTTTGTTTGTCAAGAAGAAAGATGGTACATTCAGGTTGTGTATCGACTACCGAGAGTTGAACAAACTTACCATCAAGAACTGCTACCCACTACCGAGAATCGACGACTTATTTGATCAACTACAAGGCTCGTCTGTTTATTCAAAGATTGACTTACGTTCCGGGTATCATCAAATGCGGGTGAAAGAAGATGATATTCCAAAGACTGCTTTCAGAACACGTTACGGTCATTACGAGTTTATGGTCATGCCATTTGGTTTAACTAATGCACCAGCTGTGTTCATGGACCTTATGAACCGAGTGTGTGGACCATACCTTGACAAGTTTGCAATTGTTTTCATTGATGACATACTTATTTACTCAAAGAATGACCAAGAACACGGTGAACATTTGAGAAAGGTGTTAGAAGTATTGAGGAAGGAAGAATTGTACGCTAAATTTTTAAAGTGTGCATTTTGGTTGGAAGAAGTTCAATTCCTCGGTCACATAGTGAACAAAAAAGGTATTAAGGTGGATCCGGCAAAGATAGAAACTGTTGAAAAGTGGGAAACCCCGAAAACTCCGAAACACATACGCCAGTTTTTAGGACTAGCTGGTTACTATAGAAGGTTCATCCAAGACTTTTCCAGAATAGCAAAACCCTTGACTGCATTAACGCATAAAGGGAAGAAATTTGAATGGAAGGATGAACAAGAGAAAGCGTTTCAGTTATTGAAGAAAAAGCTAACTACGGCACCTATATTGTCATTGCCTGAAGGGAATGATGATTTTGTGATTTATTGTGACGCATCAAAGCAAGGTCTCGGTTGTGTATTAATGCAACGAACGAAGGTGATTGCATATGCGTCTAGACAATTGAAGATTCACGAGCAAAATTATACGACGCATGATTTGGAATTAGGCGCGGTTGTTTTTGCATTAAAGACTTGGAGGCACTACTTATATGGGGTCAAAAGTATTATATATACCGACCACAAAAGTCTTCAACACATATTTAATCAGAAACAACTGAATATGAGGCAGCGTAGGTGGATTGAATTGTTGAATGATTACGACTTTGAGATTCGTTACCACCCGGGGAAGGCAAATGTGGTAGCCGATGCCTTGAGCAGGAAGGACAGAGAATCCATTCGAGTAAAATCTATGAATATAATGATTCATAATAACCTTACTACTCAAATAAAGGAGGCGCAACAAGGAGTTTTAAAAGAAGGAAATTTAAAGGATGAAATACCCAAAGGATCGGAGCAGCATCTTAATATTCGGGAAGACGGAACCCGGTATAGGGCTGAAAGGATTTGGGTACCAAAATTTGGAGATATGAGAGAAATGGTACTTAGAGAAGCTCATAAAACCAGATACTCAATACATCCTGGAACGGGGAAGATGTACAAGGATCTCAAGAAACATTTTTGGTGGCCGGGTATGAAAGCCGATGTTGCTAAATACGTAGGAGAATGTTTGACGTGTTCTAAGGTTAAAGCTGAGCATCAAAAACCATCAGGTCTACTTCAACAACCCGAAATCCCAGAATGGAAATGGGAAAACATTACCATGGATTTCATCACTAAATTGCCAAGGACTACAAGTGGTTTTGATACTATTTAGGTAATAGTTGATCGTCTCACCAAATCAGCACACTTCCTGCCAATAAGAGAAGATGACAAGATGGAGAAGTTAGCACGACTGTATTTGAAGGAAGTCGTCTCCAGACATGGAATACCAATCTCTATTATCTCTGATAGGGATGGCAGATTTATTTCAAGATTCTGGCAGACATTACAGCAAGCATTAGGAACTCGTCTAGACATGAGTACTACCTATCATCCACAAACTGATGGGCAGAGCGAAAGGACGATACAAACGCTTGAAGACATGCTACGAGCATGTGTTATTGATTTCGGAAACAGTTGGGATCGACATCTACCGTTAGCAGAATTTTCCTACAACAACAGCTACCATTCAAGCATTGAGATGGCGCCGTTTGAAGCACTTTATGGTAGAAAGTGCAGGTCTCCGATTTGTTGGAGTGAAGTGGGGGATAGACAGATTACGGGTCCGGAGATTATACAAGAAACTACCGAGAAGATCATCCAAATTCAACAACGGTTGAAAACCGCCCAAAGTCGACAAAAGAGCTACGCTGACATTAAAAGAAAAGATATAGAATTTGAAATTGGAGAGATGGTCATGCTTAAAGTTGCACCTTGGAAAGGCGTTGTTCGATTTGGTAAACGAGGGAAATTAAATCCAAGGTATATTGGACCATTCAAGATTATTGATCGTGTCGGACCAGTAGCTTACCGACTTGAGTTACCTCAACAACTCGCGGCTGTACATAACACTTTCCACGTCTCGAATTTGAAGAAATGTTTTGCTAAAGAAGATCTCACTATTCCGTTAGATGAAATCCAAATCAACGAAAAACTCCAATTCATCGAAGAACCCGTCGAAATAATGGATCGTGAGGTTAAAAGACTTAAGCAAAACAAGATACCAATTGTTAAGGTTCGATGGAATGCTCGTAGAGGACCCGAGTTCACCTGGGAGCGTGAAGATCAGATGAAGAAGAAATACCCGCATCTATTTCCAGAAGATTCGTCAACACCTTCAACAGCTTAAAATTTCGGGACGAAATTTATTTAACGGGTAGGTACTGTAGTGACCCGAACTTTTCCATGTTTATATATATTAATTTAGATTGATATTTACATGATTAAATGTTTCCAACATGTTAAGCAATCAAACTTGTTAAGACTTGATTAATTGAAATATGTTTCATATAGACAATTGACCACCCAAGTTGACCGGCGATTCACGAACGTTAAAACTTGTAAAAACGACATGACGATATATATATGTATATACATATAGTTAACATGAGATTATGATAAGTAAGTATCTCCATAAGTATATTAACAATGAGTTATATACATATAAACAAGACTACTAACTTAAGGATTTCGAAACGAGACATATATGTAACGATTATAGTTGTAACGACATTTAAATGTATATATATCATATTAAGATATATTAATATATCATAATATCATGATAATATAATAATTTAACATCTCATTAGATATAATAAACAATGGGTTAACAACATTAATTGAGATCGTTAACTTAAAGGTTTCAAAACAACACTTACATGTAACGACTAACGATGACTTAACGACTCAGTTAAAATGTATATACATGTAGTGTATTTAGATGTATTAAAATACTTTTGGAAGACTTCAAGACATATATCAAAACACTCATACTTAACGAAAATGGTTACAGTTACTTTCCCATTCTTTTCTTTCATCAAGAATTCTAGTCGTATTCTTACCCGTATTATACACAGCTTCAAAACGTACTTACTATGGGTATATACCAATAGGAACTAGCATGGGATTCCACTCTTGATAATGTCATGTATGACTAATCAATTTTAACTTCTACCATGAGCTAGTCAACTAACTAGAACTCCTTTTAACCCCACTCACCACTCACCAATTACGACTCATCATTCACTCCATTTCACTTCCAATTCTCTTTCTAATTCTCTCTCAACACACACACACTATTATGAATGTATTTTTCCAGTAGTTAATCATCATCTTCATCAAAAATCACTTCAAGAATCAAGCTATAATCATCATAGGAAGAACACTTCAAGAACACTTCAAAAATTCCTTCAAGTTTACTAATTTACTTCCAAGCTTTCTAATCCATTCCAAGTAATCATCTAAGATCAAGAAACCTTTGTTATATACAGTAGGTTATCTTTCTTATTCAAGGTAATATTCATATTCAAACTTTGATTCAATTTCTATAACTATAAACTATCTTAATTCGAGTAAAAATCTTACTTGAACTTGTTTTTGTGTCATGATCCTACTTCAAGAACTTTCAAGCCATCCAAGATCCTTTGAAGCTAGATCATTTCTTGTCACTTCCAGTAGGTTTACCTACTAAACTTGAGGTAGTAATGATGTTCGTAACATCATTCGATTCATATATATAAAACTATCTTATTCGAAGGTTTAAACTCGTAATCACTAGAACATAGTTTAGTTAATTCTAAACTTGTTCGCAAACAAAAGTTAATCCTTCTAACTTGACTTTTAAAATTAACTAAACACATGTTCTATATCTATATGATATGCTAACTTAATGATTTAAAACCTGGAAACACGAAAAACACCGTAAAACCGGATTTACGCCGTCGTAGTAACACCGCGGGCTGTTTTGGGTTAGTTAATTAAAAACTATGATAAACTTTGATTTAAAAGTTGTTATTCTGAGAAAATGATTTTTATTATGAACATGAAACTATATCCAAAAATTAGGGTTAAACTCAAAGTGGAAGTATGTTTTCTAAAATGGTCATCTAGACGTCGTTCTTTCGACTGAAATGACTACCTTTACAAAAACGACTTGTAACTTATTTTTCCGACTAGAAACCTATACTTTTTTTGTTTAGATTCATAAAATAGAGTTCAATATGAAACCATAGCAATTTGATTCACTCAAAACGGATTTAAAATGAAGAAGTTATGGGTAAAACAAGATTGGATAATTTTTCTCATTTTAGCTACGTGAAAATTGGTAACAAATCTATTCCAACCATAACTTAATCAACTTGTATTATATATTATGTAATCTTGAGATACCATAGACACGTATACAATGTTTCGACCTATCATGTCGACACATCTATATATATTTCGGAACAACCATAGACACTCTATATGTGAATGTTGGAGTTAGCTATACAGGGTTGAGGTTGATTCCAAAATATATATAGTTTGAGTTGTGATCAATACTGAGATACGTATACACTGGGTCGTGGATTGATTCAAGATAATATTTATCGATTTATTTCTGTACATCTAACTGTGGACAACTAGTTGTAGGTTACTAACGAGGACAGCTGACTTAATAAACTTAAAACATCAAAATATATTAAAAGTGTTGTAAATATATTTTGAACATACTTTGATATATATGTATATATTGTTATAGGTTCGTGAATCAACCAGTGGCCAAGTCTTACTTCCCGACGAAGTAAAAATCTGTGAAAGTGAGTTATAGTCCCACTTTTAAAATCTAATATTTTTGGGATGAGAATACATGCAGGTTTTATAAATGATTTACAAAATAGACACAAGTACGTGAAACTACATTCTATGGTTGAATTATCGAAATCGAATATGCCCCTTTTTATTAAGTCTGGTAATCTAAGAATTAGGGAACAGACACCCTAATTGACGCGAATCCTAAAGATAGATCTATTGGGCCTAACAAACCCCATCCAAAGTACCGGATGCTTTAGTACTTCGAAATTTATATCATATCCGAAGGGTGTCCCGGAATGATGGGGATATTCTTATATATGCATCTTGTTATTGTCGGTTACCAGGTGTTCACCATATGAATGATTTTTATCTCTATGTATGGGATGTGTATTGAAATATGAAATCTTGTGGTCTATTGTTACGATTTGATATATATATAGGTTAAACCTATAACTCACCAACATTTTTGTTGACGTTTTAAGCATGTTTATTCTCAGGTGATTATTAAGAGCTTCCGCTGTCGCATACTTAAATAAGGACAAGATTTGGAGTCCATGCTTGTATGATATTGTGTAAAAACTGCATTCAAGAAACTTATTTTGTTGTAACATATTTGTATTGTAAACCATTATGTAATGGTCGTGTGTAAACAGGATATATTAGATTATCATTATTTGATAATCTACGTAAAGCTTTTTAAACCTTTATTGATGAAATAAAGGTTATGGTTTGTTTAAAAATGAATGCAGTCTTTGAAAAACGTCTCATATAGAGGTCAAAACCTCGCAACGAAATCAATTAATATGGAACGTTTTTAATCAATAAGAACGGGACATTTCATCTTTGTACATCTTTCCTGCTCCGGGATGTATTGAATATCTGGTTTTATGTGCTTCCTTAAGTACCTTTTCTCTCACATCTCCAAACCTTGGTACCCAAATTCTTTCAGCTCTATATCGAGTTTCGTCTTCCCGAATATTAAGGTGGTTCTCCGACCCTTTGGGTATTTCATTTTTCAAATTCCCTTCTTTTACAACTCCTTGTTGCGCCTCCTTTATTTGAGTAGTAAGGTTAGTACGAATAATTATATTCATAGCTTTTACCCGTATAGGTTCTCTGTCCTTTCTACTCAAAGCGTCGGCTACCACATTCGCCTTCCCCGGGTGGTAACGAATCTCGAAATCGTAATCATTCAATAACTCAATCCATCTACGCTGCCTCATGTTCAGTTGTTTCTGATTAAATATGTGTTGAAGACTTTTGTGGTCGGTATATATAATACTTTTGACCCCATATAAATAGTGCCTCCAAGTCTTTAATGCAAAAACAACCGCGCCTAATTCCAAATCATGCGTCGTATAATTCTGCTCGTGAATCTTCGATTGTCTAAACGCATAAGAAATTACCTTCATTCGTTGCATTAATACACAACCGAGAACTTGCTTTGAGGCATCACAATATATTACAAAATCATCATTCCCTTCAGGCAATGACAATATAGGTGCCGTAGTTAACTTTTTCTTCAACAATTGAAACGCTTTCTCCTGCTCATCCTTTCATTCAAATTTCTTCCCTTTATGCGTTAATGCAGTCAAGGGTTTTGCTATTTTGGAAAAATCTTGGATGAATCTTCTGTAGTAACCAGCTAGTCCTAAAAATTGGCGTATATGTTTCGGAGTTTTTGGGGTTTCCCATTTTTCAACAGTTTCAATCTTTGTCGGATCCACCTGAATGCCTTCTTTGTTCACTATGTGACCGAGGAATTGAACTTCTTCTAACCAAAATGCACACTTTGAAAACTTAGCGTACAGTTTTTCTTTCCTCAACAACTCTAGCACTTTTCTCAAATGTTCTTCGTGCTCTTGCTCATTCTTTGAGTAAATAAGTATGTCATCGATAAAAACAATGACAAACTTGTCGAGATATGGCCTACACACACGGTTCATGAGGTCCATGAACACAACTGGTGCGTTAGTCAATCCAAACGGCATAACCCTAAACTCGTAATGACCGTAACGCATCCTGAAAGCAGTCTTTGGAATATCATCCTCCTTCACCCGTAATTGATGATACCCGGAATGTAAATCGATCTTTGAATAAACTGACGAGCCTTGTAGTTGATCAAATAAGTCGTCAATTCTCGGTAGTGGGTAATGATTCTTGATGGTAAGTTTGTTCAACTCTTGGTAGTCGATACACAACCTGAATGTACCATCTTTCTTCTTGACAAACAAAACAGGAGCTCCCCACGATGATGTGCTTGGTCGAATGAAACCACGCTCTAAAAGTTCTTGTAATTGACTTTGGAGTTCCTTCATTTCGCTGAGTGCGAGTCTGTATGGAGCACAAGCTATTGGTGCAGCTCCTGGTACAAGATCTATTTGAAATTCAACAGATCGGTGTAGAGGTAGTCCCGGTAATTCTTTCGGAAATACATCGGGAAATTCTTTTGCAACGGGAACATCATTGATGTTCTTTTCTTTGGTTTGTACTTTCTCGACAAGTGCTAGCACAGCATAGCAGCCTTTTCTTATTAGCTTTTGCGACTTCAAATTATTAATAAGATTTAGCTTTGCGTTGCTCTTTTCTCCGTATACCATTAAGGGTTTTCCTTCTTCTCGTATAATGCGAATTGCATTTTTGTAATATACGATCTCTGCTTTCTCCTTTTTCAACCAGTCCATGCCAATTATTACATCAAAACTCCCTAACTCTATTGGTATCAAATCAATCTTAAACGTTTCACTAACCAGTTTAATTTCTTGATTCCGACATATTTTATCTGCCGAAATTAATTTACCGTTTGCTAATTCGAGTAAAAATTTATTATTCATAGGTGTCAATGGACCACTTAATTTAGCACAAAAATCTCTACTCACATAGCTTCTATCCGCACCCGAATCAAATAAAACATAAGCAGGTTTTTCATTGATAAGAAACGTACCCATAACAAGCTCCGGGTCTTCCTGCGCTTCTTCCGCATTAATGTTAAAAACTCTCCCACGGCTTTGCCCATTATTATTTCCCTGGTTTGGGCACGCAGTTTTGTAGTAGCCCTTCCTCCCGCATCCATAACAAATAATGTGGGCATTACTTGTTCCTTTACCCGATGGTCCATAAACTTCACACTTCGTTGCATCATGACCCTTTCTATTACATTTGGTACATGTTGTCGGACAAAAAGTAGTTAGATGGTACCCTTCACACCTTAGACACGGAATTTTCTGATTTTGAATATCAGTGTTGATATTGAGCTTGTTGTAGGGATTGTTGTTGTTGCGGTTGGTATTGTTGTTGGGATGATTGTTGTAGTTGTTGTTGTTGGAATGTTTTTTATTGCGTTTGTTGTTGCGAAAAATGGTGCGATTTTGGTTGTGGTTGTGGTGTTGATTGTTGAAGCGATAGTTACTGTTGTTGTGTTGATTGTTGAAATTGTGACTCTTGTCACTGGGTTCTTCCCACTTTCTCTTGACTTGCTTCGTTTTAGCCTCTTCGGCCGCCTGCTCCTTAATTCTTTCCTCAATCTGATTTATGAGTTTGTGAGCCATTCGACTTGCCTTTTGTATAGAGGCGGGCTCGTGTAAACTCACATCTTCTTGAATCCTCTCCGGTAACCCTTTTACAAATGTGTCGATCTTCTCCTCTTCATCTTCGAACGCTCTTGGACACAATAGGCAAAACTCTGTGAATCGTCGTTCGTACGTGGTGATGTCAAAACCTTACATTCGTAATCCTCTAAGCTCTATCTTGAGCTTTTTGACCTCGTTTCGGGGACGATACTGCTCAGTTATCAGGTGTTTGAATGCTTATCATGGTAATGTGTAAGCAGCATCTTGTCCCACTTGCTCGAGGTAGGTATTCCACCATGTTAACGCAGTACCTGTGAAGGTATGCGTAGCATACTTTACTTTATCTTCTTCAGTACATTTACTTATGGCAAACACCGATTCAACCTTTTCGGTCCACCATTTCAATCCGATTGGACCCTCGGTTCCATCGAATTCCAAAGGTTTGCATGCAGTGAATTCTCTGTAGGAGCATCCTACACGAGTTCTTGAAGAATTTGTTCCACTGCTAGAACCAGAGTTATTGTTGTTATTTTGCATTGCGGCTTGCACCGCAGCTATGTTCGCAGCAAGGAAAACACGGAAGTCTTCCTCGCTCATGTTCAAGTTCTGACGAGTAGTCGGTGCCATTTCCTTCAAAAATAGCCAAAAGAATTAAGTTAATCATATAGAATATTAAGAGTAGTCAATAGTATTTCGTAGCATAATATGAACTTATTTATAAAAGTTTTTTCCTCATATTAGCGTTTTATAGTTTTAATTCAGGTAGTACCTACCCGTTAAGTTCATACTTAGTAGCTAATATACAATTCAACTACTACCATTCTATATGAAAAACTGATTACAATAATATTTCACATTCAAACTTATATACAATATTTTGCAAACTTACAATACCGCTATTTTACATATAGTATGAAATAAAGCACATAAAAACTTTGATACAAAGCAGTTACGAAGACAATTCTAATTAATACGCAAATAGTTCAACAAAGGCAATAAAGACATGTAATTCATACGTCCAGAAACAAGTCATGCATTCTGGTTTTACTAAGACTACTTCCCATCCTTGATCTTGTGGAACATATGTGACGACCCGGGAATTTCCGACCAAATTTAAACTTAATCTGTATTTGATTTCGACAAAATGAGCAGAGTCTGTAATGTTAAGTCTCGAAAACTTTGGAACGGATTACATGAATGCATTTATCCTTTGACCATCGACTATTCTCGACGATTCACGAACAATTAATTGTAACTAGATATGTATTTATATATATATAAACATGGTAATTGGAATTATAAATTGTAATATTATATGTCATAATATATATACATAGATAATAAATATTAAAGATTCAATATATTGTATAATTGATAAACAGTAATAAATTGTAATATATTAAAACTAATTACAAGTTTGAATATAATTATCGTTATCTTCAACATTATTATAAATAGTAATATTAATATTAAATTTAATATTATTAATAGTATTATATAAAAAATAGAAACATGTAATTTGTTATATTTTCATTATAATTAGATATTATATACTCATTATTATATAATATGTATTATGTAGATATTATATGTAATACAATTATATTAAATATAGTTGTTGTAAAATTGTATTTTACTTTTAATATTAATATCAATACTAGTGTAATTATTAAATATAAAAGAATTAATATATATATAAATTGATATAGCATTATTATAGTTAGTAATATTATTATTAATAATAATATTGTTATAAATATTATAGTAATTGTTATCATCATCATTAGTAATAATATAATCATTATTATTACTATTATATTATAAATTTGTATTATTAATAGATGTAATATAATTATGTTTGTAAATATAAAAATCTATAGACTTCATATATATAATCGATTATATGAATACAGAAATATAAACAAGCACATATGTATATATATAAGATACGGTTGTATATATATAAATATATATACAAATATAAATATGTATAAATACTGATATACACATGTAAATACAGATAAATATGCACGATTTTGGAATCCAGAATCAATTACATATGGCTATTAAACTGTACCATATTCTGTTTTACATCTATTAATCGATTCCCTTGTCTCGGTATCAAACAAAATCGGTTAAAGGTAGACATCTACTTTCAATTTTTTATTCTTCATTCGTACATGATAAATCAGAAACTGTCGACGACCTTTGACTTTTTAATAAAGCGAATATGTTACTATCACTTTCAAACTTTATATAACTTTGTTTATATCTTAAGTCTATTAGCTATCCATCTCACTCACTTAAGAATTCGCGTATTAAATAGGAAATTGAGGAAGAATCAAAATCAGAAAAATACAAAAGCAGTTGCCTTTCATTATCTGCTTTCTTGGATCGAATATTTCATATCTACTTTTCACTCAATAAATCAAACTCAATTACTTTATGATATGGAACCAAAAAATCCAATCAAATATCTCCCTATTTTTTTCTTTCTTTCTTTTCTTCGTGAAATAACCTGCAATCATCACCATCGATCGATTTTGTTGAAAGTAAACACAACACCACCTCGCCATCAAAGTCGATTACTTTGCTGCTGCTACCACTTCTTTTTTTTTAATTTAAACTTAACTCAATACTACCACCCACGACCTCTACAGTCCTACTGTTATTCTATCTTTTTACATCTATGAAACCCGAGTACTTGTGCATACGTTTCTCTTACTATTCTTCGTGAACCCAACCATAAATCACCACCATCACCTCCGATAACCACAAATTTCTCTCTCTCATAACCTGCTGCATTTCTGTTTTTGGTTTGACGATTCCCAGACCCAAACATCATCGATTGATTTCTACACGAAGAAGTAATAAAGACGATGAAAAAGATTTATTATGTTTGCAGTTTAATATTGTGGTCAACTTGATGTATTAAAGTTGTATATACTGCAAATGGGTTAGACAAGTGGGATTAGTTTAAACATAATGGCCGACCAAGAAATTGGATTACATTAAACTTTTTACATGATGATGACAGGCCTGCGATACTCCTTTTCCTTTTCCTTTTGTGCTGTTCGATATACACGAAACACACTGTGAGCTTTTATTTTTTTATTTTTACGAAACGAAGACAGGAAGTAAAGGAAGCGTAACCCTAGTTTATTACTGTGCAACTTCTGCGTGTTTGAGATTAAACCGAAGTCTTTTATGTTGTTAATGGACTTATGGGTCCAATTAAGCACATATATGGACTGGATTCTGTATTGGACTCCCTTAATATATTGGTCTGCCATATTACCGTTTTCTTATTGGGCCAAGATCATATCACTTTCGTGGACTTTGTAAGTTTTCAATCTAAAACCCCAATATAACAACGATTGAAATAGGAGGAGGTTAAACATGGTGCCGCATTAGAAGATCATGGTTATTATTATAAGTGTGATATTATGAAAATGATGATGGTGTTTATGATAACCACAAAATGATTTGAATGATGGTGATGAAATGAAAATGTGCTAATGAAGGTGATAATGGTAAAGATGACAGAAGAGTCAGGTTATATTTTTAACGTGCGTATTAAAATCAGATAAGAGCTTGTAGCTCAGTTGGGTTGATGCGTAAGAATGTTACCGGGAGGTCGCGTGTTCGAGACTTGGAGGTGCCATTTTGTTTGTTTATTTTCTCATCCTTTTAGGTATAAACCTTATTATTATTAGTATTATTATTATTACGATTTAGTTAATGTGTTGTTATTATTATGACTACGAATATAAATTCCAAGTATTAG
The DNA here is from genome assembly GCF_046630445.1 of Rutidosis leptorrhynchoides. Lineage (NCBI taxonomy): Eukaryota > Viridiplantae > Streptophyta > Magnoliopsida > Asterales > Asteraceae > Rutidosis > Rutidosis leptorrhynchoides. The sequence goes on from NC_092336.1 coordinate 150,725,610, forward strand.
GTATTACTTAAAAATGTTGTTAAGATTATGAATTAAAGGTTATGAAAACAAATAATAATTAAGATATGATCGAAGTAAAGTATTATTATTATTAAAATAAGTATTAATAAGATTACTATTAAAATTACCAGTTCTATCAAAATTATAACTATTATTAAAATTATTATTTTTATTATAGTTATTGATATTAGTAATATTATGCAAATAATACAACTTAATAGATTATCATTATTACAACTATTGTTATCATTTTATTATTATTATTTTCAACATTTAAAATTTTTACTTTTAAAATTATTATTATCGTTATTAACATTATTTATATTACCAATATTACCATTAGTATTATTATTACTATTATAAAAAAATATATATATATTATTTATATAGAATATAATTATTACACATAACATAACTACATTAATATTTTTATAATAAATATTAATTATTTATCTAAAGTATATAAAATAAATATAACTAATTAAATTATTTATGAAACATATAATTTACTAAAATAACAATTAATAATAATATATATAAATTTGTTCGATTATAATTATATGTGTTAATATATATAAATGATATAGGTTCGTGAATCCAAGGCCAACCCTGTATTGTTCAGTTATTCAATGTCGTCATATGTATTTTTACTACAAAATACATTAGGTGAGTTTTCATTACTCCCTTTTTAAATGCTTTTGCAATATATATTTTTGGGACTGAGAATACATGCGCTGCTTTTATAAATGCTTTACGAAATAGACACAAGTAATCGAAACTACATTCTATGGTTGAATTATCGAAATCGAATATGCCCTTTTTATTAAGTCTGGTAATCTAAGAATTAGGGAACAGACACCCTAATTGACGTAAACTCTAAAGATAGATCTATCGGGCCCAACAAGCCCCAAAGTACCTGATGCTTTAGTACTTCAAAATTTATATCATGTCCGAAGGAGGATCCCGGAATGATGGGGATATTCTTATATACATATTGTGAGTGTCGGTTACCAGGTGTTCAATCCATATGAATGATATTTTTGTCTCTATGCATGGGACGTATGTTTATGAGAAATGGAAATATGAAATCTTGTGGTCTATTAAAATTATGAAATGATTATTTATGTTAAACTAATGAACTCACCAACCTTTTGGTTGACACTTTAAAGCATGTTTATTCTCAGGTGTTAAAGAAATCTTCCGCTGTGCATTTGCTCATTTTAAAGATATTACTTGGAGTCATTCCTGACATATTTCAAAAGACGTTGCATTCGAGTCGTTGAGTTCTTCAAGATTATTATTAAGTCAATTATAGTTGGATATATTATGAAATAGTATGCATGCCGTCGATTTTCGATGTAATGAAAGTTTGTCTTTTAAAACGAATGCAATGTTTGTAAAATGTATCATATAGAGGTCAACTACCTCGTGATGTAACCAAATGTAATGTATTCGTCCAGATGGATTAGGACGGGTCCTTTCAGTTGGTATCAGAGCGGTGGTCTTAGCGAACCAGGTCTGCATTAGTGTGTATAACTGATAAGTCATTAGGATGCATTAGTGAGTCTGGACTTCGACCGTGTCTGCATGTCAAAAATTTTTGCTTATTGTTTTTGTCGGAAATCATCAGTTTATCATCCTTAAGATATTATCTGCTTATCATTCTTAGTCTAGACACATCTTACTGCAATGATTGCATGAATAGCGTATAGACGAAATTCATATCTTATCGTATCTACTAATTTACATATTGGCGTATCTGTTATTGTTATCTTTGCCTGATAGCTTCCGTAGATTCCTCCGTAACTTATGGGATTTTAGTATTATATATGCATATGTAAATTATGTATTGCAGGGTACTAATCTACATCCTATAATCTATTTCTTATCAAAAATCCTTCATCTGATCGTACGAGATGAATCCCTCAACCATTTCGAGTCCCTTAGATTCCGATAACTATTCTGATAGTTATTCCGACAGCTATTCCGATATGTAGTTTCACTTAAGCTCTGAAAACAGTGTCACCAGAACGAATCAACCAATCAGCCATTCCCAATTCATCTGATGGTTTTGTAGTCGACTAAATCAATGGAGACGAGAAGGAGGCGATTCTTTCCACTCACCAACCTGCACGCTTGGTGAAGAACCTGAAGCACTTACCGGCGAATCTATCCGAAACACCATTTTCAGCCACATTTCCAGAGTAGTTCGACACGATGATATTCTATTCACAATTCTAAACCTTATTCATTCGCTCGTTCCGACCGACACTCATCCCAGAATAATAGAAGAAATTAGTAAACTTCACGCTCTAGTAATCAATTTGGAGAATATGGTGCAAAACGTACCAGCTTCAGCAACATCACCGGCATCAACAGCACCACCAACAACACAAGTTTCAACATCACATGCCCCAACATCTCATTCTGTACCTCGAGTATAATCATCGTTCAAAGTATCGTTCTACATCAGTTATCTTCGTTCTTCATGGCAATTATATAATCTCTAATGTATTCTAATTTTAACAATGAATCAAATGATATTAATATCATATTAACTCATTAAATCCATGATTACATCTGAAGAAAATATATATGTAAGTATATTTTCTTAAAGATTGTAATTAAAAATTCTTTTGTACAAACGAATTAATAGTGAAAATATTTTAACGGGTAGGTAATACCCGAGAAATATTAGATTTCACATTAATAAGTTACACTGCACATTCTTCGAATCTGATTCGACAGTCATTTACTATCCTACTTACATCCACATATATATGAATCCGTTCACTACAGAATGGCCATTTTTATTTAATTCCATATTTGGATTTTGACTTATCGAAATCCAACAAGTGGCATAATGAAGAAAACATTGGACAAAATAAAATAATTGTTCCCAGCTAACTGGTTACATTTTATTTATCGCAATTTAATTTATCGTCATTTAATTTCTGTTATTTAATTTACGCACTTTAAATATCGGGACACGTATACAAAGTTTTGACATATCATGTCGACGCATATATATATATATATATATATATATATATATATATATATATATATATATATATATATATATATATATATATATATTATTTGGAATAACCATAGACACTCTATATGCTGTAATGCTCGAGTTCGCTATACAGGGTTGAGGTTCATTCTACAATAATATATATACTTTGAGTTGTGATCGAGTCTGAGACATGTACACGGGTCACGATACGTATTAATTAATTTGAATATTATATATTAAACTATATATGAATTATTGGACTGTTAATTGTGGACTATCAACTAAGGACTACCAACATTGGACAATTAAAACGAATTAAAATATTGATTATAACATATGAAACTAAACAATTTTTCAAGCTTGCCACTTGATTTCATCTTAAACCTCATTTGTATCTTGACGATTACAAATTTGCGTACAAACCTTTCATGATTCTTGAAAACACCTCAATCGAGGGGATGAACCAATCGCACTTCATCTATAGAAGAAAAGATTGATGCATATAGTTATGCACCTGAAAAACTCTCAGAACCTGAGTAAATGTTTAACACATATCTGTACTAACTCCCTTGGCATTGTCATTACCGAAAATATCTTTGCAAATCCTTTTTCAAATTAGCCAATTTTGTCACAGCTCCAACAAGTCAACTTCGATTTGTCATTCGGAACAGTCCTATTATAATCTTGATATATCTGCGTGCTCTTTTATTGTTAACGGAGAACCTTTTATATTCCATCATAATACCATCAACGTTTAATCATCTAAAAAAAAAACACAATTCTCTTGAAACCACCTCGAATTAATAACCGAAGATTCATATATGGCTGCATTAAATGCAGAGGAAACAGTAAAATTGTAGATGGGCCAAAAGTTTGATGATAAAGGAGGGAGTGTTAGGAACACTCGGTAGAAAATTTGGTACTGCAAACCGGATTGAACACACCATGAAGGAGAAATACAAGTAACATACCCTAAATTCATAGAATCCAGGTAATTCTGGATCCGATGAAATCTTTAGAGAATATCTTGCTCCGTACCCACGTTAAAATCTTGCGGAAAATCTTCTTCAACAACTGTCGAACTTAGGAATTCCAAAATATCATCATAAATATCTTCGATATTTCTGAGGATATTTTCATAAATATTCTTGTCTGAAATTATCTACCTCTTCGTGCTTTCTGTATTCCATTATATTGGAAACTTCTGTAAAATCTAAGTATAAATTATGAATGAATTATGGAGAAGTGTTGGGAATTGAAGCATGAGTTAGTATAATATAATTACACTTGGCCAACGTGGTTATATTACAGTAAGTCATGCTGAGTTCTAATGAAATGTGATGATGGTTCACAGTAGATCATACCACCATCATGTGCCATGTTACATAACTCTTTCATTCTACTTAACTTCTGAACATATCAAGAAAAATGTATTCTTGATAGTTTCATCCTCAGGAATTCTGGTAATTTGAAAAATTAAATCGTGCTATTATGTTCTTTCTGGATTAGAACATTAAGTTCATTCGAACTCCATACTTACGAATTCTGGACTGTTACTCGCTCTACTAGAGGTCGTGAGGATAATCAAAAGGCAAAGAGCTCCAAAATATAAGAGAAAATATAAAGCCCAATAACAACACATAAATTACAAACCGTGTATATCAATGTTTATCGCAACATAAAGACACGGGAGAATCAAAAACACTATAACACCAAGGGCAAAGTAGAAAAAAGCAGATTCCCCCGGTGGTAATTCGAAAAGGAGAATGATTGTTGTGATAGTCAGGATAAGGACAAGGATTAGAACTGGATTAAACATTTCCACAATCTTTTGAATTTGGGAATTTAGAATAGGAATGGTGAGAATAATTGAATGAAAGAGTTTAATATATAATAGAAATATCAGACATAGCAATCGAGGCAGATAATCGCATTTAATTGAAGAAATCTTAATCTCTTTATTCACTTAAGAATCAGATCTCACTCAGATTTCAAAGATTTCTTTAAATCCCTTGAATTCTGAAATTCAAACAGGACTCTGTCAAAAGTTAAGACGCACCTTATATTCTAAATTCAAACGTAACAACGTCAAAATCTAAGGCAAATCTTTATTTTTCTCATTGCACTTTTGTGATAGCTTCACTCGTACGTTTCAAAAAATCGAATAGTTTTATTTATATTAATCAATAATGATAAAACTCTATTTATCAACTCATATGAGTCATGAAAACATTTCTATTGTTAGCCACGACGACCTCACTCAAATTTCGGGACGAAATTTCTTTAACGGGTAGGTACTGTGACGACCCGGGAATTTCCGACCAAATTTAAACTTAATCTGTATTTGATTTCGACAAAATGAGCAGAGTCTGTAATGTTAAGTCTCGAAAACTTTGGAACGGATTATATGAATGCATTTATCCTTTGACCATCGACTATTCTCGATGATTCACGAACAATTAATTGTAACTAGATATGTATTTATATATATATAAACATGGTAATTGGAATTATAAATTGTAATATTATATGTCGTAATATATATACATAGATAATAAATATTAAAGATTCAATATATTGTATAATTGATAAACAGTAATAAATTGTAATATATTAAAACTAATTACAAGTTTGAATATAATTATCGTTACCTTCAACATTATTATAAATAGTAATATTAATATTAAATTTAATATTATTAATAGTATTATATAAAAAATAGAAACATGTAAATTGTTATATTTTCATTATAATTAGATATTATATACTCATTATTATATAATATGTATTATGTAGATATTATATGTAATACAATTATATTAAATATAGTTGTTGTAAAATTGTATTTTACTTTTAATATTAATATCAATACTAGTGTAATTATTAAATATAAAAGAATTAATATATATATATATAAATTGATATAGCATTATTATAGTTAGTAATATTATTATTAATAATAATATTGTTATAAATATTATAGTAATTGTTATCATCATCATTAGTAATAATATAATCATTATTATTACTATTATATTATAAATTTGTATTATTAATAGATGTAATATAATTATGTTTGTAAATATAAAAATCTATAGACTTCATATATATAATCGATTATATGAATACAGAAATATAAACAAGCACATATGTATATATATAAGATACGGTTGTATATATATAAATATATATACAAATATAAATATGTATAAATACTGATATACACATGTAAATACAGATAAATATGCACGATTTTGGAATCCAGAATCAATTACATATGGCTATTAAACTGTAGCATATTCTGTTTTACATCTATTAATCGATTCCCTTGTCTCGGTATCAAACAAAATCAGTTAAAGGTAGACATCTACTTTCAATTTTTTATTCTTCATTCGTACATGATAAATCAGAAACTGTCGACGACCTTTGACTTTTTAAACAAATGAATATGTTACTATCACTTTCAAACTTTATATAACTTTGTTTATATCTTAAGTCTATTAGCTATCCAGCTCACTCACTTAAGAATTCGCGTATTAAATAGGAAATTGAGGAAGAATCAAAATCAGAAAAATACAAAAGCAGTTGCCTTTCATTATCTGCTTTCTTGGATCGAATATTTCATATCTACTTTTCACTCAATAAATCAAACTCAATTACTTTATGATATTGAACCAAAAACTCCAATCAAATATCTCCCTATTTTTTTCTTTCTTTCTTTTCTTCGTGAAATAACCTGCAATCATCACCACCGATCGATTTTGTTGAAAGTAAACACAACACCACCTCGCCATCAAAGTCGATTACTTTGTTGCTGCTACCACTTCTTTCTTTTTAATTTAAACTTAACTCAATACTACCACCCACGACCTCTACAGTCCTACTGTTATTCTATCTTTTTACATCTATGAAACCCGAGTACTTGTGCATACGTTTCTCTTACTATTCTTCGTGAACCCAACCATAAATCACCACCATCACCTCCGATAACCACAAATTTCTCTCTCTCATAACCTGCTGCATTTCTGTTTTTGGTTTGACGATTCCCAGACCCAAACATCATCGATCGATTTCTACACGAAGAAGTAATGAAGACGATGAAAAAGATTTATTATGTTTGCAGTTTAATATTGTGGTCAACTTGATGTATTAAAGTTGTATATACTGCAAATGGGTTAGACAAGTGGGATTAGTTTAAACATAATGGCCGACCAAGAAATTGGATTACATTAAACTTTTTACATGATGATGACGGGCCTGCGATACTCCTTTTCCTTTTCCTTTTGTGCTGTTCGATATACACGAAACACACTGCGAGCTTTTATTTTTTTATTTTTACGAAACGAAGACAGGAAGTAAAGGAAGCGTAACCCTAGTTTATTACTGTGCAACTTCTGCGTGTTTGAGATTAAACCGAAGTCTTTTATGTTGTTAATGGACTTATGGGTCCAATTAAGCACATATATGGACTGGATTCTGTATTGGACTCCCTTAATATATTGGTCTGCCATATTACCGTTTTCTTATTGGGCCAAGATCATATCACTTTCGTGGACTTTGTAAGTTTTCAATCTAAAACCCCAATATAACAGCGATTGAAATAAGAGGAGGTTAAACATGGTGCCGCATTAGAAGATCATGGTTATTGTTATAAGTGTGATATTATGAAAATGATGATGGTGTTTATGATAACCACAAAATGATTTGAATGATGGTGATGAAACGAAAATGTGCTAATGAAGGTGATAATGGTAAAGATGACAGAAGAGTCAGGTTATATTTTTAACGTGCGTATTAAAATCAGATAAGAGCTTGTAGCTCAGTTGGTTTGATCCGTAAGAATGTTACCGGGAGGTCGCGTGTTCGAGACTTGGAGGTGCCATTTTGTTTGTTTATTTTCTCATCCTTTTAGGTATAAACCTTATTATTATTAGTATTATTATTATTATTATTATTATTATTATTACGATTTAGTTAATGTGTTGTTATTATTATGACTACGAATATAAATTCCAAGTATTAGGTATTACTTAAAAATGTTGTTAAGATTATGAATTAAAGGTTATGAAAACAAATAATAATTAAGATATGATCGAAGTAAAGTATTATTATTATTAAAATAAGTATTAATAAGATTACTATTAAAATTACCAGTTCTATCAAAATTATAACTATTATTAAAATTATTATTTTTATTATAGTTATTGATATTAGTAATATTATGCAAATAATACAACTTAATAGATTATCAATATTACAACTATTGTTATCATTTTATTATTATTATTTTCAACATTTAAAATTTTTACTTTTAAAATTATTATTATCGTTATTAACATTATTTATATTACCAATATTACCATTAGTATTATTATTACTATTATAAAAAAAAATATATATATATATTATTTATATAGAATATAATTATTACACATAACATAACTACATTAATATTTTATAATAAATATTAATTATTTATCTAAAGTATATAAAATAAATATAACTAATTAAATTATTTATGAAACATATAATTTACTAAAATAACAATTAATAATAATATATATAAATTTGTTCGATTACAATTATATGTGTTAATATATATAAATGATATAGGTTCGTGAATCCGAGGCCAACCCTGTATTGTTCAGTTGTTCAATGTCGTCATATGTATTTTTACTACAAAATACATTAGGTGAGTTTTCATTACTCCCTTTTTAAATGCTTTTGCAATATATATTTTTGGGACTGAGAATACATGCGCTGCTTTTATAAATGCTTTACGAAATAGACACAAGTAATCGAAACTACATTCTATGGTTGAATTATCGAAATCGAATATGCCCCTTTTTATTAAGTCTCGTAATCTAAGAATTAGGGAACAGACACCCTAATTGACGTGAACTCTAAAGATAGATCTATCGGGCCCAACAAGCCCCATCCAAAGTACCGGATGCTTTAGTACTTCAAAATTTATATCATGTCCGAAGGAGGATCTCGGAATGATGGGGATATTCTTATATACATATTGTGAATGTCGGTTACCAGGTGTTCAATCCATATGAATGATATTTTTGTCTCTATGCATGGAACGTATGTTTATGAGAAATGGAAATATGAAATCTTGTGGTCTATTAAAATTATGAAATGATTATTTATGTTAAACTAATGAACTCACCAACCTTTTGGTTGACACTTTAAAGCATGTTTATTCTCAGGTGTTAAAGAAATCTTCCGCTGTGCATTTGCTCATTTTAAAGATATTACTTGGAGTCATTCATGACATATTTCAAAAGACGTTGCATTCGAGTCGTTGAGTTCTTCAAGATTATTATTAAGTCAATTATAGTTGGATATATTATGAAATAGTATGCATGCCGTCAATTTTCGATGTAATGAAAGTTTGTCTTTTAAAACGAATACAATGTTTGTAAAATGTATCATATAGAGGTCAAGTACCTCATGATGTAACCAAATGTAATGTATTCGTCCAGATGGATTAGGACGGGTCCTTTCAACATAACCGTTGTGGCCGTTGACAAGACAGCTTGTTGTAACATCGTCGAAGGGACAAGGGTTTCGTAATGTCCAACAGCCCCGTAATAATCTAAAAACCTTGTTTCTCACCCCAACTACTGAATCCGTCACTTGTGGGAAGGTTTTATTTAAAAGTTGAAATTCGATGTTCTTTTTCTCACTTTGGTGAGAAGCGAGCATCATTAACCCGTAAGCATAACATGCTTCTTTATGTTGCATGTTAGCAGCTCTTTCTAAAGTTCGAATTCCTATGTTGGGATATGTTGAGTCAAAATAGGTTTTTAACCCGTAGCGTAAAATTGCATTTGAGTTCCCCGCATTTAACGCTTTAAAGAAAACACGGTGTAACTTACGGTCTCCCCAATGTGATATACCCCATCTTTCAAATGAAAGCCTTTTATAAACTAAGGCATGCCTGGAACGTTCATCAAATATTCTACAAACTAATTTTGCCGTAAATAACTGTGCAGACGAATTCTGACCGACTTTAGACAAGATTTCATCAATCATGTCCCCGGGTAGGTCTTCTAAAATTTTTGGCTGTCTATCCTTAACATCCATTTTGTTTTTATACTGTAAAAATAGATAAGGGTTAGATTTGTAAAAGATAATTATCAAATAATACAAGAAATTTTCACATACAACATAATAGTACAAGCACACTTATATTACATATTTTACACCTCATGATTACAACTCTTTATTTCGACTCACTTGTTTCTTCCTCTTCGGACTTGTTTCGTTTTGTTAACTTTCTAGTGATATATGGTGCTCCCCTAATACAAGCCGTTCTTTTCACAAATGGTCTAGAAAAACCTGGTAGCTTAGAGGTTCCCGGGTTATTGTTACAACTTAAGAAATACGGGTGTTGAAGATACATATATAGTTAATCAGGGTTGGAATCAAGTTTCTCCATTTTAATGCCCTTTCCCTTATTATTTTCTTTTGCTTTTTCAAATTGGGTCGAGGTAATTTCTATAACATCATCAGAATCCTCATCGGGATCCGATTCATCGGAAAATTGGTAATCTTCCCAATATTTTGCTTCCTCGGTGGAAACACCATTGACCATTATTAATTTTGGTCCATTAGTTGAGGGTTTTCTTTTATTTGTCTGTTTTTCAGTGGTTCCTAAAATTTCCCCCTCCGGAACCTCTTCTTCCGGTTCCTCTTCGGGAATTTGTGAATCTTCCCAAAATATATTCGACTCTTCATTATTATTAGGTGAGTCGATGGGATTTGTACTAGAGGTATACATCTATCACACATTATCAAACACGTTAAGAGATTAATATATCACATAATATTTACATGTTAAATATATATAGTTTTCAACAAAAAGTGTTAAGCAATCATTTTTAAAGAAAAATATACGGTCGAAGTCCAGACTCACTAATGCATCCTACATATTCGATAAGACACAATAATGTAAATTTCTGGTTCTCTAAGACCAACGCTCGGATACCAACTGAAATGTCCCATTCATATTGACTATAAACGTTCCATATTAATTGATTTCGTCGCGAGGTTTTGACCTCTATATGAGACGTTTTTCAAAGACTGCATTCATTTTTAAAATAACCATAACCTTTATTCTTATTGATAAAGGTTTAAAAAAGCATTACGCAGATTATCAAGAAATGATAATCTAAAATATACCGTTTACACACGACCATTACATGATGGTTTACAATAAAAATATGTTACATCGAACTAAGATCTTGAATACAGTTTTTACACAATATCATACAATCATGGACTCCAAATCTTGTCCTTAATTTTATATGCAACAGCGGAAGCTCTTAATAATCACCTGAGAATAAACATGCTTAAAACGTCAACAAAAATGTTGGTGAGTTATAAGGTTAACGTATATATTATCAATTCATAATAACAGACCACAAAATTTCATTTTTTCTATAAATATACGTCTCATATCAGGCATTTCACAAACTGCATAGAGATAAAACTTCATTCATATGTTGAACACTTGGTAACCGACCTTAACAGGATGCATATAGAATATCCCCATCATTCCGGGACTCTCATCGGATAGGATAATTCGAAGTACTAAAGCATCCGTACTCGGATGAGGCTTGTTGGGCCAAATAGATCTATCTTTAGTATTCGAGTCACTTAGGGGCCATTTCCCTAATTCTTAGGCTACCAAGCTAAAAAGGGGCATATTCGGTTCGATAATCCAACATAGAAAGTAGTTTTGATTACTTGTGTCTATTTTGTAAAACATTTATAAACTGCATGTATTCTCATCCCAAAATAATAGATTTTAAAAGTGGGACTATAACTCACTTTCACAGATTTTTACTTTGCCGGAAATAAGACTTGGCCACTGGTCGATTCACGAACCTATAACAATATGTACATATACATCAAAGTATGATCGAAATATATTCACAACATTTTTTATTACATTTTAATGAATTAAGTTTATTAAGTCAGCTGTCGTCGTTAGTAACCTACAACTAGTTGTCCACAGTTAGATGTACAGAAATAAATCAATATATATATATATTATTTTGAATCAATCCACGACCCAGTGTATACACGACCCAGTGTCCACAGTGTATACACGTCGTTAGCTACTTCTAGGTGAGTGCTTGATTGTACAGAAGCAAATGCATAGGTTGCTTGTTCATACAGCTGTAGCTGTGACCGAAAAGAAAAAGGAAGAAAAACATGAACATTCGACTAGCAACAGGGGTGGAGTGGTGGTGGTTCATATTTCTTGGTTCTTGGGTAGCTGTAGGTGGTTGTTTGATTAACTTTTGGACAGCAACAGGAACCAGATGTTGACAGCCGGCTGTTTGGAGTTGATGGTTGTAGTGCCTGATCGAAAATAGAAGTAGAAACAAGTGGTTAGCAGCAGCACTCGCTGTAACACTTATTATGGTGGTGGTTTTGCTACTATCACAGCAGCTGCAGGTGGTGGAGGTTGGCGGTGTTGGTCACAGAGATGGAGTGGTAACATGGAATGGTTGTTTAGTTGATCATGGTGACCGAGTGTTTACTTGCAATAGAAAACAAGAAAGGAAACGTGAGGTACTTGTGTTTGTTTGAGATTGTGAGGTGTCGGTTTTCAAGTTTATGGGTGCTGTTTGTAAACCATGAGTGGTTTGATCAATCCAAAAAGGCAGGTATAAGCTGCAGCAGGAGCTTCGATCAAAACAGAAGGAAAAGAAATAAATATGCAGTAGCAAAACTAAATGGGTTTAATGGTGTTTATCACAAAATAGGAAAATAATACAAGATGGTGGTGATTAGTTGTGGTGGTAACGGTTGGTGAAGGTGTTCATGGTGTCGATTAGAAACAGAAAACAAGAAAGCATGAACGAGTATGGTGGTTAATTTGATGATAACAGTGATGATGGTTAGTTAGAAGTGAAGGTGTTGATGGTGGTTCATAGGTGGTGATGGAGATCGATCAAGGTGGCGATTATGGTGATTTCAAGGTGTGAAGTGGTGGTGAAAGTTTTCAAGATGGGTTTGTGTTTTTGTTTCCTGAATATGTTTTTGTATGTTATACATAGATATAGTTTTATAATAAAATAATAAATATAATAATAACATATTCTAATATGTTTTAGTAATTGAGACGTGAGAATATGGAAAGAATACAGTAATTCACAAGATTTGTGAATTAAACAGTTGATAGATATAGGTAACCAATTTGCTATAGTAATTAATCACGGATATTTCAATCATCTATTATATATACTTATAAATATAATAGTAATGTATATATGTTAAAGTGAAAGAACCCACAGTATAGCCATCCACAGTATAGCCATAGATATTTATCTGTCAAGAGTTTTGATATCGGATATAATATCGTGATCCGTTGTTAAACAGTTCACATATAAAAGTATTCCTAAAAATCCAAAATTTTTACAATAAAAGTCTTTATTTATTTTAGTCATAAAAATGGCTATTAATTGTTTAAAATTTTTAAATAAAAATTTAATCAACTGTTCACGCTCGATCCAGGGTAAAATATAAAAAGTGTTGAAATTTAACAAGTAGCTCCTAAATACATTTTTAATAAGCCTATAATTTATATAACTCATTTTCGGATCACCGTTTATTTAAAAGTCACATAAGTTCGAATTAAACTTCTTTAAATAATAATCGAAACATCCAACGAGTATTACAATTATTAAATAATTACATTTGATATACTCTATATATATATATATATATATATATATATATATATATATATATATATATATATATATATATATATATATATATATATTATTTTAATACATATATTTATATTTCTATGTATGCACATTTATTTACAAATAATGGTTCGTGAATCCTCGGGAATGGTTGAAGTTAAATGAATGAAATATAACAGTTCAAAATTTTTGAGACTCAACTTAACAGACTTTTCTTATCGTGTTAAAAATATTAAATCGTATCGAGAGTTTGGTTTAAAATTAGTCGAAATTTTCCGGGTCGTCACAGTACCTACCCGTTAAAGAAATTTCGTCCCGAAATTTGATAAAGATCGTCATCGTTGCCAATAAGTATGTTTTCATGACGAATATGAGTTGATAATGTAGAGACCCGTCCTAATCCACCTGGACAAAGTCTTCAACATATGGTCCCATTGCGAGGCACTGAACTCTATATGCCATGAACAACTCCATGTAATATCTTTAAAATGAGCAAATGCACAGCGGAAGATTTCTTTCATACCTGAGAATAAACATGCTTAAAAAGTGTCAACCAAAAGGTTGGTGAGTTCATTGGTTTATCGTAAACAATAAAATTCAGTACTTTTGATAGACCACAAGATTTAAATGTTGCATGGTATGTACATGCGATATCTTTTAGATACAGTACACATTTCTCGTGTACGAAACCATTTTTCATAAATCTTAGTAACCGTACACATATCTCGTGTACAAAATATCATACACATAACCTATGTATAAAATCATTCTCTCGATACATAACATTCACTTTACTTTCATTGATTGGCTTGGTAACCGACCTTAACATATAATGCGCATCAATAATATCCCCAAAACAGAACATCTCGTCTGTATAATATATAAACTTCGAAGTACTAAACACCACGCCCACTGGCTCTTCCGTCTAGTGAACATTATGGGTGGGGGTGTTAAACCCGGTAGCTACCTTTAGGATTCGCGTGAATTAGGGCCATACTCGTTTCCTAATTCTTAGGTTACCAAGCAATAATACTCAGGAGAAAATATTCACATCAACTGGTGGCAATTATCATGTCCACATAATTCAATAATAATCCACAGAACTTCTGTCTGCATAATAATTCATTCGAGGAATGTTTTGCTTGTGTCATATCGTGTCAAACATTTACAAAAGCATTTCATATATTCTCATTTCAAAATATATTTCAAAATCATTTAATAAAGCAGTTATAAAACCAGCGCATGTATTCTCAGTCCCAAAAATGTAAAGAGTAAGAGGGAGCAAATGAACTCAAAATACGATATTTTGTAGTAAAAATATGCATACGACGAAACTGAACAATGCAGGGTTGGCCTCGGATTCACGAACCTATATCATTTATATATATATTAACACATATAATTGTAATCAAACAAATTTATATATTATTAGTGATATACTTGTTATTTTAATAAATTATGTGTTTCATTAGTAACTTAATTAAATATATTTATTTTATATTCTTTAAATAAATAAAAATGTTAATATAGTTTAGTTAAGTATATTTATATATGACTAATTTTTATTGTAGTAATGATAATAATATTAGTAGTAATATTGATAATAATAGTAATATGGTTTTTATAAAAATAATAATGATACTAGTAATAATAAGAATGATAATAATAATAATAATGTAAAAATAATAATATTAATGTTAAAAATAATACTAATAGGGATAATAAAATAATAATGATAAAAATAATGATAATTCTAATAATAATAATGATACTTAATAATAATAAAAATATTAATAATTTTCAAAAATAATAATAGGTATTGGTCATAAAACTTAATCATACTTTTTCTTAATAATCATAATCATATCATTAACTTATTTTAAATCATAAACTTAATCCTAAATTTTATTTTTAAACCTAACCTTAACATTTTAATAACATTAATCATAATAATAGTAATAATAATAATAATAATAATAATAATAATAATAATAATAATAATAATAATAATAATAATAATAATAATAATAATAATAATAATAATAATAATAATAATAATAATAATAATAATAATAATAATAATAATAATAATAATGAGTAATAAGTAAGCTACCTCAAAGAAGTAGTCCTTAAAAAAATGCCCAAGTTCGGGGGTAAACCCGCGACGTCCCGCTAACCCGAATACATCCTTAACCATTACGCTATGTGTTTCTAAAAAAAATGCCCGAGCCCAGGCTCGAACACACTTCCTCTCGAATAACACAAACACACTTAACCATCGAGCTGCTTTGTTATTTCTCTTGTATCACTTATTTTAAATCTATATAGCCCGTAATTTCCGTTTCTTAGTCATCATCAGTATATCATGACCATAACCGCATCATTATCATAATCAACACAATATCATATATCATCACCCTTACTTCTATTATCATCATGTATTATCATCCTGATCAAATAATCATCATTATCATCGTTCATTATATTCTTTATCTCATAACCATATTCATAATCCTAACATTATCATCATGCAACATAAACATCATTATAATCACGTCTCCAACTTCATCTTGACATCATATGCTCATCATCATCGTTTCATTTAAGAGTATTATCATCATCATTCGTATATCACCATCATCTTAATGATCATCATGATCATTATCATCTTATAATCATACATCATCAACTTTAACTCGTGATTATCGTCACTAGTTATAACCGTGTATCATCATTATTATCACACCTAGCAATCAACATTATCTACCAAAACATCATCCTTAGTATTAGCCCAACCAAAAATAGTAGGATCTCAGACCATTGAATCATCTAAACCCAATTACTAACCCAAGTTCACGGCTTATATCTAGCCTAATAACAGCCCACAAAATATTGTAGCATTTTAGTCCATGAGAGAAGCCCACTAACACAAAGATTAATAGATCCAATAGAACAAACACAAGTATGAATTTAATAGAAAAGAACGGGGTGTCCATTTCAGTTTATATAACATCTTTTATCCCTCATTATACATTACAACTTTATCAATTCAAATTTTTTTAAAATGAATGTTGGGTTGCAAGGAAAGTGGCGACATATGTGGGTCACCATATCCTCACCTTTGTTTTCACAATAATACTTTGTAATGTTAATGGCTGTCATCCATATTTTGTTTTATGCTTTCATGCCATTTATTTATAACAGCCAACGAAGAAAGAAAAGAAAATAAGCTGTGATTTTCTCCTCTTGTCACCATCATTAACTTCTCAACACCATGTTATCATTATATCATTATAATCATTATAATTAAAAGAGTAATGGTTGTTGCAATCGGATAGTAGCCTGTGGAGTTCGAACAGAATAGTAGAAGAAAGAAGCACAAGATTTATATGGTGGATATAGGGGTGATTGTGGTGGTTAATGGTTAATCATGTACTGAAAGAAAGAAACATAAAGGTTGCAAGTGGTGGGTTTCAGTTTTTATATATGTATTTGTATATATGTATAAAGAAAAGAAGTGGGTTTAAGATGGGTTGCAGTTGGTGGTGTCCACGGTAGATAAAGGGTTTTGATTATGGTGATTAATGGGTGTACGTTTGTATATATGTATAGAGATAAATGGTGGTGATCGTTGCGATGATGTATGAGTGAAGGTGGTGGCGGATTCGTGGTAATCATGAAACAAGAGGTGGTGATTTCGATTGTGTTGGTTCTTGGGTTTGTAGTTATCGAATTCAAACATAAAAAGAAAAAAAAGATGGTGGAGAGGTGGAGGTCTTGGTGGTGCTCCAAAAGTGAGGTGGGTTTGTTGACGGGTGATTGTAGGTGGTCAAGGGTGGTTGGTTTTCACGATGGTTTTCAAAAGAAACAAATGCATACACCGCAGTAGGTTGTAGCAGTTAGCTCATGGTTTTGAGGTGATCAAGGTGTTGGTTGTAGTTGCAACAAGAGAGAGAGAGAGAGAGAGAGAGATAGAGAGAGAGAGAGATATGGTTGCAGTAGAAACAAAAGGAGATTGTAGGTACCTGTGAATAGCACAAATGAAACCGAAATAGTAGCAGTTGTAGTTCTTGAGTGTTGGTTTGGTGATGGTGTTTAACCAAAGGTGAAGGAGGTGGTGGATGGTGTTGTGATGGAAAGGTGACGGTTGGTCGTGAATTGTCAAAGAAGAAAATGAAGAGTGATAGTTACCGATGGATTTGGTGATAGTTTGATTTCTAATTCCTATAAGCATGTGGTTTATGTATATATATATATACAGAATTAGATTTAGATTGGTAGAAAGTAATACAGTAACCATCTAATTATTCGTACAGTATCAATCAACCAATCTCAATCCCTTTTTCAGATCAAATGAACAAGTGGAAAGGAAAAAACAAAACATCCCACTATTGTTATTCCGAATTGCAAGATACCAGAAATCGAAATCGAATAAAAATAATAATATAATAATAATTATAATATAATATAAAATTAAAATGTGTGATTAAGTTAGCCGTCGTCTACTGTTTCATTTACGGACTGAAATTTGTGCTCCGTTGATAATGGATAAAAGTACCCAGAAAAATCCCAAATTTTTATATTAAACATCTTTATTTATTCTAATCATTATTTTATAAAAACGGTCATCAATTATTTAAAATTAATAAATATAAATAAAATCAATTGTCCGCGCTCGATCCCAGGTAAAATATGAAAAGTGTTCAAATTTAACAATTAGCTCCTAAATACATTTTTGAATCACCGTTTATTTTAAAATCACATAAGTTTGATTTTAAGTTGCTTAATATCAATCAAAACATCAAACGAATATTACAATTATTTAATATTTATTTATAATATACTTTATATATATATTTATTTTAATAATAAATTTAGCCATATCTTATATTATTTTAAATATTTATTTCTAACAAATTAAATCGTATATTACTTCAATTTATATTTCCAATGTCAGATATATATATATATATATATATATATATATATATATATATATATATATATATATATATATATATATATATATATATATATATATATATATATATATATATATATTTACAAATAGTTGTTCGTGAATCGTCGAAAATGGTCGAAGGTAAATTGAATATATGAAACAGTTCAAAATTTTTGAGACTCAACCTTACAGACTTTGTTCATCGTGTCAAAAAGTATTAAATTGTATCGAGAGTTTGGTTTAAAATTAGTCAAAATTTTCCAGGTCGTCACAGATAAATAGAGTTTTATCATCATTGAGTAATATAGATAAAATGATTTGATTACGTGAAGTGTACGAGTGAAGCTGTCATAAAAGATTGAGATAGAGATTTAATTTTTGTCGTATTCACGGTGGATTTTCGAAATTTAAAGAAATTTAAAGAAATCTTTTAATCAGAAAAAATGTAATAGCATGATTAATTAGCAAACTGTTAGAATTACGATAAGGATAGAACTATCAAGAAAATAATCTCTTGATATGTTTAGAGGTTAAGTAGAATGAAAGAGTTATGTCACATGGCACATGATGACGGTATGATCTATGAATCATCACGTTCCATTAGAAATTCAGCATGACTTACTGTAATATAATCACGTTGATCAAGTGTCATTAAATTATACTAATTCATGCTTCAGTTCCCAACATTACTTCAAACATCCAAATTTTAAATTTGAATTTTTCAGAATTTAGAAACTAAAATAGTTTCTTTTCTGATGTAACACTGATATTGCGAAAAGATAAATGATTTCAGATAAGAATAGTTATGAAAATATCTTCAGAAATATCGAGGATATTTATAATGAAAGATACTATGATATCTTAGAATTTCTAATATCGATAGATGATGATGAAGATTTGTTTGTAAAAGTGTAGAGTCAGGAACAAGGTATTCATTAATGACTTCAGCAGATACTGAATCATTTGGATTCTTTGAAGGCAAATTCAGTCTTTTTGATTTGTCCACAGCCTCCTTCATGGTTTGCTCAATCCGTTTTCCAGTTCC
Source organism: Rutidosis leptorrhynchoides (assembly GCF_046630445.1). Taxonomy (NCBI): domain Eukaryota; kingdom Viridiplantae; phylum Streptophyta; class Magnoliopsida; order Asterales; family Asteraceae; genus Rutidosis; species Rutidosis leptorrhynchoides. The sequence continues at coordinate 150,745,373 of NC_092336.1, forward strand.
AACTTTTCTGAGCTTTGTCAACACACTATTCTTTCTCATCAAACTTTTAACCGTTAAAGTCGTTTATAGTTTTTACTGTTTCATCAGCATTTCTCCAAAATTCGGAGAACTAATTTCGCAGTTTGGAGTGTTTTTCAGAAACTTCACGTTTGAAGTATGTAAGTCTAGAAGATAGACCTTATATGTATATATATAACTGTTGGCGTAGAATTTTTGCGAAATTTGAGAATAATGATTGATGATTTCCTATAATTGGTATGGCAATTATTGCTACAGGATGTAGATGAGTACATGATAGGGTTTCAATTAATAAATATAGTTATTTTTTGGAGATATTTATACCAAAGAGCAATGAGAATGTTGATAAGTCTGTTGTTATCACGGTGGAATATAAAAGGTTTCCCGATAACAATAAAGGGCAACTTATATATTAAAGTTATAATATAAGACTAATCTGGATTAAAAGTCGAAGTTGACTTGCTGAAGCTGTTACAAAACTGGCTATTTTGAAAAGGAATTGCAATGTTATTTTCGGTATTAACAATGCCAAAGGAGCTAGCATAGATACGTGTTAAACGTTTACTCAGGTTCCTAGTGTTTTCAGGAGTATGACTATATGCATCAATCTGTTCTTCCGTAGATGAAGTGCGGTTGGTTCATCCTCTCGATTGAGGTGTTTTCAAGAATCATGAAAGGTTTGAACGCAGATTATAATCGTCAAGATAAAAATGAGGTTTAAGATGAAATCAAGTGGCAACTTGAAGAAATGTTTAGTTTCATATGTTATAATCAATATTTTAATTCATTTTAATTGTCCAATGTAAGTAGTCCACAGCTAGTAGTCCAATATTTCATATATAGTTTAATATATAATTATTCGAATTAATTAATACGTATCGTGACCCATTGTATACATGTCTCAGACTCGATCACAACTCAAGGTATATATATTATTTTAGAATCAACCTCGACCCTTTATAGGCTAACTCGAACATTACCGCGTATAGAGTGACTTACGGTTATTTCAAATAATATATATAGATGACGTTGATATGATATGTCAAAACATTGTATACGTGTCCCGATTTATCCGACGATATTTAAAGTGTGTAAAATAAATAACAGAAATTAAATGACGATAAATAAAATTGCCAGAATTAAAATTGCGATAAATAAATTGCGATAATTAAATTACGATAATTAAATTGCGATATTTAAAATTGCGATAATTAAAATGTAATAAGGAATTAGGAACGGTTAGCTGGGAACAGTTAGCTAGGAATAGTTAGCGTGGATTTTTAACAGAATTTCTCATAGTTAATTTGTTTGTTTCTAACAAATTTTATTTTGTCCAATGTTTTCTTCATTATGCCACTTTTTGGATTCTGATATGTCAAAATCCAAATATGAAATTGAATGAAAATGGTTATTCTGCGGTGAACGGATACGTATATCTGTGGATATAAGTACGATAGTAAATGAATGTTGAATCAGATTAGAAGAATGTACAGTGTAACTTATTAATGTGAAATCTAAATATTTCTCGGGTATTACCTACCCGTTAAAATATTCTCATCATTAACAGTTTGTACAAAAAAAATTCAATTACAATCTTTATGAAAATATATATATATAAATATTTTCTTCAGATGTAATCATGGATTTAATGAGTTAATATGATATTAATCTCATTTGGTTTTCGGTTGGAACTAGAATGAATAATCTCTAAAACTTTAGAGATTACATAATCACCGCCTAATATTTCTCCAATGAATTTATAAATCAATACTTCATCGGTTATTGTTGTGAATATTCCATGAGGCGTATTGATGTAGAGAGAGATGTAGAACAAGCTAGATGGTGTAGAATAGTACGTAGAACGATATGTAGAACGAGGATTATGTTCATGGTATAGATTATGATGTTGAGACATGTGATGGGGATGTTGTTGTTGTTGGTGGTAATGGTACTGTTGATGCCGGTGATGCTGCTGGTGCTTGTAGCCTTTGCACCATATTCTCCAAAGCCACTACCCGAGCGCGAAGCTCGTTGACTTCTTCTATTACACCGGGATGATTGTCGGTTCAGACGAGCGGATGAATAGGATCTAGAATTTGAGATAGTATATAATCGTGATGAGATACTCTAGAAATGAGAGAGAAAATGGTATTACGAACAGGTTCACCGGTAAGTGCTTCAGGTTCTTCGCAAAGAGGGAAATGTGGTGGATGGAAGGGATCGCCTTCTTCTTGTCTCTAATGATTAAGTAGGCTACGAACCCATCCCCAATTCATCCAGAATAGATGAAGGCTAATTAGTTGATCCATTCCGGTCACACTGCTTTCGGAGCTCGAGTGAAACTCCATATTGGAATTCGAGGGACTTTAACTAGTGGTGAGTTCCATTTCGTACGATTGAATAAAGAATTTTTTTGATATGAAATGATTTTCGGCTATCGGATGGTATTCTAATTATATATAATATCTATATATATATAATAAAAGATTTCGTAGATTACGGAGGAATTTGCGGAATATGTCAGGCAAAGTTTACAGTAACAGATAAGCTAAGATATGAATTAGCAGATATGCTAAGATATGAATTTTGTCTATACACTATTTGTGGTGACCCGAACTTTTCCATGTTTATATATATTAAATGAAATTGATATTTACATGATTAAGTGTTTCCAACATGTTAAGCAATCAAACTTGTTAAGACTTGATTAATTGAAATAGGTTTCATATAGACAATTGACCACCCAAGTTGACCGGTAATTCACGAACGTTAAAACTTGTAAAAACTATATGATAACATATATATGATTATATATATAGTTAACATGATATTATGATAAGTAAGTATCTCATTAGGTATTTTAACAATGAGTTATATACATAAAATTGTGTTTATTGAATTAAGAAACTCGAAATGATATATATAACGATTATCGTTATAACAACGTCTTACTAATTACAAATGAATCATATTAAGATATTGTTACACTATATTTAATCATGATAAATGATAAGTAAACATGTCATTATGTATATTAACAATGAACTACATATGTAAAAACAAGACTACTAACTTCAGGATTTTGAAACGAGACATATATGTAACGATTATCGTTGTAACGACATTTAAATGTATATATATCATATTAAGATATATTAATATATCATAATATCATGATAATATAATAATTTAACATCTCATTAGATGTAATAAACATTGAGTTAACAACATTTAACAAGATCGTTAACTTAAAGGTTTCAAATCAACATTTACATGTAACGACTAACGATGACTTAACGAATCAGTTAAAATATATATACATGTAGTGTTTTAATATGTATTCATACACTTTTGAAAGACTTCAAGACACTTATCAAAATACTTCTACTTAACAAAAATGCTTACAATTACATCTTCGTTCAGTTTCATCAACAATTCTACTCGTATGCACCCGTATTCGTACTCGTACAATAAACAGCTTTTAGATGTATGTACTATTGGTATATACACTCCTATGATCAGCTCTTAGTAGCCTATGTGAGTCACCTAACATATTTGGGAACCATCATTTGGCAACTAGCATGAAATATCTCATAAAATTACAAAAATATTAGTAATCATTCATGACTTATTTACAAGTAAACAAAATTACACATCCTTTATATCTAATCCATATACCAACGACCAAAAACACCTACAAACAATTTCATTCTTCAATTTTATTCATCTAATTGAACTCTCTCAAGTTCTATCTTCAAGTTCTAAGTGTTCTTCATAAATTCTATAAGTTCTAGTTTCATAAAATCAAGAATACTTCCAAGTTTGCTAGCTTACTTCCAATCTTGTAAAGTGATCATCCAACCTCAAGAAATCTTTCTTATTTATAGTAATATATCTTTCTAATACAAGATAATACTCATATTCAAACTTGATTCAATTTCTATAACTATAACAATCTTATTTCGAGTGAAAATCTTACTTGAACTTATTTTCGTGTCATGAATCTGCTTCAAGAACTTTCAAGCCATCCAAGGATCCTTTGAAGCTAGATCTACTTTTCTCATTTCTAGTAGGTTTATCCATAAAACCTGAGGTAGTAATGATGTTCATAACATCATTCGATTCATATATATAAAACTACCTTATTCGAAGGTTTAAACTTGAAATCACTAGAACATAGTTTAGTTAATTCTAAACTTGTTCGCAAACAAAAGTTAATCCTTCTAACTTGACTTTTAAAATCAACTAAACACATGTTCTATATCTATATGATATGCTAACTTAATGATTTAAAACCGGAAAACACGAAAAACACCGTAAAAACGGATGTACGCCGTCGTAGTAACACCGCGGGCTGTTTTGGGTTAGTTAATTAAAAAATATGATAAACTTTGATTTAAAAGTTGTTCTTCTGGGAAAATGATTTTTCTTATGAACATGAAACTATATCCAAAAATAATGGTTAAACTCAAAGTGGAAGTATATTTTCCAAAATGGTCATCTAGACGTCGTTCTTTCGACTGAAATGACTACCTTTACAAAAACGACTTGTAACCTGTATTTCCGACTATAAACTTATACTTTTTATGTTTAGATTCATAAACTTAAGTTCAATATGAAACCATATAAACTTGAAACACTCAAAACAGATTTAAAACGAAGAAGTTATGGGTAAAACAAGATTGGATATTTTTGCTTGTTGTAGCTACGTGAAAATTGGTAAAAATTTATATTAATCATATCCTAGCTAACTTATATTGTATTATACATGTATTCTAATATATTATGTAATCTTGGGATATCATAGACACGTATGCAAATGTTTTGACATATCATATCAACTCATATATATATATTATTTGGAACAACCATAGACACTCTATATGTAGTAATGTTGGAGTTAGCTATACAGGGTTGAGGTTGATTCCAAAAATATATATACTTTAAGTTGTGATCTAGCCTGAGACGTGTATACACTGGGTCGTGGATTGATTCAAGATAATATATATCGATTTATTTCTGTACATCTAATTGTGGACAATTAGTTGTAGGTTACTAACGAGGACAGCTGACTTAATAAACGTAAAACATTAAAATGTATTAAAAATGTTGTAAATATATTTTGAACATACTTTGATACATATGTACATATTTGTTATAGGTTCGTGAATCGACCAGTGGCCAAGTCTTACTTCCCGACGAAGTAAAAATCTGTGAAAGTGAGTTATAGTCCCACTTTTAAAATCTAATATTTTGGGATGAGAATACATGCAGTTTTATAAATGTTTTATGAAATAGACACCAGTAATTGAAACTACATTATATGGGTGAATGATCGAAGCCGAATATGCCCCTTTTGCTTGGTAACCTAAGAATTAGTAAACTGATCTACTAATTGACGCGAATCCTAAAGATAGATCTATTGGGCCTAACGAACCCCATCCAAGGTACCGGATGCTTTAGTACTTCGAATTCGTTTTTATCATGTCCGAAGGATTTCCTGGAATGATAGGGGATATTCTTATATGCATCTTTTTAATGTAGGTTACCAGGTGTTCACCATACCAATGAATTTTATCTCTATGTATGGGATGTATATTGAAATATGAAATCTTGTGGTCTATTATTATGATTTGATAATATATAGGTTAAACCTATAACTCACCAACATTTTTGTTAACGTTTTAAGCATGTTTATTCTCAGGTGATTATTAAGAGCTTCCGCTATTGCATACTAAAATAAGGACAAGATTTGGAGTCCATACTTGTATGATATTATGTAAAAACTGCATTCAAGAAAATTATTTTTGATGTAATATATTCTTATTGTAAACCATTATGTAATGGTCGTGTGTAAATGGTATATTTTAAATTATCATTATTTGATAATCTACGTAATGCTTTTTAAACCTTTATCGATAAAATAAAGGTTATGGTTGTTTTAAAAATGAATGCAGTCTTTAAAAAACGTCTCAAATAGAGGTCAAAACCTTGCGACGGAATCAATTAATATGGAACGTTTATAATCAATATGAACGGGACATTTCTGTTGGTATCAGAGCGTTGGTCTTAGTGAACCAGAAAATTACATTAGTGTGTCTTACCGAGTTTGTTAGGATGCATTAGTGAGTCTGGACTTCGACCGTTTTTTTCTTCAAAAACGATTGCTTAACATTTTTTTGTTGGAAACTATATATTATTGACATGTAAATATTATGTGATATATTAATCTCTTAACGTGTTTGATATTGTGTAATAGATGTCTACCTCTAGTACAAATTCCATTGATTCACCTAATAATAATGAAGAGTCGAATATATTTTGGGAAGATTCACAAATTCACGAAGAGGAACCGGAAGAGGAGGAACTGGAAGAGGAGGAACCGGAAGAAGAGGAACCAGAAGAGGAGGAATCGGAAGAGGAGGAACCAGAAGAAGAAGAGGTTCCGGAGGAAGAAATATTGATACCTATAGTAAATCAATTAAATAAAAGAAAATCCTCAACCAACGGACCAAAGTTAATAATGGTCAATGGTGTTTCTGCCGAGGAAGCAAAATATTTTTGAAGATTACCAATTTTCCGATGAATCGGATCCCGATGAGGATTCCGATGATGTTATAGAAATTACCTCGACCCAATGATGTACAGCCGCGAGTTGTTGAGGTAGCTCCAGTTGGTAAGCTACTGGTCCGACATGATCTATAATCTTGAATGGTCCAATGTACATTGGATTTAGTTTCCCCCATTTACCAAATCGAACAACGCCTTTCCAAAGTGAAACCTTAAGCATGACCATTTCTCCAATTTCAAACTCTATATCTTTTCTTTTACTGTCCGCGTAGCTCTTTTGTCGACTCTGGGCGGTTTTCAATCTTTGTTGAATTTGGATGATTTTCTCGGTAGTTTCTTGTATTATCTCCGAACCCGTAATCTGTCTATCCCCCACTTCACTCCAACAAATCGGAGACCTGTAATTTCTACCATAAAGTGCTTCAAACGGCGCCATCTCAATGCTTGAATGGTAGCTGTTGTGGTAGGAAAATTCTGCTAACGGTAGATGTCGATCCCAACTGTTTCCGAAATCAATAACACAAGCTTGTAGCATGTCTTCAAGCGTTTGTATCGTCCTTTCGCTCTGCCCATCAGTTTGTGGATGATAGGCAGTACTCTTGTCTAGACGAGTTCCCAATGCTTGCTGTAATGTCTGCCAGAATCTTGAAATAAATCTGCCATCCCTATCAGAGATAATAGAGATTGGTATTCCATGTCTGGAGACGACTTCCTTCAAATACAGTCGTGCTAACTTCTCCATCTTGTCATCTTCTCTTATTGGCAGGAAGTGTGCTGATTTGGTGAGACGATCAACTATTACCCAAATAGTATCAAAACCACTTGCAGTCCTTGGCAATTTAGTGATGAAATCCATGGTAATGTTTTCCCATTTCTATTCCGGGATTTCAGGTTGTTGAAGTAGACCTGATGGTTTCTGATGCTCAGCTTTGACCTTAGAACACGTCAAACATTCTGCTACATATTTAGCAATATCGGCTTTCATACCTGGCCACCAAAAATGTTTCTTAAGATCCTTGTACATCTTCCCCGTTCCAGGATGTATTGAGTATCTGGTTTTATGAGCTTCTCTAAGTACCATTTCTCTCATATCCCCAAATTTTGGTACCCAAATTCTTTCAGCCCTATACCGGGTTCTGTCTTCCCGAATATTAAGATGCTTCTCCGATCCTTTGGGTATTTCATCCTTTAAATTTCCCTCTTTTAAAACTCCTTGTTGCGCCTCCTTTATTTGAGTAGTAAGGTTAGTGTGAATCATTATATTCATAGATTTTACTCGAATGGGTTCTCTGTCCTTTCTGCTCAAGGCGTCGGCTACCACATTTGCCTTCCCCGGGTGGTAACGAATCTCAAAGTCGTAATCATTCAACAATTCAATCCACCTACGCTACCTCATATTCAGTTGTTTCTGATTAAATATGTGTTGAAGACTTTTGTGGTCGGTATATATAATACTTTTGACCCCATATAAGTAGTGCCTCCAAGTCTTTAATGCAAAAACAACCGCGCCTAATTCCAAATCATGCGTCGTATAATTTTGCTCGTGAATCTTCAATTGTCTAGATGCATAAGCAATCACCTTCGTCCGTTGCATTAATACACAACCGAGACCTTGCTTTGATGCGTCACAATAAATCACAAAATCATCATTCCCTTCAGGCAATGAAAATATAGGTGCTGTAGTTAGCTTTTTCTTCAATAATTTAAACGCCTTCTCTTGTTCATCCTTCCATTCAAATTTCTTCCCTTTATGCGTTAATGCAGTCAAGGGTTTTGCTATTTTGGAGAAATCTTGGATGAATCTTCTGTAGTAACCAGCCAATCCTAAAAATTGACATATATGCTTCGGAGTTTTTGGGGTTTCCCACTTTTCAACGATTTCGATCTTTGCCGGGTCCACCTGGATACCTTCTTTGTTCACTATGTGACCGAGGAATTGAACTTCTTCCAACCAAAATGCACACTTTGAAAACTTAGCGTACAGTTTTTCTTTCCTCAATACTTCTAGCACTTTTCTCAAATGTTCTTCGTGCTCTTGATCATTCTATGAGTAAATAAGTATGTCATCGATGAAAACAATGACAAACTTGTCAAGATATGGCCCACACACTCGGTTCATAAGGTCCATGAACACAGCTAGTGCGTTAGTCAATCCAAACGGCATAACCATAAACTCGTAATGACCATAACGCGTCCTAAAAGCAGTTTTTGGAATATCATCCTCCTTTACTCGCATTTGATGATATCCAGAACGTAAATCGATCTTCGAATAAACCGACGAGCCTTGTAGTTGATCAAATAAGTCGTCAATTCTCGGCAGTGGATAACGGTTTTTGATGGTAAGTTTGTTCAACTCTCTGTAGTCAATACACAACCTAAATGTACCATCCTTCTTCTTGACAAACAAAACAGGAGCTCCCCATGGTGATGTGCTTGGTCGAATGAAACCACGTTCTAATAGTTCTTGCAGTTAGCTTTGCAGTTCTTTCATCTCGCTGGGTGCGAGTCTATAAGGAGCACGAGCTATTGGTGCAGCTCCTGGTACAAGATCTATTTGAAATTCAACAGATCGATATGGAGGTAGTCCCGGTAATTCTTTCGGAAATACATCGGGAAATTCTTTTGCGACGGGAACATCATTGATGCTCTTTTCTTCAGTTTGTACTTTCTCGACGTGTGCTAGAACAGCATAGCAACCTTTTCTTATTAGTTTTTGTGCCTTCAAATTACTAATAAGATGTAGCTTCATGTTGCCCTTTTCTCCGTACACCATTAAGGGTTCTCCTTCTTCTCGTACAATGCAAATTGCATTTTTATAGTATACGATCTCTGCTTTCACCTTCTTCAGCCAGTCCATGCCAACTATTACATCAAAACTCCCTAACTCTACTGGTATCAAATCAATCTTAAATATTTCGCTACCCAGTTTAATTTCTCGATTCCGGCATATATTATCTGCTGAAATTAATTTACCGTTTGCTAATTCGAGTAAAAATTTACTATCCAACGGCGTCAATGGACAACTTAATTTAGCACAAAAATCTCTACTCATATAGCTTCTATCCGCACCCGAATCAAATAAAACGTAAGCAGATTTATTGTCAATAAGAAACGTACCCGTAACAAGCTCCGGGTCTTCCTGTACCTCTGCCGCATTAATATTGAAAACTCTTCCGTGGCCTTGTCCATTCGTGTTCTCCTAGTTTGGGCAATTTCTAATAATGTGGCCCGGTTTTCCACATTTATAACAAACTACATTGGCATAACTTGCTTCGACACTACTTACTCCGCCATTACTCGTTCCGACACCATTTGTTCCTTTTGTTCTGTTAACCCCTGGTCCGTAGACCTCACACTTCGCCGCGCTATGACCATATCTTTTACACTTGTTGCAAAATTTGGTGCAGAACCCCGAGTGATACTTTTCACACCTTTGGCATAGCTGCTTCTGATTGTTGTTGTTGTTGCGGTTGTTATTGTTGTTGGGATGATTGTTGTAGTTGCTGTTGTTGTTGTTGTTGGGCCGTTTGTTGTAGTTGCGATTGATGTTGCGATTGTTGGGATAATTGTTGCGATTATTATTGTAATTGCTGTTGTTGTTGTATTGGTGATTCTTATCACCGTTTTCCTCCCACTTTCTTTTGACTTGCTTCACATTGGCCTCTTCAGCCGTCTGTTCTTTAATTCTTTCCTCAATCTGGTTCACTAGTTTGTGAGCCATTCTACATGCCTGTTGTATGGAGGCGGGCTCGTGTGAACTTATATCTTCTTGGATTCTTTCCGGTAATCCTTTCACAAACGCGTCGATCTTCTCTTCCTCATCTTCGAACGCTCCCGGACACAATAGGCACAATTCTATAAATCGTCTTTCGTAAGTGGTAATATCAAATCCTTGGGTTCGTAACCCTCTAAGTTCTGTCTTGAGCTTATTGACCTCGGTTCTGGGACGGTACTTCTCGTTCATCAAGTGCTTGAATGCTGACCACGGTAGTGCGTACGCATCATCTTGTCCCACTTGCTCTAGATAGGTATTCCACCATGTTAACGCAGAACTTGTGAAGGTATGCGTAGCGTACTTCACTTTGTCCTCTTCAGTACACTTACTTATGGCAAACACCGATTCGACCTTCTCGGTCCACCGTTTCAATCCGATCGGTCCTTCGGTTCCATCAAATTCCAAAGGTTTGCAGGCAGTGAATTCTTTGTAGGTGCATCCTACATGATTTCCTGTACTGCTAGATCCAAGGTTATTGTTGGTATGTAGCGCAGCCTGTACTGCGGCTATGTTTGAAGCTAGAAAAGTACGGAATTCCTCTTCATTCATATTCACGGTGTGTCGAGTAGTCGGTGCCATTTCCTTCAAAATAGTCAAATGGAACAAGTTAATCATACAGAATATTAAGAGTAATTAATAGTATTTTGTAGCATAATATGTACTCATTTATAAAAGCTTTTTCTTCATATTAGCGTTTTATAAGTTTAAATTCGGGTAGTACCTACCCGTTAAGTTCATACTTAGTAGCTAATATACAATTCAACTACTACAATTCTATATGAAAAACTGATTATAATAATATTTCGCGTTCAAACTTTTATACAATATTTTACAAACTTACAATACCGCTTATTTTACATAAAGCATGAAATATAGCACACAATAACTTTGATACAAGATAGTTGTGAAGATAATTCTAGCTAGTACACAAGTCGTTCAGCAAAGGCAATAAAGACACGTAATTCATACGTCCAGAAACAAGTCATGCATTCTGGTTTTACTAGGACTACTTCCCATCCTTGGTCTTGTGGAACATAACTGTTATGGCCGTTGATAAGACAGCGTGTTGTAACGTCATCAAAGGGATGAGGGTTACGTAATGTCCAACAGTCCCGTAACAATCTAAAAACCTTGTTTCTCACCGCAACTACTGACTCCGTTACTTGTGGAAATGTTATGTTTAATAGTTGTAGCCCGATGTTCTTGTTCTCACTTTGGTGAGAAGCGAACATTACTAACCCGTAAGCATAACATGCTTCTTTATGTTGCATGTTAGCTGCTTTTTCTAAATCATGAAGTCCTATATTCGGATACATTGAGTCAAAATAATTTCTTAACCCGTTGCATAAAATAGCATTTGGGTTCCCCGCAATATATGCGTCAAAGTAAACACATCGTAACTTATGGGTTTCTCAATGTGATATCCCCCATCTTTCAAACGAAAGTCTCTTATAAACCAAGGCATTCTTGGAACGTTCTTCGAATGTCTTACAAACTGATTTCGCCGTAAATAGTTGTGCCGAAGAATTATGACCGACTCTAGACAAGATTTCATCAATCATGTCTCCGGGTAGGTCTCTTAAAATATTGGGTTGTCTATCCATTTTGTGTTTTTATACTGTAAAATAGACAAGAGTTAGATTCATAAAAAAATACTTATTAATACAAGCAATTTTTACATATATCATAAAGCATAAGCACACTATATTACATATACACCACACGAATACAACTATCTTATTCCGACTCGCTCGTTTCTTCTTCTTCGGTTTTAGTTCGTTTTGCCAAGTTTCTAGGGATATATGATGTTCCCCTAATACGAGCTATCGTTTTCCACAAAGGTTTAGAAAAACCTGGTGGTTTAGAGGTTCCCAGGTCATTGTTACAACTTAAGGGCTTCGGGGGTTGACGATACATATAAAGTTCATTGGGGTTGGAATTAGATTTCTCTATTTTTATGCCCTTTCCCTTATTATTTTCTTTTGCCTTTTTAAATTCAGTTGGGGTAATTTCTATAACATCATCGGAATTCTCGTCGGAATCCGATTCATCGGAGAATTGGTAATCCTCCCAATATTTTGCTTCCTTGGCAGAAACACCATTGACCATAATTAACCTTGGTCGCTTGGTTGAGGATTTTCTTTTACTTAACCGTTTTATTATTTCCCCCACCGGTTCTATTTCCTCCTCCGGTTCCTCCTCTTCCGGTTCTGATTCTTCTTCCGGTTCTTCTTCAGGAACTTGTGAATCAGTCCAATATATATTCAACTCTTCGTTATTATTAGGTGAGTCAATGGGATTTGTGCTAGAGGTAGACATCTATCACACAATATCAAACATGTTAAGAGATTAATATATCACATAATATTCACATGTTAAAAATATATAGTTTCCAACAAAATTTGTTAAGCAATCATTTTTCAAGAAAACACGGTCGAAGTCCAGACTCACTAATGCATCCTAACAAACTCGATAAGACACACTAATGCAAATTTTCTGGTTCTCTAAGACCAACGCTCGGATACCAACTTAAATGTCCCGTTCTTATTGATTAAAAACGTTACATATTAATTGATTTCGTTGCGAGGTTTTGACCTCTATATGAGACGTTTTTCAAAGACTGCATTCATTTTTAAAACAAACCATAACCTTTATTTCATAAATAAAGGTTTAAAAAGCTTTACGTAGATTATCAAATAATGATAATCTAAAATATCCTGTTTACACACGACCATTACATAATGGTTTACAATACAAATATGTTACATCAAAATCAGTTTCTTGAATGCAGTTTTTACACAATATCATACAAACATGGACTCTAAATCTTGTCCTTATTTTAGTATGCAACAGCGGAAGCTCTTAGTATTCACCTGAGAATAAACATGCTTTAAACGTCAATAATAGTGTTGGTGAGTTATAGGTTTAACCTATATATATCAAATCGTAACAATAGACACAAGATTTCATATTTCAATACGCATCCCATACATAGAGATAAAAATCATTCATATGGTGAACACCTGGTAACCGACATTAACAAGATGCATATATAAGAATATCCCCATCATTCCGGGACACCCTTCGGATATGATATAAATTTCGAAGAACTAAAGCATCCGGTACTTTGGATGGGGTTTGTTTGGCCCAATAGATCTATCTTTAGGATTCGCGTCAATTAGGGTGTCTGTTCCCTAATTCTTAGATTACCAGACTTAATAAAAAGGGGCATATTCGATTTCGATAATTCAACCATAGAATGTAGTTTCACGTACTTGTGTCTATTTTGTAAATCATTTATAAAACATGCATGTATTCTCATCCCAAAAATATTAGATTTTAAAAGTGGGACTATAACTCACTTGCACAGATTTTTACTTCGTCGGGAAGTAAGACTTGGCCACTGGTTGATTCACGAACCTATAACAATATATACATATATATCAAAGTATGTTCAAAATATATTTACAACACTTTTAATATATTTTGATGTTTTAAGTTTATTAAGTCAGCTGTCCTCGTTAGTAACCAACAACTAGTTGTCCACAGTTAGATGTACAGAAATAAATCGATAAATATTATCTTGAATCAATCCACGACCCAGTGTATACGTATCTCAGTATTGATTACAACTCAAACTATATATATTTTGGAATCAACCTCAACCCTGTATAGCTAACTCCATCATTCACATATAGAGTGTCTATGGTTGTTCCGAAATATATATAGATGTGTCGACATGATAGGTCGAAACATTGTATACGTGTCTATGGTATCTCAAGATTACATAATATACAATATAAGTGGATTAAGTTATGGTTGGAATAGATTTGTTACCAATTTTCACGTAGCTAAAATGAGAAAAATTATCCAATCTTGTTTTACCCATAACTTCTTCGTTTTAAATCCGTTTTGAGTGAATCAAATTTCTATGGTTTCATATTGAAATCTATTTTATGAATCTAAACAGAAAAAGTATAGGTTTATATTCAGAAAAATAAGTTACAAGTCGTTTTTGTAAAGGTAGTCATTTCAGTCGAAAGAACGACGTCTAGATGACCATTTTAGAAAACATACTTTCACTTTGAGTTTAACCATAATTTTTGAATATAGTTTCATGTTCATAATAAAAATCATTTTCCCAGAATAACAACTTTTAAATCAAAGTTTATCATAGTCTTTAATTAACTAACCCAAAACAGCCCGCGGTGTTACTACGACGGCGTAAATCCGATTTTACGTTGTTTTTCGTGTTTCCAGGTTTTAAATCATTAAGTCGGCATATCATATAGTTATATAACATGTGTTTAGTTGATTTTAAAAGTCAAGTTAGAAGGATTAACTTTTATTTGCGAACAAGTTTAGAATTAACTAAACTATGTTCTAGTGATTACAAGTTTAAACCTTCGAATAAGATAGCTTTATATGTATGAATCGAATGATGTTATGAACATCATTACTACCTCAAGTTCCTTGGATAAACCTACTGGAAATGAGAAAAATAGATCTAGCTTCAAAGGATCCTTGGATGGCTTGAAAGTTCTTGAAGCAGAATCATGACACGAAAACAATTTCAAGTAAGATTTCCACTCGAAATAAGATTGTTATAGTTATAGAAATTGAATTAAAGTTCGAATATGATTATTACCTTGTATTATAAAGATAACCTACTGTAAGTAACAAAGGTTTCTTGATCTTGGATGATTACTTGGAACGAATTTAGAAAACTTGGAAGTAAACTTGCAATCTTGGAAGTATTCTTGATTTTATGAAACTAGAACTTTTGAAATTTATGAAGAACACTTAGAACTTGAAGATAGAACTTGAGAGAGATCAATTAGATGAATAAAATTGAAGAATAAAAGTGTTTATAGGTGTTTTTGGTCATTGGTGTATGGATTAGATATAAAGGATATGTAATTTTGTTTTCATGTAAATAAGTCATGAATGATTACTCATATTTTTGTAATTTTATGAGATATTTCATGCTAGTTGCCAAATGATGGTTCCCACATGTGTTAGGTGACTCACATGGGCTGCTAAGGGCTGATCATTGGAGTGTATATACCAATAGTACATACATCTAAAAGCTGTGTATTGTACGAGTACGAATATGGGTGCATACGAGTAGAATTGTTAATGAAACTGAACGAGGATGTAATTGTAAGCATTTTTGTTAAGTAGAAGTATTTTGATAAGTGTCTTGAAGTCTTTCAAAAGTGTATGAATACATATTAAAACACTACATGTATATACATTTTAACTGAGTCGTTAAGTCATCGTTAGTCGTTACATGTAAGTGTTGTTTTGAAACCTTTAGGTTAACGATCTTGTTAAGTGTTGTTAACCCAATGTTTATAATATCAAATGAGATTTTAAATTATTATATTATCATGATATTATGATGTATAAATATCTCTTAATATGATATATATATACATTAAATGTCGTTACAACGATAATCGTTACATATATGTCTCGTTTCAAAATCATTAAGTTAGTAGTCTTGTTTTTACATATGTAGTTCATTGTTAATATACTTAATGATATGTTTACTCATCATAATATCATGTTAACTATATATATATATATATATATATATATATATATATATATATATATATATATATATATATATATATATATATATATATATATATATATATATATATCCATATATATGTCATCATATAGTTTTTACAAGTTTTAACGTTCGTGAATCACCGGTCAACTTGGGTGGTCAATTGTCTATATAAAACCTATTTCAATTAATGAAGTCTTAACAAGTTTGATTGCTTAACATGTTGGAAACACTTAATCATGTAAATAACAATTTCATTTAATATATATATAAACATGGAAAAGTTCGGGTCACTACACATTACAGCAAGCATTAGGAACTCGTCTAGACATGAGTACTGCCTATCATCCACAAACTGATGGGCAGAGCGAAAGGACGATACAAACGCTTGAAGACATGCTACGAGCATGTGTTATTGATTTCAGAAATAGTTGGGATCGACATCTACCGTTAGTAGAATTTTTCTACAACAACAGCTACCATTCAAGCATTGAGATGGCACCGTTTGAAGCACTTTATGGTAGAAAGTGCAGGTCTCTGATTTGTTGGAGTGAAGTGGGGGATAGACAGATTACGGGTCCGGAGATAATACAAGAAACTACCGAGAAGATCATCCAAATTCAACAACGGTTGAAAACCGCCCAAAGTCGACAAAAGAGCTACGCCGACATTAAAAGAAAAGATATAGAATTTGAAATTGGAGAGATGGTCATGCTTAAGGTTGCACCTTGGAAAGGCGTTGTTCGATTTGGTAAACGAGGGAAATTAAATCCAAGGTATATTGGACCATTCAAGATTATTGATCGTGTTGGACCAGTAGCTTACCGACTTGAGTTACCTCAACAACTCGCGGCTGTACATAACACTTTCCACGTCTCGAATTTGAAGAATTGTTTTGCTAAAGAAGATCTCACTATTCCGTTAGACGAAATCCAAATCAACAAAAAACTTCAATTCATAAAAGAACCCGTCGAAATAATGGATCGTGAGGTTAAAAAACTTAAACAAAACAAGATACCAATCATTAAGGTTCGATGGAATGCTCATAGAGGACCCGAGTTCACCTGGGAATGAGAATATCGGATGAAGAAGAAATACCCGCACTTATTTCCAGAAGATACGTCAACACCTCCAACTGCTTAAAATTTTGGGACGAAATTTATTTAACGGGTAGGTACTGTAGTGACCCGAACTTTTCCATGTTTATATATATTAAATGAAATTGATATTTACATGATTAAGTGTTTCCAACATGTTAAGCAATCAAACTTGTTAAGACTTGATTAATTAAATAGGTTTCATATAGACAATTGACCACCCAAGTTGACCGGTGATTCACGAACGTTAAAACTTGTAAAAACTATATGATGACATATATATGATTATATATATAGTAAACATGATATTATGATAAGTAAGTATCTCATTAGGTATTTTAACAATGAGTTATATACATAAAATTGTGTTTATTGAATTAAGAAACTCGAAACGATATATATAACGATTATCGTTATAACAACGTCTTACTAATTACATATGAATCATATTAATATATTGTTACACTATGTTTAATCATGATAAATGATAAGTAAACATGTCATTATGTATATTAACAATGAACTACATATGTAAAAACAAGACTACTAACTTAAGGATTTCGAAACGAGACATATATGTAACAATTATCGTTGTAACGACATTTAAATGTATATATATCATATTAAGATATATTAATATATCATAATATCATGATAATATAATAATTTAACATCTCATTAGATGTAATAAATATTGGGTTAACAACATTTAACAAGATCGTTAACTTAAAGGTTTCAAATCAACATTTACATGTAACGACTAACGATGACTTAACGAATCAGTTAAAATGTATATGTAGTGTTTTAATATGTATTCATACACTTTTGAAAGACTTCAAGACACTTATCAAAATACTTCTACTTAACAAAAATGCTTACAATTACATATCGTTCAGTTTCATCAACAATTCTACTCGTATGCACCCGTATTCATACTCGTACAATACACAGCTTTTAGATGTATGTACTATTAGTATATACACTCCAATGATCAGCTCTTAGCAGCCCATGTGAGTCACCTAACACATGTGGGAACCATTATTTGGCAACTAGCATGAAATATCTCATAAAATTACAAAAATATTAGTAATCATTCATGACTTATTTACAAGTAAACAAAATTACACATCCTTTATATCTAATCCATATACCAACGACTAAAAACACCAACAAATACTTTAATTTTTCAATTTTCTTCATCTAATTGATCTCTCTCAAGTTCTATCTTCAAGTTCTAAGTGTTCTTCATAAATTCTATAAGTTCTAGTTTCAAAAAATCAAGAATACTTCCAAGTTTGCTAGCTTACTTCCAATCTTGTAAAGTGATCATCCAACCTAAAGAAATCTTTCTTATTTACAGTAAGATATCTTTCTAATACAAGGTAATACTCATATTCAAACTTTGATTCAATTTCTATAACTATAACAATCTTATTTCGAGTGGAAATCTTACTTGAACTTGTTTTCCTGTCATGATTCTGCTTCAAGAACTTTCAAGCCATCTAAGGATCCTTTGAAGCTAGATCTACTTTTCTCATTTCCAGTAGGTTTATCCACAAAACCTGAGGTAGTAATGATGTTCATAACATCATTCGATTCATATATATAAAACTACCTTATTCGAAGGTTTAAACTTGAAATCACAAGAACATAGTTTAGTTAATTCTAAACTTGTTCGCAAACAAAAGTTAATCCTTCTAACTTGACTTTTCAAATCAACAAAACACATGTTTTATATCTATATGATATGCTAACTTAATGATTTAAAACTGAAAAACACGAAAAATACCGTAAAACCGGATGTACGCCGTCGTAGTAACACCGCGGGCTGTTTTGGGTTAGTTAATTAAAAACTATGATAAACTTTGATTTAAAAGTAGTTATTCTGGGAAAATGATTTTTCTTATGAACATGAAACTATATCCAAAAATCATGGTTAAACTCAAAGTGGAAGTATGTTTTCCAAAATGGTCATCTAGACGTCGTTCTTTCGACTGAAATGACTACCTTTACAATAACGACTTGTAACCTGTATTTTTGACTATAAACTTATACTTTTTCTGTTTAGATTCATAAACTTAAGTTCAATATGAAACCAAAGCAACTTGAAACACTCAACACGGATTTAAAACGAAGAAGTTATTGGTAAAATAAGATCGAATATTTTTGCTTGTTGTAGCTACGTGAAAATTGGTAACAAATTTATATTAATCATATCCTAGCTAACTTATATTGTATTATACATGTATTATAATATATTATGTAATCTTGGGATACCATCGACACGTATGCAAATGTTTTGACATATCATATCGACCCATCTATATATATTATTTGGAACAACCATAGACACTCTATATACAGTAATGTTGGAGTTAGCTATACAGGGTTGAGGTTGATTCCAAAAATATATATACTTTGAGTTGTGATCTAGCCTGAGACGTGTATACACTGGGTCGTGGATTGATTCAAGATAATATATATCGATTTATTTCTATACATCTAATTGTGGACAACTAGTTGTAGGTTACTAACGAGGACAGCTGACTTAATAAACGTAAAACATTAAAACGTATTAAAAATGTTCTAAATATATTTTGAACATACTTTGATATATATGTACATATTTGTTATATGTTCGTGAATCGACCAGTGGCCAAGTCTTACTTCTCGAAGAAGTAAAAATATGTGAAAGTGAGTTATAGTCCCACTTTTAAAATCTAATATTTTGGGATGAGAATACATGCAGTTTTATAAATGTTTTACGAAATAGACACAAGTAATTGAAACTACATTATATGGGTGAATGATCGAAGCTGAATATGACCCTTTTGCTTGGAAACCTAAGAATTAATAAACCGATCTACTAATTGACGTGAATCCTAAAGATAGATCTATTGGGCCTAACAAACCCCATCCAAAGTACCGGATGCTTTAGTACTTCGAATTCGTTTTTATCATGTCCGGAGGATTTCTCGGAATGATAGGGGATATTCTTATATGCATCTTGTTAATGTCGGTTACCAGGTGTTCACCATATGAATGAATTTTATCTCTATGTATGGGATGTATATTGAAATATGAAATCTTGTGGTCTATTATTATGATTTGATAATATATAGGTTAAACCTATAACTCACCAACATTTTGTTAACGTTTTAAGCATGTTTATTCTCAGGTGATTATTAAGAGCTTCCGCTATTGCATACTAAAATAAGGACAAGATTTGGAGTCCATGCTTGTATGATATTATGTAAAAACTGCATTCAAGAAACTTATTTTTGATGTAATATATTCTTATTGTAAACCATTATGTAATGGTCGTGTGTAAATGGTATATTTTAGATTATCATTATTTGATAATCTACGTGATGCTTTTTAAACCTTTATCGATAAAATAAAGATTATGGTTGTTTTAAAAATGAATGCAGTCTTTGAAAAGCGTCTCATATAGAGGTCAAAACCTCGCGATGGAATCAATTAATATGGAACGTTTATAATCAATATGAGCGGGATATTTCACTGTTCATGCAATCAATGCAGTAAGATGTGTCTAGACTAAGAATGATAAACATGTAATTTTCTAAGGATGATAAGCAGGTAATTTTCGACAAGAATTGATAAGCAAAACTTTTGACATGCAGACACGGTCGAAGTCAAGACTCACTAATGCATCTTAACAACTATCAGTTAGACACACTAATGCAAGACCTGGTTCGCTAAGACCACCGCTCTGATACCAACTGAAATACCCCGTTCATATTGATTATAAATGTTACATAATAATTGATTTCATTGCGAGGTATTTGACCTCTATATGATACATTTTACGAACCTTGCATTCATTTTTAAAAGACAAACTTTCATTACATCGAAAGTTGACGGCATGCATACCATTTAATAATATATCCAACTATAATTGACTTAATAATAATCTTGATGAACTCAACGACTCGAATGCAACGTCTTTTGAAATATGTCATGAATGACTCCAAGTAATATCTCTAAAATGAGCAAATGCACAGCAGAAGATTTCTTTCATACCTGAGAATAAACATGCTTTAAAGTGTCAACCAAAAGGTTGGTGAGTTCATAGGCTTATCGTAATCAATCATTTCCATAATTTTAATAGACCACAAGATTTCATTTTTCCATAAATATACATCTCATATCAGGCATTTCACAAACTGCATAGAGATAAAAATCATTCATATGGTGAACACCTGGTAATCGACCTTAATAAGATGCATATAGAATATCCCCATCATTCCGGGACTCCCTTCGGACATGATAAATTCAAAGTACTAAAGCATCCGGTACTTTGGATGGGGCTTGTTGGGCCCGATAGATCTATCTTTAGGATTCGCGTCAATTAGGGTGTCTGTTCCCTAATTCTTAGATTACCAGACTAAAAAGGGGCATATACGATTCGATAATCCAACCATAGAATGTAGTTTCGATTACTTGTGTCTATTTCGTAAAACATTTATAAAAGCAGTGCATGTATTCTCAGACAAAAAATATATTACAAAAGCATTTAAAAAGGGAGCAAATGAAACTCACGATACGATATTTTGTAGTAAAGATATGCATACGCCGGAACTGAACAATGCAGGGTTGGCCTCGGATTCACGAACCTATATCAAGTATATACATTAACACAAAATAGTAATCGAACAAGTTTATATATATTATTATTAATAATATACTTGTTATATTATATGTTATATAGATAAATTTATGCTTAACCTATATATATTATATAACTAATTCTTATCACATTAAATTTTAATACAGTAATTACTCATTAATATATTATTTAATATGTAATACTGATATTAATGTAGTTAAGTCTTATGTCATAAATATATATATATATATATATATATATATATATATATATATATATATATATATATATATATATATATATATATATATATATATATTATTTTTTTTATAGAAAATATTTATTTAATATATTAATAATACTAATAATAATAATGATAAAAATAATACAATTTTTAGTAAAATGATAAATTTAAAAAAAAATGATACTTTTAGTAATAATGATAATAATAATAATACTGATAATAATAATAACTATAATAATAATTTTAACACTAATGATAATAATTTTAATAATAATAATACTAATATTTAATGATAATGCTAATGATAGTAATAATAGTGATAATACTTTAATAATAATAGTTTTAATAATAATAGTAATAGTAATGATATTTTTTAATATTGACAATAAACATATTAATAAAAATAATACTACTAGTAAAATAATAATAATAATAATAATAATAATAATAATAATAATAATAATAATAATAATGATAAAATAATAATAATAATAATAATAATAATAATAATAATAATAATAATAATAATAATAATAATAATAATAATAATAATAATAATGAAAATACTTAGTAATGATAATATTATTAGTAATAACAATATTAATTATAATTATACTTACTTTAATCATAATAATAATAAGTGATAAATAATAATAATTATAATTATAATACTAATAACAATAATAATAATAATAATAATAATAATAATAATAATAATAATAATAATAATAATAATAATAATAATAATAATAATAATAATAATAATAATAACAATAATAATAATAATAAGTTTTGGTAATGAAATCTACCTTCCAAAGCTTTTATAAAAAAAAAAAAAAAAAAAGATGCCCAAGCCCGGGTTTGAACCCGCGATATCCCGCTAACCCAAAATACCCCACACCACTTCTCTGATCTATCCTTTCTATTAGAATCTCTACACTAAATCTATATAAGTCGTATACTTGTTGTTTCCTTTTTAATCTTCAACATTTACTCGATCAAATAACCAAAACAACATCATCCTTAATGACACTTCCATTGCAGCCTTAATGAGTTCTTGGCCCAACAAAATAATATTTATACGGGCCAATGAAACAAAATTATCACAGTCCAAGTTGAAAAGCAATCGGCCCAACTGAATAAGATGGATCCACAAGCCCATCAACACATTTTAATCAAACTGCTCGATATTCTTGGTTTGTAGGGTTCGTTTGGAATAAAAAAAATACGGCCGCTAGTTAACCTCAATTATTCAACACCAATTACCTTTATCATCATCATTATTTTCACATGATCATCTCCATTATCCCCTTCTACATTCGTAACAGTAACAGTAACAGCAAAAATAATGGCAGCAACAGAAGCACGAAAGTAGCTGCTTCTAGGTGAGTGCTTGATTGCACAGAATCAGATGCATAGGTTGCTTGTTCAAACAGCTGTAGCTGTGACCGAAAAGAAAAAAGGAAGAAAAACATGAACATTCGACTAGCAACAAGGGTGGAGTGGTGGTGTTTCATATTGCTTGGTTCTTGGGTGGCTGTAGGTGGTTGTTTGATTAACTTCCGAACAGCAACAGGAACCAGATGGTGACAGCCGGCTGTTTGGTGTTGATGGTTATAGTGCCTGATCGAAAATAGAAGTAGAAATAAGAGGTTAGCAGTAGCACTCGCTGTAACACTTATTATGGTGGTGGTTTTGCGACTATCATAGCAGCTGCAGGTGGTGGAGGTTGGCGGTGTTGGTCACAGAGATGGAGTGGTAACATGGAATGGTTGTTTAGTTGATCATGGTGACCGGGTGTTTGCTTGCAACAGAAAACAAGAAAGGAAATGTGAGGTACTTGTGTTTGTTTGAGTTTGTGACGTGTAGGTTTTCAAGTTTATGGTTGGTGTTTGTAAACCATGAGTGGTTTGATCGATCCAAAAAGGTGGGTATAAGCTGCAACAGGAGCTTCGATCAAAACAGAAGGAAAGAAATAAATATGAAGTAGCAAAACTAAATAGGTTTAATGGTGTTTATCACAAAACAGGAAAATAATACAAGATGATGGTGATTAGTTTTGGTGGTAACGGTTGGTGAAGGTGTTCATGGTGTCGAATAGAAATAGAAAACAAGAAAGCATGAACGTGTATGGTGGTTAGTTTGATGATAACAGTGATGATGGTTAGTTAGAAGTGAAGGTGTTGATGGTGGTTCATAGGTGGTGATGGAGATCGATCAAGGTGGCGATTATGGTGATTTCAAGGTGTGAAGTGGTGGTGAAAGTTTTCAAGATGGGTTTGTGTTTTTGTTTCGTGAATATGTTTTTGTATTTTATATATAGATATAGTTTTATAATAAAATAATAAATATAATAATAATATATTCTAATATGTTTTAGTAATTGAGACGTGAGAATATGGAAAGAATATAGTAATTCACATGATTTGTGAATTAAACAGTTGATAGATATAGGTAACCAATTTGCTATAGTAATTAATCATGGATATTTCAATCATCTATTATATATACTTATAAATATAATAGTAATGTATGTATGTTAAAGTAAAAGAACCCACAGTATAGCCATCAACAGTATAGCCATAGATATTTATCTGTCAAGAGTTTTGATATCGGATATAATATCGTGATCCGTTGTTAAACAGTTCACATATAAAAGTATTCCTAAAAATCCCAAATTTTTACAATAAAAGTCTTTATTTATTTTAGTCATAAAAATGGCTATTAATTGTTTAAAATTTTTAAATAAAAATTTAATCAACTGTTCACGCTCGATCCAGGGTAAAATATAAAAAGTGTTGAAATTTAACAAGTAGCTCCTAAATACATTTTTAATAAGCCTATAATTTATATAACTCATTTTCGGATCACCGTTTATTTTAAAATCACATAAGTTCGAATTAAACTTTTTTAAATAATAATCGAAACAACCTACGAGTATTACAATTATTAAATAATTACATCTGATATACTCTATATATATATATATATATATATATATATATATATATATACATAACAATTTTATTATATCGTATATTATTATTTTAAGTAATTATATATACATATATTTATATTTATATGTATGCACATTTATTTACAAATAATGGTTCGTGAATCGTCGGGAATGGTTGAAGTTAAATGAATGAAATAAAACAGTTCAAAATTTTTGAGACTCAACCTAACAGACTTTTCTTATCGTGTTAAAAATATTAAATCGTATCGAAAGTTTGGTTTAAAATTAGTTGAAATTTTCCGGGTCGTCATAATGTGCATCCAAATGTGATAACGTGCAACTCCTCAAAGTTTGATACTGCATAACAAACTTGGCCCTCAAATCAAAAAAGCTAGTGATGCTTCTTGGCAGAAGACATGCAAATCATTCCCTTGCCATCTTCTAAAACACCATGGGAAACATATGACATGCAACTTCATCCTCCCAGTGTTGCAGCCTCATTATCCCTTAAAACATAGTTAGAAAATCCTCCGAATTAGATGTTCCATCATAAACACCTATAGATGGTATTCCTAAGTTTCTTGGAAGTGGGTAATTTTCTATACGAGCGATGAAGCATTGGGTTGATTATGCCATTGCTGGAGGTTTAGTAGCTTCATCTCCTGTGATAAGCGCAAAGAAGTTGTCCACTGCCACTGCACGGATGGCGGGCTGTGCTAACTTTTGTATGTACTTTAACGGTGCTTTCTGAAATGTCCCATTCATATCGATTATAAATGTTTCATATTAATTGGTTTCTTTGCGAGGTTTTAACCTCTACATGAGACGTTTTTCAAAGACTGCATTCGTTTTTAAAACAAACCATAACCTTTATTTTATCCACAAAGGTTTAAAGGACATAACCTAGATTATCGAGTAATGATAATCTAAAATATCACGCTTACACACGACCATTACATAATGGATTACAACTCATAATATGTTACAACAAAGTAAATTCTTGAATACAGTTTTTATACAAGCATGCAGACTCCAATTCCTGTCTTTATTTAGCATGCAACAGCGGAAGCTCTTAATAATCACCTGAGAATAAACAAGCTATAAACGTCAACAAAAATGTTGGTGAGCTATAGGTTTAACCTATATATTTATCAAATCGTAATAATAGACCACAAGATTTCATATTTCCATTTCTCATAAACATGATGCATGTATATAGCAATCTGCATAAAAATCATTCATATGGTGAACACCTGGTAACTGACTTTAACAAGATGCATATAGAATATCCCCATCATTTCGGGACTCCCTTCGGACATGATAAATTCGAAGTACTAAAGCATCCGGTACTTTGGATGGGGCTTGTTGGGCCCAATAGATCTACCTTTAGGATTCGCATCAATTAGGGTGTCTGTTCCCTAATTCTTAGATTACCAGACTAAAAAGAGGCATATTCGGTTTAATAATCTAACCATAGAATGTAGTTTCACGTACTTGTGTCTATTTTGTAAAACATTTATAAAACTGCATGTATTCTCATCCCAAAGATATTAGATTTTAAAAGTGGGACTATAACACACTTTCACTTCGTCGAAAAATAAGACTTGGCCACAGGTCGATTCACGAACCTATAACAAATATATACATACATATCAAAGTATGATCAAAATATATTCATAACATTTTTTATTACGTGTTGATGATTTAAATTGTTAAATTAGCAGTCCAACGTTAGTAGTCCACAATTAGTAGTCCACAGTTAGTAGTATATAAATAAATTAAATATATTATCTCGAATCAATCCACGACCCAGTGTATACACGTCTCAGACTCAATCACAACTCAAAGTATATATATTATTATAGAATCACCCTCGACCCTTTATATGCTAACTCGATCATTGCCGCATATAGAGTGACTTACGGTTATTCCAAATAATATATATAGATGACGTCGATATGATATGTCAAAACATTGTATACGTGTCTATGATCTATTAAGATTACATAATATATGTTAGAATACATGTATAATAAAATATAATTTAGTTAATTTATGGTTAGTATAGATTTGTTACAAATTTCACGTAGCTAAAACAAGCAAAAATATCCAATTTTGTTTTACCCATAATTTCGTCATTTTAAATCCATTTTGATTGAATCAAATTGCCATGGTTTCATATCAAACCAAAGATTAATAATCTAAATATAAAAAGTATAGGTTTATTGTCGGAAATATAGGTTACAAGTCGTTTTTGTAAGAGGTAGTCATTTCAGTCGAAAGAACGATGTCTTGATGGCCATTTTGAAAAACATACTTCCACTTTGAGTTTAACCATGATTTTTGGATATAGTTTTATGTTCATAAGAAATATCATTTTACCAGAAGAACAACTTTTAAATCAAAGTTTATCATAGCTTTTAATTATCTGAGCCAAAACAGCCCCCGGTTTTACTACGACGGCGTATGTCCGGTTTTACGGTGTTCTTTGTGTTTCCAGGTTTTAAATCGTGAAGTTAGCATATCATCTAGATATAGAACATGTGTTTAGTTGATTTTAAAAGTTAATTTAGAAGGATTAACTTTGTTTGCGAACAAGTTTAGAATTAACTAAACTATGTTATAGTGATTACAAGTTTAAATCTTCGAATAAGATAGTTATATATATATATATATGAATTGAATGATGTTATGAACATTATTACTACCTCAAGTATAGTAGGTAAACCTACTGGAAGTTACAAGAAGTGATCTAGCTTCAAAGGATCTTGGATGGCTTGAAAGTTCTTGAAGTAGAATCATGACACGAAAACAAGTTCAAGTAAGATTTCTACTCGAATTAAGGTTGTTATAGTTATAGAAATTGAATCAAAGTTTGAATATGAATATTACCTTGGATTAGAATGATAACCTACTATAAATAACAAAGGTTTCTTGATCTTGGATGATTACTTGGAATGGATTAGAAAGTTTGGAAGTAGACTTCCGAACTTGAAAGTGTTCTTGATGTGTTCTTGAGTAGTTGTTTTGGAAGTTGATCTAGGTTAGGATATTTGAACTAGATTGAGCTAGATTTTGATGAAGATTATGAAGAACACTTAGAACAATATGAGAGAACTTGAGAGAGAGTAGTTTGATGCATAAAAGTTGGAAAATGAAAGTGTTTATGGTGATGGAAGTTCACGTGAATGATGGTGCCAATATATGCTCCATTTAGTTTGTATTTTTGTTAGATATTTCATACTAGATGTTAAATGATGGTTCCCACATGTTTAGGTGACTCACTAAGGCTACTAAGAGCTGATCATTGAAGTGTATATACCAACAGTAAATACATCTAGAAGCTGGGTATTGTACGAGTACGAATACGGATGAATACGAGTAGAATTGTTGATGAAAATGAATGAGAATGGAATTGTAACCATTTTTGTTAACTATGAGTGTTTTGATATAAGTTTTGAAGCCTTCCAAAAGTGTATTAATACATCTTAATACACTACATGTATATATATTTTAACTGAGTCGTTAAGTCACCGTTAGTCATTACATGTAAGTGTTGTTTTGAAACCTTTGAGTTAACGATCTTGTTAAATGTAATTAATCCATTGTTATTATACTTAGTGAGATGTTAAATTGTTATGTTAAGATGATAACATGGTGTATTAATATATCTTAATATTATATATATATATATATATATATATATATATATATATATATATATATATATATATATATATATATATATATATATATATATATATATATATATATGTGTGTGTGTTAAAATGCTATTACAACGATAATTGTTACATATATATATTGTTTCGAAATCCTTAAGTTAGTAGTCTCATCTTTCTCATGTAGTTCATTGTTAATACACTTAATGATATATTTAATTATCATTTTATCATGTTAAACATAGTGTATTAATATCTTAATACGATACATATGTATTAGTAAGATGTTGTTATAACGATGGTCGTTATATATATCGTTTCGAGTTTCTTAATTCAATAATCTCATTTTATGTATATAACTCATTGTTAATATACTTAGTGAGATACTTACTTATCATAATATCATGTTATATATATATATATATATATATATATATATATATATATATATATATATATATATATATATATATATATATATATATATATATATATATTATCATGTTGTTTTTACAAGTTTTAACATTCGTGAATCGCCGGTCAATTTGGGTGGTCAATTGTCTACATAAACTCATTTCAATTAATCAAGTCTTAGCAAGTTTGATTGCTTAACATGTTGGAAACATTTAATTATGTAAATATAGTTTTCATTTAATATATAATCATGGAAAAGTTCGTGTCACTACAGTACCTACTCGTTAAATAAATTTCGTCCCAAAATTTTAAGCAGTTGAAGGTGTTGACGCATCTTCTGGAAATAGGTGCGGGTATTTCAGCTTCATCTGATCTTCACACTCCCAGGTGAACTCGGGTCCTCTACGAGCATTCCATCGAACATTAACGATTGGTATTTTATTTTGCTTAAGTATTTGAACCTCATGATCCATTATTTCGACGGGTTCTTTAATGAATTGTAGTTTTTCATTGATCTTGATTTCATCTAAAGGAATAGTGAGATCTTCTTTGGCTAAGCATTTCTTCAGATTTGAGACCTGAAAGGTATTATGTACGCCAGCTAATTGTTGAGGTAATTCAAGTCGATAAGCTACCGGTCCGACACGATCAATAATCTTGAATGGCCCAATGTATCTCGGGTTTAGTTTTCCTCGTTTTCCAAAATGAACAACACCTTTCCAAGGTGATACCTTAAGCATGACCATGTCACCGATTTCAAATTCTAAATCCTTTCTTCTAATGTCCGCGTAGCTCTTTTGTCGATTCTGGGCGGTTTTCAACCGTTGTTAAATTTGAATGATTTTCTCTGTAGTTTCTTGGATTATCTCGGGATCCATAATTTGTCTATCCCCCACCTCACTCCAACAAATCAGAGACCTGTACTTTCTACCATAAAGTGCCTCAAACGGTGCCATCTCAATACTCGAATGGTAACTATTGTTGTAGGAAAATTCTGCTAACGGTAGATGTCGATCCCAACTGTTTCCAAAATCAATAACACATGCCCGTAGCATGTCTTCAAGAGTCTGTATTGTCCTTTCGCTCTGCCCATCGGTTTGTAGATGATAGGCTGTACTCATGTCTAGACGAGTTCCCAATGCTTGCTGTAATGTCTGCCAAAACCTTGAAACAAATATGCCATCCCTATCAGAGATAATAGAGATTGGTATTCCATGTCTGGAGATGACTTCCTTCGAGTATAATCGTGCCAATTTTTCCATTTTGTCATTTTCTCTCATTGGCAGAAAGTGTGCTGACTTGGTGAGACGATCGACTATTACCCAAATAGTATCATAACCACTTGCAGTCCTTGGCAATTTAGTAATGAAATCCATGGTAATGTTTTCCCATTTTCATTCCAGGATTTCAGGTTGTTGAAGTAGACCTGATGGTTTCTGATGTTCAGCTTTGACTTTAGAACAAGTCAAACATTCTCCTATGTATGTAACAATGTCGGCTTTCATACCCGGCCACCAAAAGTGTTTCTTGAGATCTTGGTACATCTTTCCTGCTCCGGGATGTATTGAGTATCTGGTTTTATGTGCTTCCCGAAGTACCATTTCTCTCACATCTCCAAACTTTGGTACCCAAATTCTTTCAGCCCTATACCGGGTTCTGTCTTCCTGAATATTAAGATGTTTTTCCGATCCTTTGAGTATTTCCTTCTTTAGATTCCCTTCTTTTAAAACCTCCTGTTGTGCCTCTTTTATTCGAGTAGTAAGGTTAGTATGAATAATTATATTCATACATTTTACCCGCTTAGGTTCTCTGTCCTTTCTACTCAAAGCATCGGCTACCACATTCGCCTTCCCCGGGTGGTAACGAATCTCAAAGTCGTAATCTTTCAATAACTCAATCGACCTACACTGCCTCATGTTCATTTGTTTCTGATCAAATATATGTTGGAGACTCTTGTGATCGGTATATATGATACTTTTGACTCTATATAAGTAGTGCCTCCACGTCTTTAATGCAAAAACAACAGTGCCCAATTCCAAATCCCGAGTCGTATAATTTTGCTCGTGAATCTTCAATTATCTGGACGCAAAAGCAATTACCTTCATTCATTGCATTAATACACAACCGAGGCCTTGCTTTGAGGTGTCACAATAAATCACGAAATCATCATTCCCTTCAGTCAATGATAATATAGGTGCCGTAGTTAACTTTTTCTTCAACAATTGAAACGCTTTCTCTTGCTCATCCTTCCATTCAAATTTATTCCCTTTATGCGTTAATGCAGTCAAGGGTTTTGCTATTTTGGAAAAATCTTGGATGAATCTTCTGTAGTAACCAGCCAATCCTAAAAATTGGCGTATATGCTTCAGAGTTTTCGGAGTTTCCCAGTTTTCAACGGTTTCAATCTTTGATGGATCAACCTAAATACCTTCTTTGTTTACTATGTGTTCGAGGAATTGAACTTCTTCCAACCAAAATGCACACTTTGAAAACTTTGCATACAATTGTTCCTTCCTCAATAATTCTAGCACTTTTCTCAAATTTTCTTCGTGCTCTTGATCATTCTTTGAGTAAATAAGTATGTCATCGATGAAAATAATGACAAACTTGTCAAGATATGGTCCACACACTCAGTTCATGAGGTCCATGAACACAGCTGGTGCGTTAGTCAATCCAAACGGCATAACCATAAACTCATAATGACCGTAACGAGTTCTAAAAGAAGTCTTTGGAATATCATCCTCCTTCACCCACATTTGATGATACCCGGAACGTAAATCAATCTTCGAATAAACTGACGAACCTTGCAGTTGATCAAATAAGTCATCAATTCTCGGTAGTGGATAACGGTTCTTGATGGTAAGTTTGTTCAACTCTCGGTAGTCGATACACAACCTGAATGTACCATCCTTCTTTTTGACAAACAAAACAGGAGCTCCCCACGGTGATGTGCTTGGTCGAATGAAACCACGTTCCAAAAGTTCTTGTAATTGACTTTGTAATTCCTTCATTTCACTGGGTGCGAGTCTGTATGGTGCACGAGCTATTGGTGCAGCTCCTGGTACAAGGTCTATTCGAAATTCAACAGATCGGTGTGGAGGTAGTCCCGGTAATTCTTTCGGAAATACGTCGGGAAATTCTATTGCAACAGGAACATCATTGATGTTCTTTTCTTCGGAATTGACTTTCTCGATGTGTGCTAGAATGGCATAGTAACCTTTTCTTATTATTTTGTGTGCCTTTAAATTACTAATAAGATTTAACTTTGCGTTGCCCTTTTCTCCGTACACCATTAAGGGTTTTATCTTCTCGAGCATAATGCGTATCGCATTTTTGTAACAAACGATCTCTGATTTCACCTCCTTCAACCAGTCCATGCCAATTATCACATCAAAACTCCCTAACTCTACGGGTATCAAATCAATCTTAAACGTTTCGCTAACCAGTTTAATTTCTCGATTCTGACATATTTTATCTGCTGTAATTAATTTACCGTTTGCTAATTCGAGTAAAAATTTATTATCCAAAGGCGTCAATGGACAAATTAATTTAGCACAAAAATCTCTACTCATATAGGTTCTATCCACACCCGAATCAAATAAAACATAAGCAGATTTATTGTCAATAAGAAACGTACCCGTAACAAGCTCCGGGTCTTCCTGCGCTTCTGCCGCATTAATATTGAAAACTCTTCAGCAGCCTTGCCCATTAGTATTCCCCTGATTCGGGCAATTTCTAATAATGTGGCTAGGTTTTCCACATCCACAACAAACTACAGCGGCATTATTTGTTCCGACATTATTTGTTCTTTTAATTTTGTTATTCGTCGGTCCGTAGACCTCACACTTCGCTGCACCATGACCATTTCTTTTACACTTGGTGCAAAATGTTGTGCAGAACTCATTCAGATGGTACTCTTCACACCTTTGTCATGACTTTTTTTGCTTCTTGTTGTTATAGGAATTGTTGTTGTTACGGTTGTTATTGTTGTTGGGGCGATTGTTGTAGTTGTTGTTGTTGGAATGTTTGTTGTAGTTGTTATTGGAATTACGATTGTTGTTGTTGCGATTGATGTTGCGGTTGTTGAGATAGTTGTTGCGATTGATGTTGTGATTGTTGTTGTTGTATTGATGACTCTTATCACTGTTTTCCTCCCACTTTCTCTTGACTTGTTTCATGTTAGCCTCTTCGGCCGCCTGCTCTTTAATCCTTCCCTCAATCTGGTTCACTAGTTTGTGAGCCATTCGACTTGCCTTTTTTATGGAGGTGGGCTCGTTTGAACTCACATCCTCCTGGATCCTTTCTGGTAACCCTTTTACAAACGCATCGATCTGCTCTTCTTCATCTTCGAATGCTTTTGGACACAATAGGCATAATTCTGTGAATCGTCATTCGTATGCGGTAATATCAGATCCTTGCATTCTTAATTCTCTAAGCTCTACCTTGAGCTTATTGACCTAATTTCTGGGACGGTACTGCTCATTCATCATGTGTTTGAATGCTGACCACGGTAGTGCGTAAGCAGCATCTTGTCCCATCTGCTCGAGATATGTATTCCGCCATGCTAATGCAGTACCTGTGAATGTATGTGTGGCATACTTTACCCTATCTTCTTCAGTACATTTACTTATGGAAAACACCGATTCAACCTTCTCGGTCCATCGTTCTAATCCGATTGGACCCACGGTTCCATCGAATTCCAGAGGTTTACAGGCAGTGAATTCTTTGTAGGAGCATCTTACACGGGTTCTTGTAGCATTAGTTCCATTGCTGGATTCAGAGTTATTGTTGTTTTGCATCGCAGCCTGTATTGCGGCTATGTTTGCTGTAAGGAAAACACGAAAGTCTTCCTCGCTCATGTTCAAGTTCTGACGAGTAGTCGGTGCCATTTCCTTCAAAAATAGCCAAAAGAATTATGTTAATCATATAGAATATTAAGAGTAGTCAATAGTATTTCGTAGCATAATATGAACTTATTTATAAAAGCTTTTTCTTCATATTAGTGTTTTATAAGTTTTAATTCGGGTAGTACCTACCCGTTAAGTTCATACTTAGTAGCCAATATACAATTCAACTACTACAATTCTATATGAAAAACTGATTACAATAATATTTCGCGTTCAAACTTTCATACAATATTTTACAAACTTACAATACCGCTATTTTACATATAGCATGAAATCTAGTACATAATAACTTTAATACAAGGTAGTTGCGAAAACAATTCTAGTGTAACGTAAGTCATTCAGCAAAGGAAATAAAGACATGTAATTCATAGGTCCAGAAACAAGTCATGCATTCGGGTTTTACTAATACTATTTCCCATCCTTGGTTATGTGGAAAATAACCGTTGTGGCCGTTGGCTAGGCAGCATGTTGTAACGTCGTCAAAAGGACGGGGGTTACGTAATGCCCAACAGCCCCGTAACAATCTAAAACCTTATCTCTCACCCCAACTACTGAATCCGTCACTTGTGGGAATGTTTTATTTAAAA
This sequence comes from Rutidosis leptorrhynchoides, assembly GCF_046630445.1. NCBI lineage: Eukaryota > Viridiplantae > Streptophyta > Magnoliopsida > Asterales > Asteraceae > Rutidosis > Rutidosis leptorrhynchoides. The sequence continues at coordinate 150,779,832 of NC_092336.1, forward strand.
GTTGCAACCCGATGTTCTTTTTCTCAACTTGGTGAGAAGCGAACATTACTAACCCGTAAACATAACTTGCTTCTTTAAGTTGCATGTTTGAAGCTCTTTCTAAAGAACGAAGTCCTATGTTGGGATATGTGGAGTCAAAATAGGCTCTCAACCCGTAGCGTAAAATTGCATTTGGGTTTCCCGCAATCAATGCCTTAAAGAAAATACGGCGTAACTTAGTGTCTCCCCAATGTGATATACACCATCTATTGAAAGAAAGCCTTTTATAAACCAAGGCATGCTTGGAACATCTTTCAAATGTTCTACAAACTAATTTCGCCATAAATAGTTGTGCCAATGAATTCTGACCAACTGTAGACAAGATTTCATCAATCATATCCCCTGGTAAGTCTTCTAAAATATTCGGTTGTTTATCCTTAACATCTATTTTGTGTTTTTATACTGTAAAATAGACGAGGATTAGATTCGTAAAAGATAATTAACAAACAATACAAGCCATTTTTACATATAATATAAAAGTACAAGCATACTGCAATATGTGATGACCCGGGAATTTTCGACCAAATTTAAACTTGAATCTTATATGGTTTCGACACGATAAGCAAAGTCTGTAATGTTGAAGTCTCAAAACTTTTTAACTGTGTTCATTTATTCATTTAACCTTTGACCATTTCCGATGATTCACGAACAATTGTTGTAAATAAAATATGTTACTATATATATTATATAATTGTTAAAAATGACATATGTAATATTAATTACAAGTTGAAAATATAGTTGTTGTACTAATATTTAATGTTAATATTAATATCAATATTATTAGTATTACTATATATAATATATAGATATGAAATTAATACAAATAAGGAGTTACAATTACTAATATTATTATTATTATCATTACTACTATCATTTTTATTATGATTAGCAGAATAATTATAACTTTAATTATTATTATTATTATTGTTACTAAAATTATTAAAATTATTATAAATATTTTTATTATTATAATACAACTCATTATTAGTATCAATAATATTAGTAGCGTTATTAACATCATTGTTAACAATGTTATTAATAATTATCACTATACTTGCTATTAATGTTGTTATTGTCATTTTTATTGTTATTATTATTAAGATTAAAAGTATTATTATTATTATTATTATTATTATTATTATATTTATAGTTATTAAATATTAATATTAATCGATATATCAAATAAACAATGCAGAATTTGTTTCACATCAACATCAAACTTTAGTGAGTTTGTTTTCCGGTCTCACTTTATTTATCTGTCGATCTCAATTCTATTATAAGACAAAATTGATTGGGAATCAATATGAGTATATATTTCTTCTTTCTCATTCTCTATCACATCTCAATCATGGCGAATAAATTACCACAAGCATACAAGCATCGATCAAATCATGTTATTGCTTCAATCATCTCCACATATCGATATATTACATATACATTCACATGTACATCATAGTGAAAAAAAACATATACAAAACAACAAACACATTATTCTTGTTATCCGATCATTACCACGTGTAAACCAAAAACTACCTACTACTTTTTTTTATTCCTTCTATTACACCTTCTGGTCCTGATTAATTATAACATCCTACACTCAACAACTTGTGCTTTTACATGACATCACTTCCATGGTTCCATCACCTTACTTGAGCTAATACTGGCTATTACATCCCATTTTCTCGAAACTCAACATACATGAAACCCATGACCACTTTACCACCCCTACAACCTCCGTCGATTCACCAAATTGCTACTGCAACTGCTACAGCCACTGTTTAACATCCTGTTTCTATTTCATCCACGACAAACTCAACACCCATAAACCATGCGCCTATTTTTCTGATTTACTTCATAACGAACCTGTAATGACCCGGAAATTTCCGACCAAATTTAAACTATAATCTTTATATGATTCCGACACGATAAGCAAAGTCTGTAAAGTTGAGTCTTTAAATTTTTGGAACGGCTTACATGAAATCATTTGACCTTTGACTATTCCCGATGATTCACGAACCATTGTTTATAATAAATATGTATATATAAAAATAAACATAAGAGTAGATATAATACTTTACATAAATAAAATACACTTTAATTAATTAGCATTAAAAATGTAAAACAGAATAATTAAGTACAATTAAAATGAATAAATATAAACATGTATATGATATATTATGAAAATATATGAATATATATGATTTCTATTGATAATCATTATTATATTGTATATATAAAAATTTAATAAATGTTGTTATAAGATATATAATATAATTACTAAATGTTATATAGTTAATAAGATATAAGTTCTACATATCAAACTTACATACAAGTTAAAATATAAATGATATAATTGTATTATTTACATTAAAATAAACGTTGATATAAATCAGTATTAATAATAAATGAAATTTAATATATATATAAATTATTATATTACCATCATTATTAATATTATATTCATTAATAATAATAATATTACAATAACTAGTATTATTAATTGTATCATTAAATGGGATTATTATTATCAATTATCAATTATCAATTATTATCACAAGATCCTTCATTAATAATTTTATTATTATTAGTAATATTATTATTGTAATAGTAAAGTAATAGTATTGATATATTTATACTTATAATTAACAAGATTTACGAATTAAATACATATAATCAAATCTATAAATACAGATTTATATAAATACATATACATAATACATATGTGAGATATTATTACATATATATATAAATACATAGGTAAGTATATGGATATATAAATACAGATGGATATAAAAAAAAAAGAAAAAAAAAGAAAGATAATTACATATTCAGTACAAGTCATTATCTTAACTATGTAATTTGTCTAATAGATTTGAATAATCGAATCAAACATCTATATCCAGCCAAAATCTGTTATCAGTCGCCTTCAAAATTTTTATTTTTTATTTTTTATGTTGTACGATGCTATCTATCTGTCGACCCTCTTATTTCTATAAAACAAACGATTATTCTGATTTTATTAACAACTCAATCAAGTTTCTTCTCTCAATAACAATTACAAATATTTTAGGCAGATTCATAGCGCAATTTTGAACAGAAAAATCATACACAGCTTGCGTATACCTCTGTCTTCATAGCTTTTTACTCAAAGCTCGAATCCAAATGAAATTCCAAAATGTATCAACGCAGTTTTGTTAAGGATAATATATTCAAACTATCTGGAAAATTTCACGTCCCAATTCGTTATACCGACTTCTAATTTTCGAGTCAAAGTTTTGTTTCAAAAAGTCAAACGAATCGTTCATCGCAAAATTTGAATTCGTGTTTGTGTTTCAAAGTAAATTGATGATTTCAATAGTTTCTATATACAAATTACAAACTATTTTATGTTTTAATCATAAGCTATTACGTACTAGAATTCAAAAACTAAAAAGTTTTTTTTTTGAAATACCGTAAGCTGCTATGCAGCCATTTTCCTTTCTTTTTTTTTAATTATTATTTTTTTTACATCTTATTTGATTTCAGTTAATACAAGATTCATATAGAACGTTTATTGATTGTCTGATAATCCTAAATTAACTAAATAACGTTTTAATAGCTGGGTTGATCTATGATTAATTCGAAGTGAGGAAGAAGGGCAACAGAAACGAGTTATAATAATTAAGTTGGGTTCTAAAGTAAATAAATTGAATTGGTTCGATGGTAAGGAGGGATTTTGGTGGAGCGGGAGGTCGCGGGTTCGAGTCCCGTCATGGGCAAATATTTTTGGAAAAGCTTTAAAAGAGGGTATACACTTTTACATTTTCAATTTCATTATCATTATTATTATTTTTAACATTATTACTATTATTATTATTATCACTAGTATTATAATTACTATTGATATTATAATTATCATTATAAGTACTATAATCATTATTATGATTATTATTGTTATAAATATTATTATATATCTTATCAGGTGTATTGTTATTTAAATACTAAAACCATTACCATAACTACCATTAACAGTAAAATTAACATTTTTACATTATTAGAATTATTAACATCATTATTAATAATAAGTATCGTAATCATTATCATTTTTACCACTATTAATATTATTTTTGGGTTATTATAATTACTATCATTGATATACAAATGATATGTTTAATACATGTAACATAATAAAAATTAATATTATTATATATAAAATGAATATATGAAACATATATATTATTAATATAAAAATGATATGACTAATAAATTTATATATTTGTTCGACTACAACTATGAATATTAATAAATACACAAATGATATAGGTTCGTGAATTCGAGGTCAACCCTACACTTATTAAATGACGTCATATGTATTTTTACTACAAAATACAGTATGGTGAGTTTCATTTGCTCCCTTTTTAATTGCTTTTGCAATATATATTTTTGGGTTGAGAATACATGCGCTGTTTTTATAAATATTTACGAAATAGACACAAGTACTTAAAAATATATTCTACGTTGAGTTGTACCACTGGAATATTTCCCTGTAGCTTGGTAACTACTATTTACATGAGTATTGTAAACGCGAATCCTGTTGATAGATCTATCGGGCCTGACAACCCCAACCGGACTGGACGACCAGTATTCAACGGTTGCACAGTACTTCGTTTCGGTGACTACACTTGGTACGGTGTAGTGAGATTTCATAATAAAGGGAATATGCGACGTGATTAAATGTTAAGTATGGTTACCAAGTGCTCAACCACTTAGAATGCTTTACATACACTTGCGAGTGTATTATGTTTATGATTATAAAATCTTGTGGTCTATTAAAATATTGAAATGATTGTTATGATAAACCTATGAACTCACCAACCTTTTGGTTGACACTTTAAAGCATGTTTATTCTCAGGTACGAATTAAGTCTTTCGCTGTGCATTTGCTCAATTTAAGGACATTACTTGGAGTCGATCATCGCAATGGGAACAAATGTTGATGACTTTGTCCAGGTGGATAAGGACGGGTCCTCACAGGTGGTATCAGAGCGGTGGTCTTAGCGAACCAGGTCTTGCATTAAGTGTGTCTAACTGATAGTTGTTAGGATGCATTAGCGAGTCTGGACTTCGACCTTAGCTGCATATTATAAGTATTGTTTATCATTTCTAGTGGAAAATTACCTGCTTATCATCCCTAAGTCTAGACATGCTTTACTGCATTGACTGCATGAATAGTGTATAGACAAAATACATATCTTAGCGTATCTGTTATTGTTACCTTTGCCTGACAGCTTCCGTAGATTCCTCCGTAACTTATGGGATTTTAGTATTATATATGCATATGTAAATGATGTATTACAGGGTACTAATCTACATCCTATAATCTATTTCCTATCGAAAATCCTTCATCTGATCGTACGAGATGAATCCCTCAACCAGTTCGAGTCCCTCAGATTCCGATAGCTATTACGATAGTTATTCTGACAGCTATTCCGACATGGATATTCACCTAAGATCCGGAGGTAGCGTAACCAGAATGAATCAACCAATCAGCCATCCCCAATTTATCTGATGGGTTCGTAGTCTAATTAATCATTGGAGATAAGAAGAAACGATCCCTTTCATCCACCATATTGTCCTCTGGGCGAAGAACCTGAAGCACCTACCGGCGAAGCTATCCGAAACACCATTTTCAGCCACATTTCCAGAGTATCTCATCACGACTATATACTATCTCAAATCCTAGATCTTATTCATTCGCTCGTTCCGACCGACAATCATTCCGGAGTAATACAAGAAGTCAACGAACTTCGCGCTCGAGTAATCAATTTGGAGAATATGGAGCAAAACGTACCAGTTTCAGCAACATCACCGACATCAACAGTACAACTAATAACATAAGTTTCAACATCACATGCCCAATATCTCATTCTGTATCTCGAGTATAATCATCGTTCTACGAATCATTCTACATTATTTATCTTCGTTCGACATGGCGATTATATAATCTTTAATGTTTTAGAGATTATATATTCTTATTCTAACGGTAAATCAAATGAGTCTAATATCATATTGACTCATTAAATCCATGATTACATCTGAGGAAAATATATATGCAAGTATATTTTCATAAAGATTGTAATTAAAAATTCTTTTGTACAAACTGTTGATGGTGAAAATATTTTAACGGGTAGGTAATACCCTAGAAATATTTAGATTTCACATTAATAAGTTACACTGTACATTCTTCGAATCTGATTCAATAGTCATTCACTATCCTATTTACATCCACCGATATACAAATCCGTTCATCACAGAATAACCATATTCATCCAATTTCATATTTGGATTTTGACTTATCAGAATCCAACAAGTGGCATAATGAAGAAAACATTGGACAAAATAAAATTTGTTAGAAACAAATGAATTAACTAATTGAAATTTTGTTAAGAATCCACGCTAACTGTTCCTAGCTAATTGTTCCTAGCTAACTGATTACATTTTATTTATCGCAATTTAATTATCGCAATTTACATTCTCGCAACTTTATTTATCGTTATTTAATTTCTGTTATTTATTTTACGCACTTTGAATATCGGGACACGTATACAAGGTTTTGACATATCATATAGACGCATCTACATATATTATTTGGAATCACCATAGACACTCTATATGAAGTAATGATCGAGTTCTCTATACATGGTTGAGGTTGATTCTCAAATAATATTTATACTTTTAGTTGTGATCGAGTTTGAGACATGTACACGGGTCACGATACGTATTAATTAATTCGAATATTATATATTAAACTATATATGAATTATTGGACTGTCAACTTTGGACTATCGACTGTGGACTAATAACATTGGACAATTAAAATGAATTAAAATATTGATTATAATATATGAAACTAAACAATTCTTCAAGTTTGCCACTTGATTTCATCTTAAACCTCATTTGTATCTTGACGATTCCAATCTGCGTTCAAACCTTTCATGATTCTTGAAAACATCTCAATCGAGAAGATGAACCAACCGCACTTCATCTACGGAAGAAAAGATCTATGCATATAGTTATGCACCTGAAAAACACTCAAAACCTGAGCAAACGTTTAACACGTATCTGTGCTAGCACCTTTGACGTTGTTATTACCGAAAAATAACTTTACAATCCTTTTTCAAAATAGCCAAACTTTGTCACAGCTCCAGCAAGACAGCTTCGACTTTTCACTCAAAACAACCTTATTATAACCTTTATATATATGCGTACTCTTTTATCGTTACCGGGGAACCTTTCATATTCCACTATACTACCATCAGCATTTAATCATCTCAAAACACAATTCTCCTGAAACCACCTCGGTTTGATAACTGATGACCCAGATCCGTTAACTTTGAAAATGTTGATGAAGCAGCATGTTGTAGATGGCCTAAATGGCCAAGAGTTTGATGATAAAGAATGGAGTGTTGGAAACACTCAATAGAAAATTTGATACTGAAAAACGGATTGAACTAACCATGAAGGAGACCAAGGACGAATACAAGGACCAAACCCTATATTCAAAGAATCCAGGTAATTCTGGATCCGATGAAATATTTAGAGAATATATTGCTCCGTACTCATGTTAAAATCTTGCGGAAAATTTTTTTTCTTCATCAACTTTCGAACTTAGAAATTCCAAAATATCATCATAAATATCCTCGATATTTTTGAGGATATTTTCATAAATATTCTTGTCCGAAATTATTTATCTCTTCGTGCTATCTGTGTTACATCCTAAAAGAAACTATTTTAGTTTCTATATTCTTTAAAAGTCAAGTTAAATTATGAATGATTTCCTAGAGAAGTGTTGGGAATTGAAGCATGAGTTAGTATAATATAATGACGTCAGGCCAACGTGATTATATTACAGTAAGTCATGCTAAATTTCTAATGGAACGTGATGATGGTCCACGGACCTTGCCCTCATCATGTGTCATGTTACATAACTCTTTCATTATACTTAATCTCTAAGCATATCACGGAAATATTTTCCTTGATATTTCTGTTCTACCGTAATTCTGACAGTAGCTAATAATGCGTGCTAATAAATTTTCTTTCTGATTAGAAGATATTCTTTAAATCCCGTGAATTCCGGAAATCAATCATAACTACGTCATCGATTAAAACAAATCTATATTTACTCATTTAATTCTCTTGCGATAGCTTCACTCATACTCTTCGCGTTATCAAATTATTTTATCTATATTACTCAATGATGATAAAACTCCATTATCACCTCATATTCGTCATGAAAACATTCTTAGTACTATATCTATAACGACCTCTATCAAATTTCGGGGACGAAATTTCTTTAACGGGTAGGTACTGTAATGACCCGGAAATTTCCGACCAAATTTAAACTATAATCTTTATATGATTCCGACACGATAAACAAAGTCTGTAAAGTTGAGTCTTTAAATTTTTGGAACAGTTTACATGAAATCATTTGACCTTTGACTATTCCCGAAGATTCATGAACCATTGTTTATAATAAATATGTATATATAAAAATAAACATAAGAGTAGATATAATACTTTACATAAATAAAATACACTTTAATTAATTAGCATTAAAAATGTAAAACAGAATAATTAAGTACAATTAAAATGAATAAATATAAACATGTATATGATATATTATGAAAATATATGAATATATATGATTTCTATTGATAATCATTATTATATTGTATATATAAAAATTTAATAAATGTTGTTATAAGATATATAATATAATTACTAAATGTTATATAGTTAATAAGATATAAGTTCTACATATCAAACTTACATACAAGTTAAAATATAAATGATATAATTGTATTATTTACATTAAAATAAACGTTGATATAAATCAGTATTAATAATAAATGAAATTTAATATATATATATATATATAAATTATTATATTACCATCATTATTAATATTATATTCATTATTAATAATAATATTACAATAACTAGTATTATTAATTGTATCATTAAATGGGATTATTATTATCAATTATCAATTATCAATTATTATCACAAGATCCTTCATTAATAATTTTATTATTATTAGTAATATTATTATTGTAATAGTAAAGTAATAGTATTGATATATTTATACTTATAATTAACAAGATTTACGAATTAAATACATATAATCAAATCTATAAATACAGATTTATATAAATACATATACATAATACATATGTGAGATATTATTACATATATATATAAATACATAGGTAAGTATATGGATATATAAATACTGATGGATATAAAAAAAAGAAAAAAGAAAGAAAGATAATTACATATTCAGTACAAGTCATTATCTGAACTATGTAATTTTTCTAATAGATTCGAATTACACGAATCAAACATCTATATCCAGCCAAAATCTGTTATCAGTCGCCTTTAAAATTTATTTTTTTTATTTTTTATGTTGTACGATGCTATCTATCTGTCGACCCTCTTATTTCTATAAAACAAACGATTATTCTGATTTTATTAACAACTCAATCAAGTTTCTTCTCTCAATAACAATTACAAATATTTTAGGCAGATTCATAGCTTAATTTTGAACAGAAAAATCATATACAGCTTGCGTATACCTCTGTCTTCATAGCTTTTTACTCAAAGCTCGAATCCGAACGAAATTCCAAAATGTATCAACGCAGTTTTGTTAAGGATAATATATTCAAACTATCTGGAAAATTTCACGTCCCAAGTCGTTATATCGACTTCTAATTTTCGAGTCAAAGTTTTGTTTCAAAAAGTCAAACGAATCGTTCATCGCAAAATTTGAATTCGTGTTTGTGTTTCAAAGTAAATTGATGATTTCAATAGTTTCTATACACAAATTACAAACTATTTTATGTTTTAATCATAAGCTATTACGTACTAGAATTCAAAAACTAAAAAGTTTTTTTTTTTTGAAATACCGTAAGCTGCTATGCAGCCATTTTCCTTTCTGTTTCTTTTTAATTATTATTTTTTTTACATCTTATTTGATTTCAGTTAATACAAGATTCATATAGAACGTTTATTGATTGTCTGATAATCCTAAATTAACTAAATAACGTTTTAATAGCTGGGTTGATCTATGATTAATTCGAAGTGAGGAAGAAGGGCAACAGAAACAAGTTATAATAATTAAGTTGGGTTCTAAAGTAAATAAATTGAATTGGTTCGATGGTAAGGAGGGTTTTTGGTAGAGCGGGAGGTCGCGGGTTCGAGTCCCGTCATGGGCAAATATTTTTGGAAACGCTTTAAAAGAGGGTATACACTTTTACATTTTCAATTTCATTATCATTATTATTATTTTTAACATTATTACTATTATTATTATTATCACTAGTATTATAATTACTATTAATATTATAATTATCATTATAAGTACTATAATCATTATTATGATTATTATTGTTATAAATATTATTATATATCTTATCAGGTGTATTGTTATGTAAATACTAAAACCATTACCATAACTACCATTAACAGTAAAATTAACATTTTTACATTATTAGAATTATTAACATCATTATTAATAATAAGTATCGTAATCATTATCATTTTTACCACTATTAATATTATTTTTGTGTTATTATAATTACTATCATTGATATACAAATGATATGTTTAATACATGTAACATAATAAAAATTAATATTATTATATATAAAATGAATATATGAAACATATATATTATTAATATAAAAATGATATGACTAATAAATTTATATATTTGTTCGACTACAACTATGAATATTAAAAAATACACAAATGATATAGGTTCGTGAATCCGAGGTCAACCATACACTTATTAAATGACGTCATATATATTTTTACTACAAAATACAGTATGGTGAGTTTCATTTGCTCCCTTTTTAATTTCTTTTGCAATATATATTTTTGGGCTGAGAATACATGAGCTGTTTTTATAAATATTTACAAAATAGACACAAGTACTTAAAAATATATTCTACTTTGAGTTGTACCACTGGCATATTTCCCTGTAGCTTGGTAACTACTATTTACATGAGTATTGTAAACGCGAATCCTGTTGATAGATCTATCGGGCCTGACAACCCCAACCGGACTGGACGACCAGTATTCAACGGTTGCACAGTACTTCGTTTCGGTGACTACACTTGGTACGGTGTAGTGAGATTACATAATAAAGGGAATATGCGACGTGATTAAATGTTAAGTATGGTTACCAAGTACTCAACCACTTAGAATGCTTTACATACACTTGCGAGTGTATTATGTTTATGATTATAAAATCTTGTGGTCTATTAAAATATTGAAATGATTGTTATGATAAACCTATGAACTCACCAACCTTTTGGTTGACACTTTAAAGCATGTTTATTCTCAGGTATGAATTAAGTCTTTCGCTGTGCATTTGCTCAATTTAAGGACATTACTTGGAGTCGATCATCGCAATGGGACCAAATGTTGATGACTTCGTCCAGGTGGATAAGGACGGGTCCTCACAGAACCACTATATTGAAACCACCTCTGTATCCACTTCTGTGTTTGGTCTGTTTCGATCAACAATACCATCAAACCACACATTATATCACCATTGATGATGGTATTCTTTTTCCTGTCAAACTGTTGGAACATATAGTTCCATAACCTCACAAACCCATCAAAACCCGTTTTACAAAAGAGCAACATCAAGAAAACCCAACAGTGTAATCTCACTTATCATTACAAAAATAATCTTGATATAGTTGCCACATAAATTATTCAATTATGCATATAAATTCTCAGTTGCTGCTGCTACACAAAAAAATAAAACAGATAAGAAGAGAGGAACAAATATTCTTTTTTCAACAAATTTTGCTTGTAAGTTCTATTCAATTTCATCATAAATTTAAACTCTATATCACTCAAGTTTTTGTGATCGAATTCATGAACTATAACAATAACATCACAATCGCAATTCATCAGAAAGTAGAAATAGAAATTGATTCAAGTTCATCTTCGTGGAATATTCAAGCCTTTCGATAAAAATTTTCAAAATCATGAACAATAAAGTATTCCTGGAAAATTGATTAACTACGAGGGTTTCTAAACACATTTCAATAAGAAAGTTATACCTGATACGCTTTGAATTCTAGTTTTCTGACTTCCAAGTTCATCATCATCGTCGCCTCTATGCTTATCAAATTGGAAAAACTTTATTTGTTCTTAGCCTTGATTTCCTCCACTAAACTCTTTAAGCGTGGATCCTGGAATCAATTTCAATTGATTTTTATGAATTAATTTTACGAAGATTAATCTGAGAAATTTGGGGAATTGTTGAGTGAGGAAGGAACCGATTTAGGGTAAACTAAAAGAACCGGATCTTTTTATTTCAGGCCATCGGTTTTGTTGTGTTGGGCCATCTAAACCGATTGATGGATTAAGCTTACATTGGGCTAATTAGATTATAGTGAACTTGAATAATGGGCTAGTTAGTTGGGTTATGTCCTACTTTCGTTGGGCCAAGAAACGAGTTATATTCATTTACGATGGGAGATAAAACAGAATAACTTGACAGATCAGTGGTTAAGGGTGTATGTGTATGAACGAGTGGTCGAGTGTTCGAGCCCAGCTTCGGGTATTTATTTTTCACAAGGCTTATTTAAAGGTAGTATTATTTTAAAAATTGTTATTATTATTATTTATATTTATTATTATTATTATTATTATTATTATTATTATTATTATTATTATTATTATTATTATTATTATTATTATTATTATTATTATGAACATAAGTGTTATTGTTATTACAAATTATTATCATTATTATTATTATCATTATTTTTATTACTAGTATTACCATTATTATTATTTTTACAACAAATAAATATTATGTATATAAAATTATACTTATAATACTATTATATATTACAAACATATTTTTATATATATAAGTATTCATATATAACAAATGATGTATTTTTAATATAATATTAATCATATATAAATATTAATATAACTATATAAACATTAGTCATTTTTAAAGATACATACAAATTAAATATATATAATACATAATTTAAGATATAATAAATTTGTTCGATTACAAATATATGTGTTCATATATATAAATGTTATAGGTTCGTGAATCCGAGGCCAACCCTGCGTCGTTCAATATAGTCATATGTATTTTTACTACAAAATACATTAGGTGAGTTTCATTTGCCCCTTTTACTCTTTATGTTTTTGGGCTGAGAATACATGCAAATGCTTTATTAACTGTTTTATAATATTTATATGCGTGAGTTTCATTACTCCCTTTTTAAATACTTTTGCAATATATATATTTTTGGGACTGAGAATACATGCGCAACTTTTATAAATGTTTTACGAAATAGACACAAGTAATTGAAACTACATTATATGGTTGAATTATCGAAATCGAATATGCCCTTTTTATTATGTCTGGTAATCTAAGAATTAGGGAACAGACACCCTAATTGACGCAAATCCTAAAGATAGATCTATTGGGCCCAACAAGCCCCATTCTAAGTACCGGATGCTTTAGTACTTCGAAATTTATATCATGTCCGAAGGAGGGTCCCGGAATGATGGGGATATTCTTATATGCATATTGTGAATGTCGGTTACCAGGTGTTCAATCCATATGAATGATATTTTTGTCTCTATGCATGGGACGTATGTTTATGAGAAATGGAAATATGAAATCTTGTGGTCTATTAAAATTATGAAATGATTATTTATGTTAAAACTAATCAACTCACCAACCTTTTGGTTGACACTTTAAAGCATGTTTATTCTCAAGTATGAAAGAAATCTTCCGCTATGCATTTGCTCATTTTCAAGATATTACTTGGAGTCATTCATGACATATTTCAAAAGACGTTGCATTCGAGTCATTGAGTTCATCAAGATTATTATTTAGTCAATTATAGTTAGATATATTATGAAATGGTATGCATGTCGTTAACTTTAGATGAAATGAAAGATTGTCTTTTCCCAAAAACGAATGCAAGGTTTGTAAAATGTATCATATAGAGGTCAAGTACCTCGCGATGTAATCAACTATTGTGAATCGTTTATAATCGATATGGACTTCGTCCGGATAGATTAGGACAGGTCTCTACACAATACATATATTACACAGCATGATTACAACTCTTTATTCCTACTCACTTGTTTCTTCCTCTTCGGACTCGTTTCGTTTTGCTAATTTCCTAGGGATACATGGTGCTTCTCTAATACGAGCGGTCATTTTCACAAATGGTTTAGAAAAACCTGGTGGCTTAGATGTTCCCGGGTTATAGTTAAAATTAAAGAAATACGGGTGTTTACGATACACTCCATCAGGGTATTTCATGTTAGCATAAAGTTCATCGGGGTTGGAATCAGGTTTCTCTATTTTGATACCTTTTCCCTTATTATTTTCTTTTTCTTTCTTAAATTGGGTGGGGTAAATTTCTATAACATCATCGGAATCCTCGTCGGGATCCGATTCATCAGAAAATTGGTAATTTTCCCAATATTTTTCTTCCTCCGCGGAGACACCACAAACCATTTTTAACTTTGGTCCATTTGTTGATGATTTTCTTTTATTTAACCGTTTTTCTGTAGTTATTAATATTTCTTCCTCCGGAACCTCTTCTTCTTCCGGCTCCTCTTCTTCCGGTTCCTCTTCGGGAATTTGTGAATCTTCCCAAAATATATTCGACTCTTCATTGTTATTAGGTGAGTCGATAGGATTGATACTGGAAGTACACATCTATCACACATTAACTAACACAATAGTAATATATCACATAATATTTACATGTAAAAGTATATAGTTTCCAACAAAGTGTTAAGCAATCATTTTTAAAGTAAACACGATCGAAGTCCAGACTCACTAATGCATCTTAACAAACTCGGTTAGATACACTAATGTAATTTTCTGGTTCTCTAAGACCAACGCTCTGATACCAACTGAAATGTCCCGTTCATATTGATTATAAATGTTTCATATTAATTGGTTTCTTTGCGAGGTTTTGACCTCTATATGAGACGTTTTTCAAAGACTGCATTCGTTTTTAAAACAAACCATAACCTTTATTTTATCGACAAAGGTTTAAAGGACATAACCTTGATTATTGAGTAATGATAATCTAAAATATCACGCTTACACACGACCATTACATAATGGTTTACAACTCATAATATGTTACAACAAAGTAAATTCTCGAATACAGTTTTTAAATAATATTATACAAGCATGCAGACTCCAAATTCCTGTCTTTATTTGGCATGCAACAGCGGAAGCTCTTAATAATCACCTGAGAATAAACATGCTATAAACGTCAACAAAAATGTTGGTGAGTTATAGTTTTAACCTATATATTTATCAAATCATAATAATAGACCACAAGATTTCATATTTCCATTTCTCATAAACATCATGCATGTATATAGCAATCTGCATAAAAATCATTCATATGGTGAACACCTGGTAACTGACATTAACAAGATGCATATAGAATATCCCCATCATTCCGGGACTCCCTTCGGACATGATAAATTCGAAGTACTAAAGCATCCGGTACTTTGGATGGGGCTTGTTGGGCCCAATAGATCTACCTTTAGGATTCGCGTCAATTAGGGGGTCTGTTCCCTAATTCTTAGATTACCAGACTAAAAAGGGGCATATTCGGTTTAATAATCCAACCATAGAATGTAGTTTCACGTACTTGTGTCTATTTTGTAAAACATTTATAAAACTGCATGTATTCTCATCCCAAAAATATTAGATTTTAAAAGTGGGACTATAACTCACTTTCACGTATTTTCACTTCGTCGGAAAATAAGACTTGGCCATGGGTCGATTCACGAACTCATAACAAATATATACATACATATCAAAGTATGATCGAAATATATTCATAACATTTTTTATTACGTGTTGATGATTTAAATTGTTAAATTAGCAATCCAACGTTAGTAGTCCACAATTAGTAGTCCACAGTTAGTAGTACATAAATAAATCAAATATATTATCTCAAATCAATCCACGACCCAGTGTATACACGTCTCAGACTCGATCACAACTCAAAGTATATATATTATTTTAGAATCAACCTCGACCCTTTATATGCTAACTCGATCATTACCTCATATAGAGTGACTTACGGGTATTCCAAATAATATATATATATATATATATGACGTCAATATGATATGTAAAAACATTGTATACGTGTCTATGGTCTATCAAGATTACATAATATATGTTAGAATACATTTATAATACAATATAAGTTAGTTAAGTTATGGTTAGTATAGATTTGTTAGAAATTTCACGTAGCTAAAACAAGCAAAAATATCCAATTTTGTTTTACCCATAATTTCTTCGTTTTAAATCCGTTTTGAGTGAATCAAATTGCCATGGTTTCATATCGAACCAAAGATTAATAATCTAAACAGAAAAAGTATAGGTTTATAGTCAGAAATATAGGTTACAAGGCATTTTTGTAAGAGGTAGTAATTCAGTCGAAAGAACGACGTCTTGATGACCATTTTGAAAAAAACATACTTTCACTTTGAGTTTAACCATGATTTTTGGATATAATTTCATGTTCATAAGAAATATCATTTTACCAGAAGAACAACTTTTAAATCAAATTTTATCATAGCTTTTAATTATCTAACCCAAAACAGCCCCCAGTTTTACTACGACGGCGTATGTCCGATTTTACGGTGTTCTTCGTGTTTCCAGGTTTTAAATCATTAAGTTAGTATATCATCTAGATATAGAACATGTGTTTAGTTTATTTTAAAATTTAAGTTAGAAGGATTAACTTTGTTTGCGAACAAGTTTAGAATTAACTAAACTATGTTATAGTGATTACAAGTTTAAATCTTCGAATAAGATAGTTATATATATATATATATATATATATATATATATATATATATATATATATATATATATATATATATATATATATATATATATATATATATATATATATATATATGAATCGAATGATGTTATGAACATCATTACTACCTCAAGTATAGTAGGTAAACCTACTGGAAGTTACAAGAAGTGATCTAGCTTCAAAGGATCTTGGATGGCTTGAAAGTTCTTGAAGTAGAATCATGACACGAAAACAAGTTCAAGTAATATTTCTACTCGAATTAAGGTTGTTATAGTTATAGAAATTGAATCAAAGTTTGAATATGAATATTACCTTGGATTAGAATGATAACCTACTGTAAATAACAAAGGTTTCTTGATCTTCGATGATTACTTAGAATGGATTAGAAAGCTTGGAAGTAGACTTGTGAACTTGAAAGTGTTCTTGATGTGTTCTTGAGTAGTTGTTTTGGAAGTTGATCTAGGTTAGGATATTTGAACTAGATTGAGCTAAATTTTGATGAAGATGATGAAGAACACTTAGAACAATATGAGAGAACCTGAGAGAGAGTAGTTTGATGCATAAAAGTTGGTAAATGAAAGTGTTTATGGTGATGGAAGTTCACGTGAATGATGGTGCCAATATATGCTCCATTTAGTTTGTATTTTATTTAGATATTTCATGCTAGATGTTAAATGATGGTTCCCACATGTTTAGGTGACTCACTAAGGCTGCTAAGAGTTGATCATTGAAGTGTATGTACCAATAGTAAATACATCTAGAAGCTGGTTATTGTACGAGTACGAATATGGAAGAATACGAGTAGAATTGTTGATGAAAATGAATGAGAATGGAATTGTAACCATTTTTGTTAACTATGAGTGTTTTGATATATGTCTTGAAGCCTTCCAAAAGTGTATTAATACATCTTAATACACTACATGTATATATATTTTAACTGAGTCGTTAAGTCAGCGTTAGTCGTTACATGTAAGTGTTGTTTTGAAACCTTTGAGTTAACGATCTTGTTAAATGTAATTAATCCATTGTTATTATACTTAGTGAGATGTTAAATTGTTATGTTAACATGATAACATGGTGTGTTAATATATCTTAATATCATATATATATATATATATATATATATATATATATATATATATATATATATATATATATATATATATATATATATCCATATATATATTATCATGTCGTTTTTACAAGTTTTAACGTTCGTGAATCGCCGGTCAATTTGGGTGAAAAATTGTCTACATAAACTCATTTCAATCAATCAAGTCTTAACAAGTTTGATTTCTTAACATGTTGGAAACATTTAATCATGTAAATATAGCTTTCATTTAATATATAATCATGGAAAAGTTCGGGTCGCTACACTTTTGTTTGTTAAAATCCCGTCCAAAAATTTTGCTGCCATTTCTTCAGCCATGACCTCTTGATCATCTTCTCCATAATCCAACTCATTCTCCAGGAAATATTCATCGTCATTGTCATGCTCATTATCATTGACCAGAGTGTTTAATTGATTAAAAAGCTTAAACAATTGTTGTTTTGAAACTGTCTTTCCTTTATTTAGTTGTCTTGCATTTGCCTAATATGTTCTTTTGAAGAAGATGTTCTGCGTTCCCTATCTTGTTTGCCACATTCGGCCTTTTGGGACTTCCAACGATGTTCTCTTTAAACGTGTTGTTGTTTCATTCACATGCTCTTTAGATACTTCAGTGTACACATGTTCATCTTCTTCAATTAAAGTGTCCTCCATAATGAGCTGATTAGGTGGTATGTTCTCGCCAAGGGTTTTAGTGATTGGTTCTAACAGGATACGTGTTGAAGATGTGTCGTTTGCTTTTGTGTTCTTTGTCTGTTTGTTGTTCTTTGAAACAGATGGCGCCATATGTTGGTACTATTTTCCGTCCAGCGGCTAAAAGGTACCAGTACAATACTAAAATTGCTTAGCGTGGTGAGATGTGTTGCCGACTAATGTTTGCCATCGGGATAATATCCCTGCAAACCCGGAACACGGACGAGATGTCCATGGGTGGCCTTATCAGTCTTCTAGGACCAAACTGTGATTTGGTCCGTCTAGCGTATAGTTGCTAAGCAGTGAAGTTCTAGAGTGAGAAAGTACTGTGTGAGAGAGAAAGTGTGTTCTCTGCCACAAATGACTGAACTCTTTAATGTGGTGACCCAGGAGTCTATTTATTGGCGGAGATCTTCCGTAATTCTCGGATACACGTGTCAGATACTCGTTGATTCAATTATGCGATATATCCGTAACTGACTTGGTTTGGCGCTGACGTGGCATGTGTGTCGCTGATGATGTAGCGTGAGGGTACGAAATAGTATTATTTTTACTAGGAAATACTACAAAATATGACACAAGTTTTATTAATTTACGGATGGGATATACCTAAACCTTGCTACAACACTATAGGCAGTGTACCTAATCGTAAAGTAGTGTAGTTTTTAGTAAGTCCGGTTCGTTCCACAGGGAGCTGGTGAAACTTACTATATTTTTAACTATATTTATACAAAATATATATAATTATATAAGTAGTAATATTATTATAAAAGGGGGGTTTTACCGTTTAATGACCGGTTTGTCGATTCTATATTTTAAGCGTAAAGATAAATGACGATAATTAAAGTGCGTAAAATAATGACAATAAATAAAATGACAGTAAATAAAATTGCGAGTAATAAAATGACAGTAAATAAAGATACGATGAGAAATATAATAAAAGAATTATGCTTATTTAAACTTCCGTAATCATGATGTTTGACGTGTTGATTTTAATTTATTACCATGGGTTAATTGTCCTTTGTCCTGGTTTATTTGATACGTCTATCTGGTTTTTGTCCATAATAGTTCATCGGTCATAAATATAAAGTGCGAGTATCCTCGTCAAATTACCCTTATACCCGAAGTCAAATATTCCAACTAATTAAGGATTTAAACTGTGACGCAGTTATCACTTCTGTCAATAATTACACCAGTTATCACTGTATGTAATCCACCCCTGTTTTAATTAGTCTATGAATATTAATTCATCCACTTGATCAGAATGAATAATCAATTACCCAACCCAATTGATTAATTAAATGATTATAACAGATTCCATATGAACGTCACTAAATAGGACAACCATAATCATTATTAATTATTAGGATAATTAATTTGAAGATAGGTTCGACAGACTCCAATGAGTTGTCACTCAATTAGACAATACCCCCCATCTATTAATAGTCAATAATCCAATTTCCACAAGTGTCGGTCTTTTGCCCAAACCTTAATTATGGTCCAAAGCCCAATTACCCAATTTTAGTAATTAGCCCAACATCATGATTACTTCGTTTTAAATAAGCATAATAATAACTTAGCTACGAGACATTAATGTAAAAAGGTTGAACATAACTTACAATGATTAAAAATAGCGTAGCGTTATACGGACAGAATTTCGACTTACACACTCAAACGATCTCTATCATAAATCTTATTATTATCATAATTTAAAATTAAAATTAAGATTATTGTTATATCTGATTACATTAACATTATGATAGAGAATTATAAATATAGATATTGATATTTGATAGATAAAAAAAATAAGAAAAAGATAGGAGAAGAAAAAAAAGATCGGAAAAAAAGTTCTTCTCTATCGATCGTAATACATCGCTTATATAGCGAAATTAGAAATTGAATTTTCATTTACGACCCCTGAACTATGCTCAATTAACAACTTTTTATTATTTAATATTATTCTTATTATGAATTATTTAAATATTATATTTTATTCTTGTGCATAGTTGACTCGTAATTTTTACACCGTTGCGTCGAGCGCTGAAAGTTGGTTCATGCCCCGGTTCCGGATTTTCGAACGTCCTTGCGTACAATTTAATATCTTGTACTTTGCGTTTTGTAACTTGTACTCTTGTCATTTTTAGACGTTCTTCATCAATAATTTGAACCTTTTTGATTGTATCTTGTACTTTTTAGCTTTTTGGACGTTTTGGTCTTTCAAATCTTCGTTTTTGTCTTTAAATCTTCATTTTCGAGCGATTTGCGTCTTTCGTCTTCGCACTTATTTATTTAACTATTACAACTAAAAATAAGGAAATTACATTTAAAAACTTTACATATTGGAACGATATTGCTACTAAATATATGTTCATTTGGAACACTATCAAATATCCCCACACTTGAGCGTTGCTTGTCCTCAAGCAATACAGTCTTGAAATAAAAACATACATGAATCACTTTTTTATTCATCGCACTTTGTACATCAGTGATTTTGATATAGCGGTATAAACAATGACAGTAATGATGGTTAAAGGTGGGTGTGTCATCCACAGTTGCCTCGGGTTTAGGTCAACGACACTTGCAATCAAATAGCCGATTTACTTTCGGTTTCCAAAGCAAAGTGCACATTTGAAAGGTGGTTTACAGTCCCACATGACTATTAAAATGTAGATCCTTAAGGAAATTGGATCTTTATGAAAACATTTGATCTTTTTGAAAATTTAATCTAGCTTTTACCCTAGATAAGTTTTCCGGAATAACCCTTCACCGGTGTTTGCAAAATATTTTTGTGGGTTGTGTGGGTTTCAGATTTGAAAATTTTAGCTCAACACTTATGGTTTTGTGTTACCCACTTGCTAACCTTGTATTAGGAAAGCAACACGTCCAGTTTACTTGTCCCGTATATTACCTTTCGGCAAACTACCGTCCGGTTGTAAAGGAAAGCGATGAACAAGAAACTGTTAAGGCAATGTCCCGTGACATGCAGATGATTATGGTCTTTTAACGTGTCGGATGCTAGAACTATCCTTGGTAGGAGCAATAGTAAAGATCATCCTATGATTTTTCGGTCTGGCACAAGGTCCTGTCTCCGACCATGCTATGCAACCACCGTTCTTACGGTTGACACCCGATTTAGTTCAGGTGACCTAATGAATTCCAGGTGAATTTCTTAGGATTTTACGTTCAATGGTAATGAACGCATTGAAAATGGATTTTCAGAAAACAAATCGGTTTGTATTTTTGATCAAAATATTTTCTCGTTCAAGCTCGAGTTTAGATATCATTGAATTCCATGAGTTTGAATTCTCAATCTTTAAGGTCAATCTCTAGGATTGAGTAATATCAGTCTTAAAAGCTGATTTTTAATCTTTAAGGAGATTATCCTTTCTGGGGATCTGATTCATTAGTCTTATCAAGCTAATTTGCACGGTGCCCTCCCCATTTTACAAGACAGACCCTCTCATGGTTAGGATAAGTCTGACCACTTGGCGACCCTGTTTGATGCTGAGGTCCGTGGATTTCCTGCTGATTTTAGTGATGACTTTTCTAGGTTTTTCGTCAACCTACAGCTGGTCTGGACGACAACTTCATGACCTAAATCAAGAAGCGCGTGTCTTTTTCGGAAGACTTTACTTCCTTCAAATGATGGAATTGATTCATCGTGTAGATCCATCTCTTCTTTTCTTTCATCGGATAAAACAGTTGATTATCGTTCAAAACAAAAGTATTTTCAATTGTTTGTACAAAAATATGTGATATATGTTTTAAATTGAATAACTTGGTACATTCTTCCCACACTTAGTTTCTTTCTTTGCCTTTTTATTTTCTTTTATTTCATTTTAAATGAATTCAAGCGTTTTAAGTCGTTTCTCAATTTATGTCCTTTTCGAGGTAACGATAATTTCGGTATTAACACCTAGTTTTCATCGTTCATAAATATGTATAAACATGATTTTGAGTTCATTTAGTTGAAAATTTTTCAAATTTTCACAAAATTTGGCAAATAAACCAAGTATAAACCTGAGAGAATTTATAACCCTTCCCCACACTTGAGATCATGCAATGCCCTCATTTGCATGAAATCAGACTATAATTATAAATTCATGAGGGTGATTAGCGTAGAAAAGTGATTAAAAATACCGAGTTTGCAAACATATTGTTATTTCACATTTGATTTTTTGCGTCTTGTCAAAATCAGTAGCTTTTGCTGAACTTCATGACAGTCTTTGAAAGTGCGCTGTTTTACCCTGTTTTGTACATAAGATAAAATACAAACATATATACATATTTTTGAAGTTTGGTTTATAACCCCACTTTTCAAAAATTTATAAAGTATAATATTTTTGGCATACTTTAAATCAATAAAATTAAAAATAATGATAACAAAATTTGTCGCCCCGCCCTCGGGTAAAGTAATTTCGGCTTAATGACCTAGTCTTCAACTCACGACGAATTTTAGAAATCATTTTTTAAACTTAATGAATTAAAGTAAATTTTGTTTTTTTAAAATCACAATAAAACATAAATTAAAATGCATATTAATTTCAAATAAAACCTAAAAAAAAAAATAAAAATTCAGAATGGAGGGAGAAAACTAGTTCTTTAGTGTCTGCTAGCGGAAAAGACCAATCGGATTCCATTCTCGGAACTACACGAGAACAGAACAAATAACTTTAGATAGCATTATCTTTTTAGAACATTCGAATCTCCCCACACTTAGGTAGCTGTGGTGTTAAAATTGTGATTAACTTCATTGTCAATTTCTCTTGGTCCATAATCAACTTGCCTATCTGTGACTTTTTCTTTAAGCCAGTGCCCTGCTTCTTCCGTAATATCCCAAAATTCAACTAGTTTTGCCTTTTCTTTAGGCGACAGATTGGATACTAACCGGTTACATAACTTAAAGTTTCCCTTACTTCTAGCATCGATAGCCCGTTTAAAAAGTTTCTTCATTGAACTGTTAATAACGGGGTCATTTAATTTCGTATCAACAACGGGGTTCTTTATTATCAAGTCATCATTAGGTTTTACTTCATTTTCCCCACACTTAGGCGTTTTATTATTGCTAAGCACTACCGTTGGAGTTGGTAAAACAACATGGTTATTACCAATCGTTTTTACTGGTTTAACGGTTTTAGTTGGTGGAGATTTAGACTTTCGAATCATAAAGGTGATTGATTTGTTACCACTTTTAAGTGTCATTCTTCCATTTCCTACATCAAATAACGCCCCGGTGGACGCAAAGAATGGTCGACCTAAAATTAGAGGAACGTTTGGGTCCTCTTCTATGTCAATGACAATAAATTCGACTAGAAAGGTTAAATTGCCTACTTGAACGGGTAGGTTGTCAGCAATTCCAACTGGGTGCTTAATGGTTTGATCAAAGAGTCGAACACTCATATCCGTTGGACTTAACTTACCTACACCTAATCTCTTATATAAGGAAAGAGGCATAACACTCACACTTGCACCTAAATCTGCTAGTGCATCATACATAACACAATCACTAAGTAGACAAGGAACAATAAATTCACCCGGATCACCTACCCTAGGTGGAGGTTTTGGTGGAACTGTATTCACCGGGTTTACTTCTACGGCTTTTGTTTCTTGTACTTTCTTATTCTTTTTCTTCTTCTTCTTTCCAGAGGTATCACAATCTTTATTACCTATCACTTGCTCATACTCAACTCCTTTTCTTGGAAACGGGATGGGTGGTTTGTATGGTGCCACCACTGGCTTTACATACTCGGGTGGTGGTGGTGTAACTTCTTCATTGTTACTCTCATCTAAAACCTTCCCATCTTCTGATGCTGGTTTTTCAGAATTCGTTGACACCATATTAACATTCTCATTCCGAGTATTTACTTCAGTATTACTCGGTAGCTTTCCTTGTTCCCTCTCACTCATCATGCTAGCAAGAGTACCTACGTGTTTTTCTAGATTCAAAATGGAAGCTTGTTGAGTTCTTAATGACTGATCAAATCTCTCGTTCGTTTGGGTTTGAGTTTCAATAAATTGTGTTTGAGATTCAATTAGCTTTGCCATCATTTCTTCCATATTTGGCTTTTTCTCTTCGGTTTGTTGTGATGGTTTATACAAGCTAGGTCTTTGTTGATTGAAAGTGTTGTTTTGAGTTGGTTGGTTATTTGGACTTTGTTGGTTATACCAGTTATTTTCGGGTCCTTTTGGATTGTAAAGAATGTTTTGATTTCGATTGAAGTTTAGCTTTGGCGGTTGATAATTATTTTGATAATTATTTCCAGGCCTTTGGTTCATATAGGAAACATTCTCTCGTTGTTCCAATGTTGGTTCAATGTGACAATCTTTCAATAAGTGTGGTCCACCGCATAGCTCACAACTGATTCGTATTGCGTGAATATCTTTATTCATCTTTTCCATTCGTCTTTCGAAAGCATCTATTTTTGCGGAAACGGAATCAAAGTCAGGGCTAGAATCGGCTCTAGCCGCTTTAGATGATCGAAAGATATCTTTTTCTTGGTGCCACTCATGCGAGTGGGAGGCTGTGTTATCAATAATTTTGTAAGCTTCAGTTGCGGTTTTCTTCATAATGGATCCACCAGCGGTTATGTCGATGTCTTTTCGTGTGGCGATGTCTACGCCTTTATAGAAGATTTGTACTATTTGAAAAGTATCTAATCCGTGTTGAGGACATCCTCTCAACATCCTTCCGAATCTTGTCCACGCCTCATATAATGTTTCATTTGGATTTTGCGCGAACGTAACAATTTCTCCTTGAAGTCTCACGGCTTTGGATGCCGGAAAGAATCGTTTAAGAAATTTTTCAACTAAAACATCCCATGTGTCAATCGCCCCTTCAGGTAACGATTCTAACCAATCTTTGGCTTCTCCCTTTAAAGTCCAGGGAAACAACATGAGATAGATCTGCTCATCTTCCACTTCTCGGATTTTGAATAGTGTACAAATTCTTTTAAACGTACGAAGGTGTTCGTTAGGATCTTCATTCGGTGCACCACTGAATTGGCATTGGTTAGTTACCATGTGTAGGATTTGTCCTTTAATTTCATAATCTGGAGCATTAACTTCTGGTTTAATAATGGCGTGACCTTGGCCCGTGCGTGTAACTCTCATTCGGTCTTCCATACTTAGAGGTTCTAGATTTTTCATGATTGGAAGTGTTGTATCTGAATCACTAGAGGTTTCTGATTTAATGGTTTCTTCCTCAACAATCTCTGTTTGAATGATTGGTGGTTCCGGAGGAATAATTAATGGATCAGGGTCTCGGAATTGTCCCTGAGTATTCTCCGGATTCTCAATTGTGATATTGGTTTCAAAAACTGGATTATCGGAAATTTGAGTTTGAGTACTTGGTCGACTGGATGACGATTCTAAAGAAAAATCAACAGCGGCGATATTGGCTAGATGTCTTGATCGAGTTATAGGTGGTGAACGTATGAAAGGTGGTGAACGTTTTACTCGGTGCATTCACTGAATATCCTATTAGTTTTTAAAAAGGAAAGAAAAATTATAATAAGTTATCCAACCAATAGACTTTTCTGATTTTGCCCACGTTTCGAATAGCCAAAAGATGCAGCAGAGGGGCAGGATTCGTTTGGTCTCAATATAATTGAGGACTGTTTGGCTCCAATAACCCGGTCCACGTACAAATCCAACTATTACTACGAACCAGAAAATTTTGATGTCTATCAATTTAACCACTTAAAATAAATTTTCGTAATTTTAAGAAATTTAGAGAAGAAGTAGAAAAAAATTCTAAGTCCTAAAAACTAGAATGGCGAGAAATAAGAAAGAAATAGATTGCGCGTCGAAAAATGTCGAAAAATAAAAGGTCGAAAAATAGGCGTCGAAAAATAAAAATAAGAAAGTAGTGCGAAATACGGCGTCGTAAAATTCTAAAGCACCTAAAACTTAGTCTAAGGAATAAGCACTTAAGGGATTTTACGGCAAAGCCTAAAAATTCTAGAAGTAAAAATAACTATGGCAAAACTAAACTTAATACTAAAAGTTGCGAATATAGTCTAAAAATCTAAAGGTAATAAAACTAAAAAAAAACATTTTTTTTTTTATAGACAAAATTTTAAAAATATATATATATTTTTTTTTAATAATTTTTTTTTTTTTTTTTTTTTTTTTTTTACGTTTTTTTTTTTTTTTTACTTTTTTTTTTTTTTTTTTTTTTTTTTTTTTTTTTTTAAAACGATTTTTTTTTTCTTTTAAAAAAAAAACGATTTTTTTTTTTACACAAATTTTTTTTTTTTTTTTTTTTTTTTTTTTTTTTTTTAAAAAAACGATTTTTTTTTTTTTTTTTTTTAAAAAACGATTTTTTTTTTTTAAAAAAAACGATTTTTTTTTACAAATTAATAATTTTTTTTATAATTATAATTTTTTTTTTCAAAACTTTTTTTTTTTTTTTTTTTAATTCATTTACTATTCATGAATAGTAAATGAAAATAAATTAATTAATTTACTATTCACATGAAAGCGACATGATAGCAATTATTAATTATAAGTTACATAATATACCCCTGAAGTATTTAATAAATACGACTTTTTTTTTTTAAAATTTACGTAAAGATTCTTAAATATTTTTATATTATTATATTCTATTTCAATATTATTATATTATTATATTCTATTTCAATATTATTATAATTAAAAATATAGCGTTTTAGCGCTCCCCGGCAGCGGCGCCAAAAACTTGATGATGTAGCGTGAGGGTACGAAATAGTATTATTTTTACTAGGAAATACTACAAAATATGACACAAGTTTTATTAATTTACGGATGGGATATACCTAAACCTTGCTACAACACTATAGGCAGTGTACCTAATCGTAAAGTAGTGTAGTTTTTAGTAAGTCCGGTTCGTTCCACAGGGAGCTGGTGAAACTTACTATATTTTTAACTATATTTATACAAAATATATATAATTATATAAGTAGTAATATTATTATAAAAGGGGGGTTTTACCGTTTAATGACCGGTTTGTCGATTCTATATTTTAAGCGTAAAGATAAATGACGATAATTAAAGTGCGTAAAATAATGACAATAAATAAAATGACAGTAAATAAAATTGCGAGTAATAAAATGACAGTAAATAAAGATACGATGAGAAATATAATAAAAGAATTATGCTTATTTAAACTTCCGTAATCATGATGTTTGACGTGTTGATTTTAATTTATTACCATGGGTTAATTGTCCTTTGTCCTGGTTTATTTGATACGTCTATCTGGTTTTTGTCCATAATAGTTCATCGGTCATAAATATAAAGTGCGAGTATCCTCGTCAAATTACCCTTATACCCGAAGTCAAATATTCCAACTAATTAAGGATTTAAACTGTGACGCAGTTATCACTTCTGTCAATAATTACACCAGTTATCACTGTATGTAATCCACCCCTGTTTTAATTAGTCTATGAATATTAATTCATCCACTTGATCAGAATGAATAATCAATTACCCAACCCAATTGATTAATTAAATGATTATAACAGATTCCATATGAACGTCACTAAATAGGACAACCATAATCATTATTAATTATTAGGATAATTAATTTGAAGATAGGTTCGACAGACTCCAATGAGTTGTCACTCAATTAGACAATACCCCCCATCTATTAATAGTCAATAATCCAATTTCCACAAGTGTCGGTCTTTTGCCCAAACCTTAATTATGGTCCAAAGCCCAATTACCCAATTTTAGTAATTAGCCCAACATCATGATTACTTCGTTTTAAATAAGCATAATAATAACTTAGCTACGAGACATTAATGTAAAAAGGTTGAACATAACTTACAATGATTAAAAATAGCGTAGCGTTATACGGACAGAATTTCGACTTACACACTCAAACGATCTCTATCATAAATCTTATTATTATCATAATTTAAAATTAAAATTAAGATTATTGTTATATCTGATTACATTAACATTATGATAGAGAATTATAAATATAGATATTGATATTTGATAGATAAAAAAAATAAGAAAAAGATAGGAGAAGAAAAAAAAGATCGGAAAAAAAGTTCTTCTCTATCGATCGTAATACATCGCTTATATAGCGAAATTAGAAATTGAATTTTCATTTACGACCCCTGAACTATGCTCAATTAACAACTTTTTATTATTTAATATTATTCTTATTATGAATTATTTAAATATTATATTTTATTCTTGTGCATAGTTGACTCGTAATTTTTACACCGTTGCGTCGAGCGCTGAAAGTTGGTTCATGCCCCGGTTCCGGATTTTCGAACGTCCTTGCGTACAATTTAATATCTTGTACTTTGCGTTTTGTAACTTGTACTCTTGTCATTTTTAGACGTTCTTCATCAATAATTTGAACCTTTTTGATTGTATCTTGTACTTTTTAGCTTTTTGGACGTTTTGGTCTTTCAAATCTTCGTTTTTGTCTTTAAATCTTCATTTTCGAGCGATTTGCGTCTTTCGTCTTCGCACTTATTTATTTAACTATTACAACTAAAAATAAGGAAATTACATTTAAAAACTTTACATATTGGAACGATATTGCTACTAAATATATGTTCATTTGGAACACTATCAGTCGCTCACATGCTTACTTAAGGGCTTAAGCATAGAAGCTGCCTTCAGCGCTTACGCATGATGCTGGGTAGCCGGGCTTAGCGTTGAACGACTGTTTAATAAAAAGTGCTATTGTTGCTGTCTTTTATGCATTTTGAGTGTTTTTTTTGTGTAAAAATGATGTTTTTATGTGTGTATTCCCTAGGATACACCATTAAATTACATCTACAATTTAGACTTAACATTTTTTATTCAATCACAAGTATTAATGATTCTTTAAGAGCCCCACGTTAGGAAGATGCAGATCATATCACAAATATTGATGATTCTTTCGGGCGTTAATGGTTTTTCGAACGCATATGCTGATCAGTCCGTTGGCGTGGATGGTAACTCGATCTGGTCGGGTATTGATGTGGATAAATGCCTGTGTTATGGAAAAACTTGCGAAAGTATTTGTAAGATTGCATGGAATAATGTTCAAAGTCTTAAAGCTTCGAAGGCGGTTTCGGGAATATCTAAGAGTTGCATCAGTGGTAGCGAGTAGGCCAAGAAGAAGTCTAAGAAGAAAGCGGCTTCCGACAATGTTCCTTTTCTTTATAGCATCATGAAGAAGATATTGATTTTGGTTCTGAATCCCAACAGTTTTTTGATGGTTTTTCGGGGATTGGTGATTTTGGCACGTCTTCAGCATCTCTTTTTGGTAATGATACTCCCAAGTTGTTATCATATTTCTTCTCTAGGTCGGGAATACGGTGCACTTCATGCAAGTGGATGGGAAATTGTTCAAGCCGAGATCTAGTAGTCGGAAAGCTGCCCAAGCGGCCATTAAACTTGATGTGGCGTGAAGATTGGTTGCTCTTTGGTCGGGTCATTTTGTTTCTTTGTTTGCCTGTGTTTACATTTGGTTAGTTGATAGCTTTTGTTGGTCTTGCCTTTGTTTTTTGTATTCGGCTTAAGGTTCAGTTTGGCTCGTTTTTAGACGACATTTGTTTTTTTTCTCGGTTTTAGTTCGGGTTTTCTAGTTACGAGTCTTTCCATTGGTTGATTGTATTTGTTCTTTAAGTACTTTCATTTTTTAGATGAAAGTTCCATGTTATATAGTCTTTGTTTTTGGGCTTCCAGGTCCATTACTCAGCCCATAAACCTTTTATAGTCTTCCTTTTTTCATAGTGTGATGTATTTGTGTTTGATCCAAGAGGCCCAATAAAAAGTTTATGGGTTGGGTAATGCCCTTGGAGATTACGGTTAAGATCAGCCTTGGGGTGCAAGGGATCGACAGCTAAAATGCAGAAGAAGTTGATTCACTTTCTAATTAGTTGCTTGTTATTTTTAATAAGGACTTTATACAATTATTTGTTTCCTATTTTAAGTTGTTACTAGTCGTATATATAAAGGACTCTAGAATAATGTCTACCATTGGGAATTATTTTTTGTTACGTTAATAGAATAAACCGTGAAGGTTTTTTATCTCCAACCGAGAAGGTTGTCACAGCTAAACCGAGAAGGTTTTGTTATTTATCTTGTTCTATTGTTTTAGTCACGATCCTTTCTTTCAATCCATTATTTGGCATCAGATTCCATACATGGATAAACAAGAATTCGAATTAAACCCCTTTAACAAGTACGAATGTAGAGCTTTAGAGCAAATCTTTAACCTGGTATACATTCCCAAACTTATTATTGATAAAGATTCCCAATTCATCTTTGATACGGATGGTGAGGATGAAGATACCATGCCACTTTTGATACTAATGATGAGGAAAAAGGGGATGATGTTGAAAAGATTATTCCCTATGAAGAAACTAGTGGTTATTCAATTTACATCAAGGATCTCCTGAATGAAGATTATGTACACACTGAGGGGTTAATAGTGAAAAATAATAACAGATAACATCATCCACCTTTTTTTTAAGAATGACAAACTCACAAACACTTCATAATTTTACACGAATAATATCCTAAACAGGAGTCGAACCCATTACCGCAAGGTTAGAGGTCTCATTGATACCGCTAGGCCAAAGTTCCTTTGGTACATTGTCGACCTCTAGACCTTTAACTTCAAACTAAAACGGAAAATATGAACAACGTGTGTGAAAAATGTATTACAAATAAAATAGATAAATGGTATTTATATTTTCGACACCACTCTTGCACTTTGGTCCCTTAATATTTTTATTCCTTGAAACTTTAGCAACGAACAATAATCAACGTTCTTTCAATTGCAAATACATGATATAAAACTTTTTAAAAATCAAATGACCAAACGAAACATCCACCGAAGACTATCTAGAAATACCAAATGCCCATTAAACTGTGAAGTGATAAAACTATGAAAAATTAAGCACATTTTTACTGTCAATACATGTAACAAAACGGAAACAATTGAATTAATTTTTGTTTTATTATTGAACTATTGACATACTGAATCGATTACATGAATTTATATCACTACTCTAGCTAACCAACTCGCTAACAACCTTTTAAATACGTTTACGTGCCTAAGAACTATTTAACTATATAATTACATTTTATACCCTCTAACTATGAAAAGGTACAAAAATGACACAAAACTTCTATAATCCCATATCCTCCCCTCAAGTTAAGAGATCTTAAAAACCCGACTTGTTTGCCAAAAATGAGTGTTGATTATGACCCAAAGCTTTGGTCATAATATCTGTTAACTAACTAAAGATGAGTAGGAATATATGCAGTCTGCAAAAATCCTTCTTGAACCTTGTCTCCTGTAAAATGACAATAAATATTCACATGTTTAGTACGTTCATGATAACATGGATTGGGAGCAATTTCTTTTGCTGCTTTATTATTAAAAAAAAAAAAAAAAAAAAAAAAAAAAAAAAGAGTGTAATTGGTATTTGAACTAGAATGTGCAGATCTTTTAGTAATTATGCCAAGCACACTAGTTCACAAGTAGTGGATGCCATGCTCTTGTACTTTGTCTAGGTTGAAGATTTAGAAACTGTAACTTGTTTCTTGGTCTTCCATGAGATCAATGAATGGACCAAAAAATGTAGTATCTAGTAAATGACTTGCGAGTCACTAAGCATGATGCCCAGTCCCAGTTGTCGGGGGCCTGCATAATCTTCTGAAAAATAGATTTACTTTAAGATGTGATTGAATATGATAGAAAAACCATATTGAAATAGTTTCGTTAAGCTATCAGGAAATGTGTTGCAGCTTGCAAATGAACATCTTTAGGTGCTGAAATAAACTAACTCAAATGTTGAACATCATAAGATATGGCAGGCCTTGTCATTGAAAAATATAATAATCTTCCAATAAGCCTTCTGTAAGGTTCTTGTAAAAAATCTCTTTTTCAAGAAAAAGCTTCAAATTGTTTGGCAAAGGGGAATGTGATAAGGATCATGCTACCCATCTCATCCAGCCCAACAAAGCCCAACCTAAGCCCATTTAGTCTAGGGTCTGAGATAGTAGAATAAATACGAGAGTCACGGTTGTGTATGGCATTCATAAAATTATTGTGTTGATTTAGTGATCGGCTCTTGAGCTTGGGCAGTTAGTTCTCATGGTGAGATCTAACTGATATTGGCAGAGATACACCATTGATTGTGGTTATCTCTAAATCTATCTTTGTTTTTTGTTATTTCATATTATCAATAAAATACTACAATTCCTCTACTGCTCCTTTATATTAATTGTTTACTGTTATAAATCTTCATATATCTACTGTTGTTTATTGTTTATCTATCAATGGTTCCATTGCCACTTACCCTACCCTCTCCAACAATGATTAATTCCGATGAAGACTTCATCATCACTCAATTAGAAGAACAAGTGGATGCACATGATATAAAATTAGAATTATTATCATCCAAAATTGAAGATCTCAATACCACTGTGCAAGAGCTTAGGACCAAAGTTCTATCAATGAAGGAATCATTCAACAAATTACCAGGTTTAATCACTACAAATAAGAAGGTATTTGCTAGGGCTTTTTTCATAACTTCTTGACAGTTTAAATTGCTACTAATACTAAATATTTGACGCTTCTACTTTTGTGGGGAAATAAGGTGTCAGAAATTATAAGTAGATTGTGGCGCTTATAATTGCTAAAATCTTCTTAATT
Source organism: Rutidosis leptorrhynchoides (assembly GCF_046630445.1). NCBI lineage: Eukaryota > Viridiplantae > Streptophyta > Magnoliopsida > Asterales > Asteraceae > Rutidosis > Rutidosis leptorrhynchoides. The sequence goes on from NC_092336.1 coordinate 150,813,243, forward strand.
TGTGACGCTTCATGGTGTAAGAAAGTTATAAGGTTTTCGACATTTGTGAGTGTCAACAAGTTTTTGACGCTTGTGAATGTCAACAAGCTTGAAGTTGGTGACGCTTGCGATTGTCAACAAGTTTGAAGTTGGTAACATCCATAAATGTGAAAATGTTTCTACAAAGCGTCAAAAAGGTGACCATCCAAAATACTCTGCATATCACACTTTATTACCAATATTTTAAAAGAGAGGTATTTGAAAACACATAACAAGATCCTAAAAAATGAGGCATTTAACAGTTGAAGGAAGAAAGATACATCAAATATGAGAAACATTAAACTTCTTAAAATACATAACCAAATCCAAAAGAGAAACCAACCATACATGTCACACATCTAAGTTTTAACTTTTAACCTTATACAGTGATCTAACACGGACTACAATTAAACATATTACTAGAACATATAATCCAACTACATTAAAACACACTTAACCACATTTAATTTCATCAAGGCCTGCATGAAACAAAAAAATATAAAGTTAGGAGTTATAGCAAAATTATATAGTGAATATAAAGTCGAAACAAATTTAGATCACATAAAAATGCACCTGCATCAAAGTAAAGTTGCTCTCCTCAAGCATATATGATCAATGTGAACAATTCTCACACACCATATGAGGGCTGAAAAACATACTAACAGGAATAAAGAATATGACATGATTAATCTTTAAAACTACACAGTAAAGTTGCTAAGACAAAACCTGTGTTCTGATATTCCTCCTTGTGTTGCGCGGGATGTTGTATATAACATATCTCCTGAGTTAGAAGCACCATAAACCCCTCGAAAAGCAGTTCTAAACACTCTAAGCTCTCCGGTACAGTCATCCACCTTTTGTTCCATAAGTTTCATACGTTTGTTTTGAGATTCGATCTGCTTGTTTTGCATTTCAATCTGTCTTCTTTGCATTTCAATATGCCTATTTTGCAATTCAATTTGCTTATTTTGCATTTCTATCTTCTTGTTTTGCTGATCAACTTTATCCAGTAGTAACTGGTGTTCTTGGGTTACAGCATCACTTCTCATTCTTCTCAAGTCAAATCCAAATTTGGTCAGTTGAGATTTAGTCACCCCGGCACCATGAAGGCGAGCCCTTCCCGGCCTATTAGGACCCATAAGCTGTGTCATTACCTCTCTTGCAATTTCTGCCTGCTTCTCATGACTCAAGGGTTCAGAATCCGCGACTGCCAATACCTTTTTTGAAACCTCAGCTTTTGCTTGAACCTGAGTTTTTATGTTTAGAACACAAAGACACTCAAATATTAGACCATGTTAAAACACCCAAAAACAAATTTACCAGTTTTTGCATACCATGAACTCTTTAGACGTCTCTGTAGCATATGATCCATCTTCCTTTTCATAAACAACTCTAAAAAACTCAAGATCAGTAGGCTCTCTATTGTGTATCAGTTTCTGTAGATCAAACAATAAGTGTTAAACAAAACTTAAAATTCTTAACAAAAAGTCGGTCCACAAGAATAATTAACATCGGATTTATATTCTTTGCTATCACATAAATTGAAGCAAAACACGACTAGCTACTCGAAATGCGACACTAAATGTAGAAGTAAGTTCTTATGAGTTATAGCTAGCTTATTCACAACTGTGTAGTAAACACTACTGTTTTCTTGATTTTCTTCATATGAAGAAAATTTAGCCATATGATGTGAAACTGACTTTAGTTGAGAAACAATACACCATCTGTTTAAACAATTTAATTTAATCTTTCACCATATTTGGAAAATTTAACCCACTAGTTGTTGGTGTAACATGAGACAATTTCACGACAATAAAGAATATAATATACTGTATGTTTAAGGTAGTTGGCTGGGAACTTACAAATTCATCTCTTTTCTGTGCATAGCTGCAACCCCCAGTTGTGTGATTATGGACTTGATCTGCTCTTGCTCTCTTCCCACAAATTGATAGTTTCTAAATTTAAGTTATATGTGATAAAAGTTAGTAAATCATGTAAATTATTATATGGAAAATATTAACTAAAAATATTCAGGTTGTATGCATTATGCCTAGAATACTCTTTTTGAAAATTTTGACCCAGTTGACCCATTCCTTTAACGTCTTTAACTGTTTTGACTCATTAGAGAGAAATTAAACATGACTTTAATCGACCATAACTTATATAATAAAAAAGAACGAGATTCAGGTCATGTTTTCTCTCTAATGAGTCAAAACAGTTAAACACGTTCTCGAGAACTGTGTGATTTTACCTTTGCGGCGGATGATCGAAGATGATCTTTATATGAATTCCATTCAGAATCCGTAAAATTAGGCGGTACATTGATCAAGTCAAGCCCTTCCAAAAGCTCATCCTTTGTATATTCTATATTATGTGTAGCATCATCACTTATGTTGTTAATTTTGTTTAGTTCTTTGACAACTAACTTGAACCAATTTTTCTTTAGATTAAATTTCACATTCCTAAACGAGTGATGGATCATATGCTACAGAGACGTCTCTGTACCATGTTAACATTCATGTTTTTCATTGATCAACCAAGAAATAATACAAGATATATATAGTACATGAGAAGGTAAACCAAGAGACAAGCAATAAGTGACAATAATAGAAGGAACACTCAAGGGTTGAAACCATCCATTAACATCCCCCCGCAGTTGGAGCGGGAGGAGAACGGACGCTCAAACTGGATCATTTTTCTCTCTCATTTATTGCACCGAATAGATTGATGTTCGTTGATTTTGTTGCAACTTGCTTGACTGCGTTTCCTTTTCCGTAACGATGTATTTTTTTTCGTCGTGGCTTGCATGGCCTAAGGATTGAGCAGGACTTCAGCAGACAACATTGTCGACGATACCAATGCTCTTCAGCGCTCCAAAAAAGATTATTTTGATCACTTATTCTTTTTATTTGGGGTTTGGAACCTAGTCAAGCTAGGCGGCTCATCTCCACGCCAATTATTCTTATTATTCAAAGTAAGAGGAAAAAAAAAGTAAAGAAACGTAGCCATGCGAGAAGACATGGCTAGGTGATTGCCATTGAGAGAGGCGGTTCAACCTGGATCGTAGTGCTCGGATACCATGTTAAACTTGGTGAATATTGATAAACGATATGTATTCTTTCTGATTGATTTCTACCGACAGTACATAGCAAGACATATATAGCCATTAACCCTAACAATAGCTAATGGGCTAAGCCCAGCATACATAGCACATGGGCTAACATAACATGGATAAATATAATACTCTAACACTTTATCCATGTTTTCACTTTGAGGTAAGCTGAACCGCCGCTGCAAAAACAAACAGAAATTAGCAATAACCATTGACTTTGTTCATAAAACTACAAGAGTTTAATATTACCCGAAGTTCTTCAAGAAGTCTAACACCACAAGCTGCTTTGCATTCTCTCCAATTCCTAGCACTCGGGAGACTCGTGTTCGGTTCTAAGAGAAGATGACTCATGAACCTTGTATAGAGACCTCCAGCAGCTTTTATTGGTTGATCAAGGTTATTTACATGAACCAAAATCTTCTCTCCTTCTTTAAGCAAGTGTACATCTTTTGTTCGCATCTTTACTACTCTGATTATATTTCTTTGCTCATCTATAAGATTACCCAGTATCATTAGAAAAACATATACTTTAACTTGGCATATAATATATCAGCAAGTCATATGGCATGTCAATAGTAACAAATAAATTACCAAGCAAAGTTAGAAGATATCAACTACTGTTGTCGAAAGACAGTACAAAACTATCTTGCATATACTAAAAAACAATTGATATCACTTATAGAAAATGTATACTTTAATTACCTATTATCTCAACCTCGCTTAGAAGCTTCTTTTCGTAATCATTGGTTTCATCTTGTTCAAAATTAGAAACATGACTAGAAGATTCAGAATGTGATGGTGTTGTAGATTGTTCAGAATGTGAAGGTTTAGAATGTGAAGATTCGGAATGTGTTGGTTGTGAATGAATAGAAGAAGATGAAGAAGAATACTTTTGGCGAATATCAGAAATAAAATGAGGTCGCGGTCGAGGTTCAGAATGTGTTGGTTGATGGGATTGAAACTGTGTTGAAAAAAATGAAGATGGAGGCTCCATGAGTTTTCTTGTGTGTTGCTTCATGGCCGACTTTGATGCATACATGTTTCAAATGATGTTTTCTAACTGACCTGAGAAATTGAATATTAGTAAGTGCATAATTGAAGAGATTATAACTAACCGTAATGGTTCTGTCCAAGTAAGCAGAACTTGTCTCCAGCAGTTAATCTCAATACCCTACATACAGGAAGTTATGCTTATGTTAAAAATTACCATTCAAAGCCAAGAATAATTAAACTAACCACATGACTCAACAACGGTAATAATTAATAAGATGGAATATATAAACGGTAAACTCATAAGTAAGATGGAATATATTAAGTAAACTGTAAATACAATGAAGTACATATAATTAAAGCACACATTCCTAAAACTCATATCACATTAATTATCTATCCTACACCAACTAGGTGTCTCGCTAACATCATCGATCACTGGAATATTATACGGCATGCATTGAGTATACGAGTCATCATCATCATCTCCATTTACATTTGTTCCCATGTCATATGTATCCCTTGGCCTAGTCATAATTACATGTGACCATCCACTATCTTTTATATCATCTATGTAGAACACTTGCTTAGCTTGAGAGGATATTATATAAGGATCATCTGTCAATTTTTCGCCTGTGTGTATTAATGGTTTTGAGAAATTTACTAGAGGGAACCCATACTTATCTTTCTTTAACCCTCTAAAAGGCCTAATGTCAACCCAATCACAACGAAAAAGCACAACTTTGTAACCGCGAAAATATTCTAGCTCGATAATATTGGTAAGTTTTCCAAAATAATTCCCTTCTTCAACTTCAACACTAACTCCTGAATTTTGGGTCTTCTTCGACTCTTCATGTCTCCATGTAAGAAATCTAAAACCATTTGTTATGAGTCCACTATATTGCATACAAATGGTGCTTGGACCCATACAAAGAGATATCACTTCTTCATCAAAGTTGTTCTTTTCTAACAAAGGAACCTACCATCATTTAAAAGTGTTGTTAGTTTTATGCTTATAAATTTTAAAGCTATTATAAAAAGTAAAAAGTTTGTAACCTGGTGTTTAAGCCACATTGGAAATTCCTCAACAAGCAATTTCCCCATCGTCTTTGAACTTATTTCTTTACCCATACCAGCTTGTTTTTCGTTAAGAAAATGACTACAGAAAATACTCTATATCAGGTAAGCTTGTATTTATACTTATTTCTTTACCCATATAAACAAGTTATAAATGACACTTACTCACGAAAAGGTAGAATTTTACTAAGATTTTGTAACACGTAGCGATGTGCTTGGCCTAACGATGTGCTATCAAGCTCAATAATTTCAACCTTACCAATCTTACGCCCACATGACTTTAACATATACTTCTCTTTCCCAATAATATTTTCATCATTCCTAGGAGGGCGATTGAATCGAGTCTCTACACCTTTAAAATATCTTGAACAGAAACTAAGACATTCCTCTTTAATATACCCTTCTGCAATTGATCCTTCAGGTTGGGCTTTATTGCGAACATATGATTTTAATCTCATCAAGTACCTTTCAAATAAAATGAAATTATGACAAAAATATATGTGCGTAAAGTAAAAGGTTTAGTAGTTAAGTTTTACAGTAAAAGAAATTACCGTTCGACCGGATACATCCATCATTAATGGACAGGTCCACCAAGTTTGGCCTCTGAAATCAAATGGATAGTCAAGTGAACCATGGTTGTGAAAAAACTGGGCGGAAACAATCGATCTAACTCACACAATGTTTGCACGGCCTGATACTCCATTTTTTCTAATTTGGTAAGATCAAGAACTTTGGAACATAACCCTTTGAATAAGGAACAAAAATTAGACACTGCCTTAACTACTCTAGATTGTGATCTTGAAAGCATGGAAATTCTTAATGCAATTGGCAAAATGTCTTGCATCAAAATATGACCATCGTGACTCTTAAGATTACAAAGCTTACGGTCTTTCAAACTTACACCCCTTGAAATATTAGAAGCATATCCATCAGGAACTTTTAGGTTTTTCAACACTTGTAAAAAGTTGGATTTCTCTTCATTAGACATGGTGTAAGTAGCTGGTGGCATGTATTTCTTTCCGTTAAGACGCTTTTTAGGGTGAAGTTCTTGTCGTATTCCCATATCCTCAAGATCTTTGCGAGTCTTTGCGTTGTCTTTAGTCTTCCCATCGATATTTAGTAATGTCCCAAGAAGATTATCACAAACATTCTTTTTGATATGCATAACATCTAAGTTATGTCTAAGTAAATTATACTCCCAATATGGCAAATCAAAAATATATACTCTTTTTTTTCCACAATTGGTTTTCACCATCAATATCTTCTTCTATGAAACTCTCTATATCCTCAAACGTACATGAATCTTCATTTGCTATACTTGTATAAAGATCATTACTTTTTGAACAACCAACATTAACTATTTTCCTCTTCTTTGATTTATTTAACTTTCCATATATAAAACTTGAACCACTTAATTGTTTCAAAATATCCGACCCTGTCAACCCATTGGGAGGCCCATCATTCTCAATTGTACCATCAAACTGATCCGCTTGAAATCGATAAATATGATTATGGTCCAGCCATCTACGATGTCCCATATAGCAAAACTTTTGGCCATTCTTCAACCAAATAGAGTGAGTAGAACTTGTACACCATGGGCATGCAACCCGACCCTTGGTGCTCCAACTAGATAAGTTAGCATAAGCAGGAAAATCATTTACAGTCCACAAAAGTGTAGCTTTTAACTTAACCCATTCTTTAGAAAAAGAATCGTACGCATCCACACCTTCCCATAACAAGTTCAACTCTTGAATTAGAGGTGCTAGATAAATGTCTATATCATTTCCAGGACCTTTATCCCCTGGAATTATTGATGATAGAATAAAAGATTCTTTTTCATGCATAACCAAGGAGGTAGATTATAATGAATCAGCAACACAGGCCATGTACTATATGACGTGCCCATTGTACGATAAGGATTAAATCCATCACTAGCAAGACCAAGCCTTACGTTACGAGGATTTGAAGCAAATTCTGGATATCGAGCATCGAATGCCTTCCATGCAAGACCATCTGCCGGATGTATTAATTTTCCATCTTTGGTTAGACCTGTATTATGCCACCTCATATCCTTTGACGTTTTCTCTGACGTTTTCTCTGACATGTATAACCGTTTTCTCTGACATTTTCTTTGACATGTATAACCCTTTTATTTGACTTGTGTGGTTTTGAACTTCCAATCCTTTCACCCCCATTATCCACTTTCATATCGTGGAGCGTTACACACGTGACATGATTGTTGACCTTCTCTTTCCCCCCCAATACATCATGCAATCATTAGGACACGCATCGATTTTCTCATAACTAAGTCCTAGATCTTTGGTTAATTTCTTAGCTTCATTCACCGATGATGGTAGTGAAGTAAGAAGAGGAAATATGTTGCTTAGAAGCTCTAATAACATGCCGAAAGCCTTGTCAGATATGTCACCGATACATTTTATGTGATACATGTGACGACCCGAAAAATTTCGACTAATTTTAAACCAAACTCTCGATACGATATTATATTTTTGACATGATAAGCAAGGAATGTAATGTTGAGTCTCAAAATTTTTGAACTGTTTCATATATTCAATTGACCTTCGACTGTTTCTCGACGATTCACGAACAACTAATTGTAAATAGATTCATATATAATAATAATATGCATATAAATATTGCTTGTAAATATATATAAATATATTAAATCTATTTGTTTAAAAATATATAATATATTTATTTTAGTAGTTAAACATGCTAATTAAAACTGTTTATTATAGAAAGAAAATATATTAAAAATAAGTGATTTCGAACCTAATTAGTAAACGTCAGTAACACTGGTTGACATTTCTTTAGTGTTCATATTGATCTAGTACATATTTATGAAGATTTAAAATAAAAGTTGAACTGTAAATCGATTACGAAGATTTTAGGTTTGATAAAAATATTTTTACCTTTTTAGATTAAATATTAGTACTCCGTACATATTATTTGGTATAGAAAATAAATAGTTAACGAACATTTTTGATCAGGTTTCAAACAGTTAATGAGTGAAATAATTAAATATATTTAATCTAAAAATTTTGGATTTTTCTGAATTAAATTTATCCGTAACTGTTTAGCAAGGGACACGATGTAATAATAATTAGTGTCGGTAGGATTAATCAATTGGGTGCACGTTTTGTTCTTCTTTTATTAAATATAATAATAATTATTATTATATTAATTATAAATTACTTTATATGTATATAGGAATGTATGTATAAGTGTTAGGCAGAGACTTGATCAACCACAATTAACTCTCAACCTTCTTGAACAAACCCATCACTCGCCATATCCTCTCCTTCCATCTCCCTGCACCACCATCATACAACCTCCGTGAACCACCATGTCTACCACTCTCTCTTCTCTCTCTCTCTCATCCTTTCTTCTTCAAGAAATACAAAGAATACCACAAACCATGTAACCTACTATTGTTGCTGCTGTATCCTGCTACTGTTCGAATTAAACGCCTATATCACCATCAAAACCACCCCAAACCGCCACCCTTACTCCACCGTGATCACCATCACACTAAACCATGAAATGTCCCGTTCTTATTGATTAAAAACGTTAAATATTAATTGATTTCGTTGCGAGGTTTTGACCTCTATATGAGACGTTTTTCAAAGACTGCATTCATTTTTAAAACAAACCATAACCTTTATTTCATAAATAAAGGTTTAAAAAGCTTTACGTAGATTATCAAATAATGATAATCTAAAATATCCTATTTACACACGACCATTACATAATGGTTTACAATACAAATATGTTACATCGAAATCAGTTTCTTGAATGCAGTTTTTACACAATATCATACAAACATGGACTCCAAATCTTGTCCTTATTTTAGTATGCAACAGCAGAAGCTCTTAGTATTCACCTGAGAATAAACATGCTTTAAACGTCAACAAAAATGTTGGTGAGTTATAGGTTTAACCTATATATATCAAATCGTAAAAATAGACCACAAGATTTCATATTTCAATACACATCCCAATCATAGAGATAACAATCATTCATATGGTGAACACCTGGTAACCGACATTAACAAGATGCATATATAAGAATATCCCCATCATTCCGGGACACCCTTCGGATATGATATAAATTTCGAAGTACTAAAGCATCTGGTACTTTGGATGGGGTTTGTTAGGCCCAATAGATCTATCTTTAGGATTCGCGTCAATTAGGGTGTCTGTTCCCTAATTCTTAGATTACCAGACTTAATAAAAAGGGGCATATTCGATTTCGATAATTCAACCATAGAATGTAGTTTCACGTACTTATGTCTATTTTGTAAATCATTTATAAAACCTGCATGTATTCTCATCCCAAAAATATTAGATTTTAAAAGTGGGACTATAACTCACTTTCACAGATTTTTACTTCGTCGGGAAGTAAGACTTGGCCTCTGGTTGATTCACGAACCTATAACAATATATACATATATATCAAAGTATGTTCAAAATATATTTACAACACTTTTAATATATTTTGATGTTTTAAGTTTATTAAGTCAGCTGTCCTCGTTAGTAACCTACAACTAGTTGTCCATAGTTAGATGTACAGAAATAAATCGATAAATATTATCTTGAATCAATCCACGACCCAGTGTATACGTATCTCAGTATTGATCACAACTCAAACTATATATATTTTGGAATCAACCTCAACCCTGTATAGCTAACTCCAACATTCACATATAGAGTGTCTATGGTTGTTCCGAAATATATATAGATGTGTCGACATGATAGGTCAAAACATTGTATACGTGTCGATGGTATCTCAAGATTACATAATATACAATACAAGTTGATTAAGTTATGGTTGGAATAGATTTGTTACCAATTTTCACGTAGCTAAAATGAGAAAAATTATCCAATCTTGTTTTACCCATAACTTCTTCATTTTAAATCCGTTTTGAGTGAATCAAATTGCTATGGTTTCATATTGAACTCTATTTTATGAATCTAAACAGAAAAAGTATAGGTTTATAGTCGAAAAAATAAGTTACAAGTCGTTTTTGTAAAGGTAGTCATTTCAGTCGAAAGAACGACGTCTAGATGACCATTTTAGAAAACATACTTCCACTTTGAGTTTAACCATAATTTTTGGATATAGTTTCATGTTCATAATAAAAATCATTTTCTCAGAATAACAACTTTTAAATCAAAGTTTATCATAGTTTTTAATTAACTAACCCAAAACAGCCCGCGGTGTTACTAAGACGGCGTAAATCCGGTTTTACGGTGTTTTTCGTGTTTTCAGGTTTTAAATCATTAAGTTAGCATATCATATAGATATAGAACATGTGTTTAGTTGATTTTAAAAGTCAAGTTAGAAGGATTAACTTTTATTTGCGAACAAGTTTAGAATTAACTAAACTATGTTCTAGTGATTACAAGTTTAAACTTTCGAATAAGATAGCTTTATATGTATGAATCGAATGATGTTATGAACATCATTACTACCTCAAGTTCCTTGGATAAACCTACTGGAAATGAGAAAAATAGATCTAGCTTCAAAGGATCCTTGGATGGCTTGAAAGTTCTTGAAGCAGAATCATGACACGAAAACAATTTCAAGTAAGATTTCCACTCGAAATAAGATTGTTATAGTTATAGAAATTGAATTAAAGTTTGAATATGATTATTACCTTGTATTAGAAAGATAACCTACTGTAAGTAACAAAGGTTTCTTGATCTTGGATGATTACTTGGAATGGATTTAGAAAACTTGGAAGTAAACTTGCAATCTTGGAAGTATTCTTGATTTTATGAAACTAGAACTTTTGGAATTTATGAAGAACACTTAGAACTTGAAGATAGAACTTGAGAGAGATCAATTAGATGAAGAAAATTGAAGAATGAAAGTGTTTGTAGGTGTTTTTGGTAGTTGGTGTATGGATTAGATATAAAGGATATGTAATTTTGTTTTCATGTAAATAAGTCATGAATGATTACTCATATTTTTGTAATTTTATGAGATATTTCATGCTAGTTGCCAAATGATGGTTCCCACATGTGTTAGGTGACTCACATGGGCTTCTAAGAGCTGATCATTGGAGTGTATATACCAATAGTATATACATCTAAAAGCTGTGTATTGTACGAGTACGAATACGGGTGCATACGAGTAGAATTGTTGATGAAACTGAACGAGGATGTAATTGTAAGCATTTTTGTTAAGTAGAAGTATTTTGATAAGTGTCTTGAAGTCTTTCAAAAGTGTATGAATACATATTAAAACACTACATGTATATACATTTTAACTGAATCGTTAAGTCATCGTTAGTCGTTACATGTAAATGTTGTTTTGAAACCTTTAGGTTAACGATCTTGTTGAATGTTGTTAACCCATTGTTTATTATAACAAATGAGATGTTAAATTGTTATATTATCATGATATTATGATATATAATATATCTTAGTATGATGTATATACAGTTAAATGTCGTTACAACGATAATCGTTACATATATGTCTCGTTTCGAAATCATTAAGTTAGTAGTCTTATTTTTACATATGTATTTCATTGTTAATACACTTAATAATATATTTACTTATCATTTAACATAATTAACCAAGTGTATCAATATCTTAATATGATTCATATGTACCTAGTAAGACGTTGTTATAACGATAATCGTTATATATATCGTTTTCGAGTTTCTTAAATTAATAGTCTCATTTTTATGTATATAACTCATTGTTAAAATACCTAATGAGATACATACTTATAATAAAATCATGTTAACTATATATATAACCATATATATGTCATCGTATAGTTTTTACAAGTTTTAACGTTCGTGAATCACCGGTCAACTTGGGTGGTCAATTGTCTATATGAAACCTATTTCAATTAATCAAGTCTTAACAAGTTTGATTGCTTAACATGTTGGAAACACTTAATCATGTAAATAAAAATTTCATTTAATATATATATAAACATGGAAAAGTTTGGGTCACTACAGTACCTACCTGTTAAATAAATTTCGTCCCGAAATTTTAAGCAGTTGGAGGTGTTGACGTATCTTCTGGAAATAAATGCGGGTATTTCTTCTTCATCTGATCTTCTCGTTCCCAGGTGAACTCGGGTCCTCTACGAGCATTCCATCAAACCTTAACAATTGGTATCTTGTTTTGCTTAAGTCTTTTAACCTCACGGTCCATTATTTCGACGGGTTCTTCGATAAATTGAAGTTTTTCGTTGATTTGGATTTCATCTAACGGAATAGTGAGATCTTCTTTAGCAAAACATTTCTTCAAATTCGAGACGTGGAAAGTGTTATGTACAGCCGCGAGTTGTTGAGGTAACTCAAGTCGGTAAGCTACTGGTCCGACACGATCAATAATCTTGAATGGTCCAATATACCTTGGATTTAATTTCCCTCGTTTACCAAATCGAACAACGCCTTTCCAAGGTGCAACTTTAAGCATGACCATCTCTCCAATTTCAAATTCTATATCTTTTCTTTTAATGTCAGCGTAGCTCTTTTGTCGACTTTGGGCAGTTTTCAACCGTTGTTGAATTTGGATGATCTTCTCGGTAGTTTCTTGTATTATCTCCGGACCCGTAATCTGTCTATCCCCCACTTCACTCCAACAAATCGGAGACCTACACTTTCTACCATAAAGTGCTTCAAACGGCGCCATCTCAATGCTTGAATGGTAGCTGTTGTTGTAGGAAAATTCTGCTAACGGTAGATGTCGATCCCAACTGTTTCCGAAATCAATAACACATGCTCGTAGCATGTCTTCAAGCGTTTGTATCATCCTTTCGCTCTGCCCATCAGTTTGTGGATGATAGGCAGTACTCATGTCTAGATGAGTTCCTAATGCTTGCTGTAATGTCTGCCAGAATCTTGAAATAAATCTGCAATCCCTATCAGAGATAATAGAGATTGGTATTCCATGTCTGGAGACGACTTCCTTCAAATACAGTCGTGCTAACTTCTCCATCTTGTCATCTTCTCTTATTGGCAGGAAGTGTGCTGATTTGGTGAGACGATCAACTATTACCCAAATAGTATCAAAACCAATTGCAGTTCTTGGCAATTTAGTGATAAAATCCATGGTAATGTTTTCCCATTTCCATTCCGGGATTTTGGGTTGTTGAAGTAGACCTGATGGTTTCTGATGCTCAGCTTTGACCTTAGAACATGTCAAACATTCTCCTACGTATTTAGCAACATCGGCTTTCATACCCGGCCACCAAAAATGTTTCTTGAGATCCTTGTACATCTTCCCCGTTCCAGGATGTATTGAGTATCAGGTTTTATGAGCTTCTCTAAGTAACATTTCTCTCATATCTCCAAATTTTGGTACCCAAATCCTTTCAGCCCTATACCGGGTTCCGTCTTCCCGAATATTAAGATGCTTCTCCGATCCTTTGGGTATTTCATCCTTTAAATTTCCCTCTTTTAAAACTCCTTGTTGCGCCTCCTTTATTTGAGTAGTAAGGTTATTGTGAATCATTATATTCATAGATTTTACTCGAATGGGTTTTCTGTCCTTCCTGCTCAAGGCGTCGGCTACCACATTTGCCTTCCCCGGGTGGTAACGAATCTCAAAGTCGTAATCATTCAACAATTCAATCCACCTACGCCGCCTCATATTCAGTTGTTTCTGATTAAATATGTGTTGAAGACTTTTGTGGTCGGTATATATAATACTTTTGACCCCATATAAGTAGTGCCTCCAAGTCTTTAATGCAAAAATAACCGCGCCTAATTCCAAATCATGCGTCGTATAATTTTGCTCGTGAATCTTTAATTGTCTAGACGCATAGCAATCACCTTCGTTCGTTGCATTAATACACAACCGAGACCTTGCTTTGATGCGTCACAATAAATCACAAAATCATCATTCCCTTCAGGCAATGACAATATAGGTGCCGTAGTTAGCTTTTTCTTCAATAACTGAAACGCTTTCTCTTGTTCATCCTTCCATTAAAATTTCTTCCATTTATGCGTTAATGCAGTCAAGGGTTTTGCTATTCTGGAATAGTCTTGGATGAACCTTCTGTAGTAACCAGCTAGTCCTAAAAACTGGCGTATGTGTTTCGGAGTTTTCGGGGTTTCCCACTTTTCAACAGTTTCTATCTTTGCCGGATCCATCTTAATACCTTTTTTGTTCACTATGTGACCGAGGAATTGAACTTCTTCCAACCAAAATGCACACTTTGAAAATTTAGCGTACACTTCTTCCTTCCTCAATACTTCTAACACCTTTCTCAAATGTTCACCGTGTTCTTGGTCATTCTTTGAGTAAATAAGTATGTCATCAATGAAAACAATGACAAACTTGTCAAGGTATGGTCCGCACACTCGGTTCATAAGGTCCATGAACATAGCTGGTGCATTAGTTAAACCAAACGGCATGACCATAAACTCGTAATGACCGTAACGTGTTCTGAAAGCAGTCTTTGGAATATCATCTTCTTTCACCCGCATTTGATGATACCCAGAACGTAAGTCAATCTTTGAATAAACAGACGAGCCTTGTAGTTGATCAAATAAGTCGTCGATTCTCGGTAGTGGGTAGCGGTTCTTGATGGTAAGTTTGTTCAACTCTCGGTAGTCGATACACAACCTGAATGTACCATCTTTCTTCTTGACAAACAAAACAGGAGCTCCCCACGGTGATGTGCTTGGTCGAATGAAACCACGCTCTAAAAGTTCTTGTAATTGGCTTTGCAGTTCTTTCATCTAGCTGGGTGCGAGTCTGTAAGGAGCACGAGCTATTGTTGCAGCTCCTGGTACAAGATCTATTTGAAATTCAACGGATCGATGTGGGGGTAATCCCGGTAATTCTTTCAGAAATACATCGGGAAATTCTTTTGCGACGAGAACGTCATTGATGCTCTTTTCTTCAGTTTGTACTTTCTCAACGTGTGCAAGAACAGCATAGCAACCTTTTCTTATTAGTTTTTGTGACTTCAAATTACTAATAAGATGTAGCTTCGTGTTGCCCTTTTCTCCGTACACCATTAAGGGTTTTCCTTTTTCTCGTATAATGCGAATTGCATTTTTGTAACAAATGATCTCTGCTTTCACTTCTTTCAACCAGTCCATACCGATTATCACATCAAAACTCCCTAACTCTACTGGTATCAAGTCAATCTTAAATGTTTCGCTAACCAGTTTAATTTCTCGATTCCGACATATATTATCTGCTGAAATTAATTTACCATTTGCTAATTCGAGTAAAAATTTACTATCCAACGGCGTCAATGGACAACTTAATTTAGCACAAAAATCTCTACTCATATAGCTTCTATCCGTACCCAAATCAAATAAAACGTAAGCAGATTTATTGTCAATAAGAAATGTACCCGTAACAAGCTCCGGGTCTTCCTGTGCCTCTGCCGTATTAATATTGAAAACTCTTCCGCGGCCTTGTCCATTCGTGTTCTCCTGGTTCAGGCAATTTCTAATAATGTGGCCCGGTTTTCCACATTTATAACACAATACATTGGCATAACTTGCTCCGACACTACTTGCTCTGCCATTACTCGTTCCGACACCATTTGTTCCTTTCGTTCTGTTAACCCCTGGTCCGTAGACCTCACACTTTGCCGCGCTATGACCATTTCTTTTACACTTGTTGCAAAATTTGGTGCAGAACCCCGAGTGATACTTTTTCACACCTTTGGCATAGCTGCTTCTGATTGTTGTTGTTGTTGCGATTGTTATTGTTGTTGGGAGGATTGTTGTAGTTGCTGTTGTTGTTGTTGTTGTTGTTGGGCCATTTGTTGTAGTTGCGATTGATGTTGCGATTGTTGGGATAATTGTTGCGATTATTATTGTAATTGCTGTTGTTGTTGTATTGGTGATTCTTATCACCGTTTTCCTCCCACTTTCTTTTGACTTGCTTCACATTGGCCTCTTCAGCCGTCTGTTCTTTAATTCTTTCCTCAATCTGGTTCACTAGTTTGTGAGCCATTCTACATGCCTGTTGTATGGAGGCGGGCTCGTGTGAACTTATATCTTCTTGGATTCTTTCCGGTAATCCTTTCACAAACGCGTCGATCTTCTCTTCCTCATCTTCGAACGCTCCCGGACACAATAGGCACAATTCTGTGAATAGTCTTTCGTACGTGGTAATATCAAATCCTTGGGTTCGTAACCCTCTAAGTTCTGTCTTGAGCTTATTGACCTCGGTTCTGGGACGGTACTTCTTGTTCATCAAGTGCTTGAATGCTGACCACGGTAGTGCGTAAGCATCATCTTGTCCCACTTGCTCTAGATAGGTATTCCACCATGTTAACGCAGAACCTGTGAAGGTATCTGTAGCGTACTTCACTTTGTCCTCTTCAGTACACTTACTTATGGCAATCACCTATTCGATCTTCTCGGTCCACCGTTTCAATCCGATCGGTCCTTCGGTTCCATCAAATTCCAAAGGTTTGCAGGCAGTGAATTCTTTGTAGGTGCATCCTACACGATTTCCTGTACTGCTAGATCCAAGGTTATTGTTGGTATGTAGCGCAACCTGTACTGTGGCTATGTTTGAAGCTAGAAAAGTACGGAATTCCTCTTCATTCATATTCACAGTGTGTCGAGTAGTCGGTGCCATTTCCTTCAAAATAGTCAAATGGAACAAGTTAATCATACAGAATATTAAGAGTAGTTAATAGTATTTTGTAGCATAATATGAACTCATTTATAAAAGCTTTTTCTTCATATTAGCATTTTATAAGTTTAAATTCGGGTAGTACCTACCCGTTAAGTTCATACTTAGTAGCTAATATACAATTCAACTACTACAATTCTATATGAAAAACTGATTATAATAATATTTCGCGTTCAAACTTTTATACAATATTTTACAAACTTACAATATCGCTTATTTTACATAAAGCATGAAATATAGCACACAATAACTTTGATACAAGATAGTTGTGAAGATAATTCTAGCTAGTACACAAGTCGTTCAGCAAAGGCAATAAAGACACGTAATTCATACGTCCAGAAACAAGTCATGCATTCTGGTTTTACTAGGACTACTTCCCATCTTTGGTCTTGTGGAACATAACCGTTATGGCCGTTGATAAGACAGCGTGTTATAACGTCGTCAAAGGGACGAGGGTTACGTAATGACCAACAGTCTCGTAATAACCTAAAAACCTCATTTCTTACCCCAATTACCGACTCCGTCACTTGTGGGAACGTTTTGTTTAATAGCTGTAGCCCGATGTTCTTTTTCTCACTTTGGTGAGAAGCGAACATTACTAACCCGTAAGCATAGCATGCTTCTTTATGTTGCATGTTAGCCGCTTTTTCTAAATCATGAAGTCCTATATTCGGATACATTGAGTCAAAATAATTTCTTAACCCGTTGCGTAAAATAGCATTTGGGTTCCCCGCAATATATGCGTCAAAGTAAACACATCGTAACTTATGGGATTCCCAATGTGATATCCCCCATCTTTCAAACGAAAGTCTCTTATAAACCAAGACATTCTTGGAACGTTCTTTGAATGTCTTACAAACTGATCTCGCCTTAAATAGTTGTGCCGAGGAATTCTGACCGACTCTAGACAAGATTTCATCAATCATGTCTCCGGGTAGGTCTCTTAAAATATTGGGTTGTCTATCCATTTTGTGTTTTTAAACTGTAGAATAGACAAGAGTTAGATTCATAAAAAAAATACTTATTAATACAAGCAATTTTTACATATATCATAAAGCATAAGCACACTATATTACATATATTACACCACACGAATACAACTATCTTATTCCGACTCGCTCGTTTCTTCTTCTTCTTCGGTTTTCATTCGTTTTGCCAAGTTTCTAGGGATATATGATGTTCCCCTAATACTAGCTGTCGTTTTCCACAACGGATTAGAAAAACCTGGTGGTTTAGAGGTTCCAGTGTCATTGTTACAACTTAAGGACTTCGGGGGTTGACGATACATATAAAGTTCATCGGGGTTGGAATTAGATTTCTCTATTTTTATGCCCTTTCAGTTATTATTTTCTTTTGCTTTTTTAAATTCAGTTGGGGTAATTTCTATAACATCATCGGAATTCTCGTCGGAATCCGATTCATAGGAGAATTGGTAATCCTCCCAATATTTTTCTTCCTTGGCGGAAACACCATTGACCATAATTAACCTTGGTCGGTTGGTTGAGGATTTTCTTTTACTTAACCGTTTTATTATTTCCCCCACCGGTTCTATTTCCTCCTCCGGTTCCTCCTCTTTCGGTTCTGATTCTTCTTCCGGTTCTGACATGTATAACCGTTTTCTCTGACATGTATAACCCTTTTATTTGACTTGTGTGGTTTTGAACTTCCAATCCTTTCACCCCCATTATCCACTTTCATATCGTGGAGCGTTACACACGTGACATGATTGTTGACCTTCTCTTTCCCCCCAATACATCATGCAATCATTAGGACACGCATCGATTTTATCATAACTAAGTCCTAGATCTTTGGTTAATTTCTTAGCTTCATTCACCGATGATGGTAGTGAAGTAAGAAGAGGAAATATGTTGCTTAGAAGCTCTAATAACATGCCAAAAGCCTTGTCAGATATGTCACAGATACATTTTATGTGATACATGTGACGATCCGAAAAATTTCGACTAATTTTAAACCAAACTCTCGATACGATATTATATTTTTGACATGATAAGCAAGGTATGTAATGTTGAGTCTCAAAATTTTTGAACTGTTTCATATATTCAATTGACCTTTGACTGTTTCTCGACGATTCACGAACAACTAATTGTAAATAGATTCATATATAATAATAATATGCATATAAATATTGCTTGTAAATATATATAAATATATTAAATCTATTTGTTTAAAAATATATAATATATTTATTTTAGTAGTTAAACTTACTAATTAAAACTGTTTATTATAGAAAGAAAATATATTAAAAATAAGTGAGTTCGAACCTAATTAGTAAACGTCAGTAACACTCGGTTGACAGTTCTTTAGTGTTCATATTGATCTAGTACATATTTATGAAGATTTAAAATAAAAGTTGAACTGTAAATCGATTACGAAGATTTTAGGTTTGATAAAAATATTTTTACCTTTTTAGATTAAATATTAGTACTCCGTACATATTATTTGGTATAGAAAATAAATAGTTAACGAACATTTTTGATCAGGTTTCAAACAGTTAATGAGTGAAATAATTAAATATATTTAATCTAAAAATTTGGGATTTTTCTGAATTAAATTTATCCGTAACTGTTTAGCAAGGGACACGATGTAATAATAATTAGTGTCGGTAGGATTAATCAATTGGGTGCACGTTTTGTTCTTCTTTTATTAAATATAATAATAATTATTATTATATTAATTATAAATTACTTTATATGTATATAGGAATGTATGTATAAGTGTTAGGCAGAGACTTGATCAACCACAATTAACTCTCAACCTTCTTGAACAAACCCATCACTCTCCATATCCTCTCCTTCCATCTCCCTGCACCACCATCATACAACCTCCGTGAACCACCATGTCTACCACTATCTCTTCTCTCTCTCTCATCCTTTCTTCTTCAAGAAATACAAAGAATACCACAAACCATGTAACCTACTATTGTTGCTGCTGTATCCTGTTACTGTTCGAATTAAACGCCTATATCACCATCAAAACCACCCCAAACCGCCACCCTTACTCCACCGTGATCACCATCACACTAAACCATGAAATGTCCCGTTCTTATTGATTAAAAACGTTCCATATTAATTGATTTCGTTGCGAGGTTTTGACCTCTATATGAGACGTTTTTCAAAGACTGCATTCATTTTTAAAACAAACCATAACCTTTATTTCATAAATAAAGGTTTAAAAAGCTTTACGTAGATTATCAAATAATGATAATCTAAAATATCCTGTTTACACACGACCATTACATAATGGTTTACAATACAAATATGTTACATCGAAATCAGTTTCTTGAATGCAGTTTTTACACAATATCATACAAACATGGACTCCAAATCTTGTCCTTATTTTAGTATGTAACAGCGGAAGCTCTTAGTATTCACCTGAGAATAAACATGCTTTAAACGTCAACAAAAATGTTGGTGAGTTATAGGTTTAACCTATATATATCAAATCGTAACAATAGACCACAAGATTTCATATTTCAATACACATCCCATACATAGAGATAAAAATCATTCATATGGTGAACACCTGGTAACTGACATTAACAAGATGCATATATAAGAATATCCCCATCATTCCGGGACGCCCTTCGGATATGATATAAATTTCGAAGTACTAAAGCATCCGGTACTTTGGATGGGGTTTGTTAGGCCCAATAGATCTATCTTTAGGATTCGCGTCAATTAGGGTGTCTGTTCCCTAATTCTTAGATTACCAGACTTAATAAAAAGGGGCATATTCGATTTCGATAATTCAACCATAGAATGTAGTTTCACGTACTTGTGTCTATTTTGTAAATCATTTATAAAACCTGCATGTATTCTCATCCCAAAAATATTAGATTTTAAAAGTGGGACTATAACTCACTTTCACAGATTTTTACTTCGTCGGGAAGTAAGACTTAGCCACTGGTTGATTCACGAACCTATAACAATATATACATATATATCAAAGTATGTTCAAAATATATTTACAACACTTTTAATATATTTTGATGTTTTAAGTTTATTAAGTCAGCTGTCCTCGTTAGTAACCTACAACTAGTTGTCCACAGTTAGATGTACAGAAATAAATCGATAAATATTATCTTAAATCAATCCACGACCCAGTGTATACGTATCTCAGTGTTGATCACAACTCAAACTATATATATTTTGGAATCAACCTCAACCCTGTATAGCTAACTCCAACATTCACATATAGAGTGTCTATGGTTGTTCCGAAATATATATAGATGTGTCAACATGATAGGTCGAAACATTGTATACGTGTCTATGGTATCTCAAGATTACATAATATACAATACAAGTTGATTAAGTTATGGTTGGAATAGATTTGTTACCAATTTTCACGTAGCTAAAATGAGAAAAATTATCCAATCTTGTTTTACCCATAACTTCTTCATTTTAAATCCGTTTTGAGTGAATCAAATTGCTATGGTTTCATATTGAACTCTATTTTATGAATCTAAACAGAAAATTTATAGGTTTATAGTCGGAAAAATAAGTTACAAGTCGTTTTTGTAAAGGTAGTCATTTCAGTCGAAAGAACGACGTCTAGATGACCATTTTAGAAAACATACTTCCACTTTGAGTTTAACCATAATTTTTGGATATACTTTCATGTTCATAATAAAAATCATTTTCTCAGAATAACAATTTTTAAATCAAAGTTTATCATAGTTTTTAATTAACTAACCCAAAACAGCCCGCGGTGTTACTACGACGGCGTAAATCCGGTTTTACGGTGTTTTTCGTGTTTCCAGGTTTTAAATCATTAAGTTAGCATATCATATAGATATAGAACATGTGTTTAGTTGATTTTAAAAGTCAAGTTAGAAGGATTAACTTTTATTTGCGAACAAGTTTAGAATTAACTAAACTATGTTCTAGTGATTACAAGTTTAAACCTTCGAATAAGATAGCTTTATATGTATGAATCGAATGATGTTATGAACATCATTACTACCTCAAGTTCCTTGGATAAACCTACTGGAAATAAGAAAAATAGATCTAGCTTCAAATGATCCTTGGATGGCTTGAAAGTTCTTGAAGCAGAATCATGACCCGAAAACAATTTCAAGTAAGATTTCCACTCGAAATAAGATTGTTATAGTTATAGAAATTGAATTAAAGTTTGAATATGATTATTACCTTGTATTAGAAAGATAACCTACTATAAGTAACAAAGGTTTCTTGATCTTAGATGATTACTTGGAATGGATTTAGAAAACTTGGAAGTAAACTTGCAATCTTGGAAGTATTCTTGATTTTATGAAACTAGAACTTTTGGAATTTATGAAGAACACTTAGAACTTGAAGATAGAACTTGAGAGAGATCAATTAGATGAAGAAAATTGAAGAATGAAAGTGTTTGTAGGTGTTTTTGGTCGTTGGTGTATGGATTAGATATAAAGGATATGTAATTTTGTTTTCATGTAAATAAGTCATGAATGATTACTCATATTTTTGTAATTTTATGAGATATTTCATGCTAGTTGCCAAATGATGGTTCCCACATGTGTTAGGTGACTCACATGGGCTGCTAAGAGCTGATCATTGGAGTGTATATACCAATAGTACATACATCTAAAAGCTGTGTATTGTACGAGTACGAATACGGGTGCATACGAGTAGAACTGTTGATGAAACTGAACGAGGATGTAATTGTAAGCATTTTTGTTAAGTAGAAGTATTTTGATAAGTGTCTTGAAGCCTTTCAAAAGTGTATGAATACATATTAAAACACTACATGTATATACATTTTAACTGAGTCGTTAAGTCATCGTTAGTCATTACATGTAAATGTTGTTTTGAAACCTTTAGGTTAACGATCTTGTTGAATGTTGTTAACCCATTGTTTATTATAACAAATGAGATGTTAAATTGTTATATTATCATGATATTATGATATATAATATATCTTAGTATGATGTATATACAGTTAAATGTCGTTACAACGATAATCGTTACATATATGTCTCGTTTCGAAATCATTAAGTTAGTAGTCTTATTTTTACATATTTATTTCATTGTTAATACACTTAATAATATATTTACTTATCATTTAACATAATTAACCAAGTGTATCAATATCTTAATATGATTCATATGTACCTAGTAAGACGTTGTTATAACGATAATCATTATATATATCGTTTTCGAGTTTCTTAAATTAATAGTCTCATTTTTATGTATATAACTCATTGTTAAAATACCTAATGAGATACATACTTATAATAAAATCATGTTAACTATATATATAACCATATATATGTCATCGTATAGTTTTTACAAGTTTTAACGTTCGTGAATCACCAGTCAACTTGGGTGGTCAATTGTCTATATGAAACCTATTTCAATTAATCAAGTCTTAACAAGTTTGATTACTTAACATGTTGGAAACACTTAATCATGTAAATAACAATTTCATTTAATATATATATAAACATGGAAAAGTTCGGGTCACTACAAACCACACCCATCAACCACAACCCGCTGCCATGATCGAGCTTTATCTGTTTCTGTTTCATCTCTATAACCGTAAACTACCAAAATTGTTTTTCTGTGTTGCTGTAACTACTATAGCTGCTACAGTATATTTTAATTTCTGTTTCATTCTCATCAAACAAACACACCATCTAATTTCTTGCTGTTTGTTTTGGTTGTTAAACGGCTGAACTCACCACACATATATAGGTAATCCTTCTGCCTTGATCTTATTTTCTGTTTCGGTTCGTGTTAAAACAATGATGAGGAAGAATATGAATAGTAGTCGTGTTTTGGTGAAGATGATTGAGAAGACGAATGATGATTAGGTTTATGATGGTGATTTTATGAAGGTTAGGATAATTATAAATTGATTATGATTATGTTATGTTTATGGATGACGTGGTTATGATAAAACCGTGACTAGATATGATCGTGTGATAATAAGATGATGATGGTTTAAGTTCGATTATGATACTATGATGATGGTGATAAATAGCGATGTGTAAGGTTAATGATGATGATAATACACGATGATGTTTATGCTTGAATGATGATGATACAAACGTGTACGTTGATGATGAGGGGTGTAGAAGAAGACGATGAATAATGATTCGGATGTGGAAATGATGATGATCCTGTGATATGGATGTGATAAAGATGATGTAGATGATGGGTTATGTACGATGATGATGATTATGAATATGATGAATGATGATTTTATTGATAAGGAAGAAGAAACCGTCACAATATAGGTTAGATAAATATAAGTTGTGAAATAATTCAGAAAAACCAAGTCAGACGAATGGTTTGGAAATGTTGGGTTTAAGCGAGAGGTCTTGGGTTCGATCCCGGGCTTTGGCATTTATTTCTTTTTAAGCTTGTTTTAAAGGTAGACTTCTTTTTATTATTATTGTTATTATTATGATTATTATTATGATTATTACGATTTGTATTATTATTATTATTATTATTATTATTATTATTATTATTATTATTATTATTATTATTATTATTATTATTATTATTATTATTATTATAAGTATTATAAATATTATTATTATTGTTATTATTATTATAGTTATTATTATTATCAGTATTAACATGGTTTTAAGATTATTATTATCATTATTAACATTAGTATTAATATTGTCATTAAGAATATTATTAGTAGTATCATTATTATTAACATTGTAATTATTATTACGATTATCATTTTATATAAAAATTATCATTTCTAGTATTATTATTATTATTATTATTATTATTATTATTATTATTATCATCATCATTATTAGAAAAATCATTATTATTATAGTTATTATAACTATTATTATTATTACGATTATCATTTTATATAAAAATTATCATTTCTAGTATTATTATTATTATTATTATTATTATTATTATTATTATCATCATCATTATTAGAAAAATCATTATTATTATAGTTATTATAACTATTATTATTATTACTATTATTATTATTATTATCATTTTTATCAAAAACTATATTAAAATTATCATTTAGATTATTATTAGTACCAATATTATTATTATTATTATTATTATTATTATCATTATTACTTTCATACTAACAATATGATTATTACAAATAAATTTTTCTATATAAGAGTATATTTACTACAACTAACATAATATTTCATATAATTATATATATTAGGATTATTTATATAAATAATTGCATATAACAAATTATTTATTTTTAATATAATATTAATCATATGTATATATGTGTTTATATATATATATATATATATATATATATATATATATATATATATATATATATATATATATATAAACATTAACTATTTTAAATAAATATAGATATAAGATAAATAATTTAAGACATAATATATAAATTGTTTGATTACGATTATATGTATTAATATATATAAATGATATAGGTTCGTGAATCCAAGGCCAACCCTGCATTGTTCAGTTTCGTCGTATGCATATTTTTACTACAAAATATCGTATCGTGAGTTTCATTTGCTCCCTTTTTAAATGCTTTTGCAATATATATTTTTTGGACTGAGAATACATACGTTTTTATAAATGTTTGACGAAATAGACACAAGTAATTGAAACTACATTCTATGGTTGAATTATCGAAATCGAATATGCCCCTTTTAGTCTGGTAATCTAAGAATTATGGAACTGGCCCCTAATTGACGCGAATCTTAAATATAGATCTATTGAGCCCAACAAGCCCCATCCAAAGTACCGAATGCTTTAGTACTTCGAATTTATCATGTCCTAAGGGAGTCCCAGAATGATGGGGATATTAGATATGCATCTTATTAAGGTCGGTTACCAGGTGTTCACCATATGAATGATTTTTATCTCTATGAAATGCCTGATATGAGATGATGTTTATGAGAAATGGAAATGAAATCTTGTGGTCTATTAAAATTATGGAAATGATTGTTTATGATAAACCTATGAACTCACCAACCTTTTGGTTGACACTTTAAAGCAGGTTTATTCTCAGGTATGAAAGAAATCTTCCACTGTGCATTTGCTCATTTTAAGGATATTACATGGAGTCGTTCATGGCATATTTAGGACAGTACCTCGCAATGGGACCAAATGATGACTTCGTCCAGGTGGATTAGGACGGGTCTCTACAGGTGGTATCAGAGCGGTGGTCTTAGCAAACCAGGTCTTGCATTAGTGAGACTGATTGATAGTTATTAGAATGCATTAGCAAGTCTGGACTTCGACCTTAGCTGCATATTATAAGTTTTGCTTATCATTCCTAGTAGAAAATTTCCTGCTTATCATTCCTAAGTCTAGACACGTCTTATCTCATTTATTGCATAGATAGGGCATAGACAGATTCATATCTTAGCATATCTATTACTATAAACTTTGTCTGACAGCTTCCGAAGGTTTCTCTGTAATCTACGGGATCTTCTGTACTATGTATAGGTATTCTATGTAATTAGAATATCATCCGATATCCAAAAATCATTTCATATAGAAAAATCCTTTATCTGTCCGTGCAAAATGGAACTCACAACTAGTTCAAATTCCTTGGATTCTGATAGCTATTCCGAAATGGATTTCCACTCGAGCTCCGAAAGCAGTGTAACCGAAATGAATCAACCAATTAGTCATCATCAATTCTGGATGAATTGGGGATGGGTTCGTAGTCGACTTAACCAATGGAGACGGGAAGAAGCCAATTCCTTTCCACCCACCATATTTCCATATTAGAGAAGAACCTGTAGTACTTACCGGCGAACCTGTTTGTAATACCATTTTCTCTCTCATTTTCAGAGTATCTCATCATGATTATACATTATCTACAATTCTAAACCTTATTCATCTCCTGGTTCCAACCGACAACCATCCCAGAGTAATAGAAGAAGTCAACAAGCTTCGCGCTCAAGTAGTGGCTTGGAGAATATGGTGCAAAACTTACAAGCACCAGCCGCATCACCAACATCAACAGTACCACCAGCAATAACACAAACCACAACAACACACGGTTCAACATCACAATCTGTACCTCGAGCAAAATCATCGTTCTACATTACGTTTTACATCATTTATCTTCGTTCGACATGGAGATTATGTAATCTCTAATGTTTTAAGAGATTATATATTCTTGTTCTAATGGTAAATCAAATGAGTCTAATATCATATTGACTCATTAAATCCATGATTACATCTGAAGAAAATATATATGTATATATGTTTTCATAAAGATTGTAATTAAAAATTCTTTTGTACAAACTGTTAATGGTGAAAATATTTTTAACAGGTAGGTAATACCCGAGGAATATTTAGATTTCACATTAATAAGTTACACTGTACATTCTTCGAAACTGATTCAACAGTCATTTACTATCCTACTTACATCCACAGATATACGAATCCGTTCACCACAGAATAACCATTTTTATTCAATTTCATATTTTGATTTTGACTTATCTGAATCCAACAAATGGCATAATGAAGAAAACATTGGACAAAAATAAAATTTGTTAGAAACAAACAAATTAACTATGAGAAATTTTGTTAAGAAACCACACTAACAAAATCCTAACTAACTGTTCCTGGCTAACGGTTAATTCCCTATTACAGTTTAATTATCGCAATTTAATTATCGCAATTTATTTATCACAATTTATTTATCGCAATTTTAATTCTCGCAATTTTATTTATCGTCATTTAATTTCTGTTATTTATTTTACGCACTTTAAATATAGTCGGATAAATTGGGACACATATACAATGTTTTGACATATCATATCGACGTCATCTATATATATTATTTGGGATGACCGTAAGTCACTCTATATTGCGGTAATGCTCGAGTTAGCATATAAAGGGTCGAGATTGATTCTAAAATAATATATATACTTTGAGTTGTGATCGAGTCTGAGACATGTATACAATGGGTCACGATACGTATTAATTAATTCGAATATTATATATTAAACTATATATGAATTATTGAACTACGAACTGTGGACTACTATCATTGGACAATTAAAATGAATTAAAATATTGATTATAACATATGAAACTAAACATTTCTTCAAGTTTACCACTTGATTTCATCTTAAACCTCATTTGTATCTTGACGATTACAATCTGCGTTCAAACCTTTCATGATTCTTGAAAACACCTCAATTGAGAGGATGAACCAACCACACTTCATCTACGGAAGGAAAGATTTATGTATATAGTTATGCACCTGAAAAACTCTCGGAAACTGAGTAAACGTTTAACACGTAGCTGTGCTAATTCCTTTAGCGTTATTATTACTGAAAATAATTTTGCAACTCCTGTTCGAGATAGCCAGTTTTGTCACAGCTCCAGCAAGTCAACTTCGACTTTTCGTTCAAAACAACCTTATTATAACCTTGATATATATGCGTGCTCTTTTATTGTTAACGGGGAACCCTTTTATATCCCACCACATTAGCAGTAAACTTACCAGGAATTTCATTACTCATCAGCTTAAGTCTCTCCAAAAAACCATTATATGTGATCATTAAAACCTATCATATACTCATCTGCATCTTGTAATGATAATTGCCATACCAATTACCGAGAATCAGCAATCAGTATTTCGAATCTCGCAGCGTTTCTACATCAACAGTTATATGTATACATATAACATTTATCTCCTAGTATTATGATCTTCAATTCGGAAATTCTGAAAAGCATCCACTCTACGAATCAATACTCCAAAGTATGAAAAAGCTGAATGAAGTAGGAGAAACTTTAGACAACCGTAAACGACCTTAATCGTCAAAAGTTTTATGATAAAAAAAAATAGTAAGATGGCAAAGCTCAGAAAAGTTGTAACTAGAAAACGGATTGAACAAACCAATAAGGAGGCTGTGGTTAAATCACAAATACTAAATCTGCCTTCAAAGAATCCAAATGATTCAGTATCCACTGAAGTCATTAACGAATACCTTGCTCCTGACTCTAAACCCTTACGGATAATATTCTTCATCATCTTCTGATTTTAAATATTCTAAGATATCATCATATCTTTCATTATAAATATCCTCGATATTTCTGAAGATATTGTCATAACTATTCTTATCTGAAATTATTTATCTCTTCGCAATATCAGTGTTACATCAGAAAGGAAGCTGTTTTAGTTTCTAAATTCTGAAAAATTCAAACTTAACATATGAATGTTATTGAAGTAGTGTTGGGAACTGTAGCATGAGCTAGTATAATATAATGACACTTGATCAACGTGATTATATTACAGTAAGTCATGCTGAGTTTCTAATGAAACATGATGATTCATAGACTATACCGTCATCATGTACCATGTTACATGACTCTTTAAGTCTACTCTGTGACAACCCGGAAATTTCCAACCAAATTTAAACTTTAATCTTTATATGTTTCTGACACGATAAGAAATATTTGTTAAGTTATTTCAAGAATTTTAAACTATGTTCATACATTCATTCAACCTCGACCAAGTTCCAACGATTCACGAACCATTAAACGAATATGATTATATGTGTATATGTGTATATATATTATAACTTGAAACGTAAACAAAATATTAGATTAAATACTTTATATGATTATATCTGTTTTAAAATGTTTATCAATGGAATTAGAAGATAAGATCAAATGATTGAATTATCAGATATATTGAATTATGATTACAAGTCTCTGTTGAAAGGCCCACGTTGATTTGAGAAATCTTTCCATTTTAAAAATATTCGGAAAATGGTAAAGTGATTTATAAATAAGAACAAATTGTCAATCATTGAGAACTAGACAAAGGATAGTGGAAGATTGAATCTCATAAAGACTCGATTGATCTATTTAGTTTCAAACGTACAAAAAGGTTTTCAGTTTAAAAAGAACTTTATTATTAAAACGTATATAACTTTTATAAATATCTAAAACCACTTTTGACAACTCATTACTTAACTAGTATGATAAAGATAACGATATTTATATTTTATTTTATTAAATATATATAATGATTTAAATTAATATTATATATATTTATACGCGTATTATAAGTACATAGTTTTATACTTTTACTATACTTAAACTTTACCTTTACTTTATTTTTACTTTACTTTAACTTTAATAATTCACTTTAATAATTCATACTTTAATAATTCACTTTAATAATTCATACTTTAATAATTCATACTTTAATAATTCAATTTAATAATTCATACTTTAATAATTCACTTTAATAATTCATACTTTAATAATTCACTTTAATAATTCAAAAATCTATTATAAATAGAATTCAATAGGTTTCATTATTTCATAGAAACTTGAAAATATTTTTCTATAAACTCTCTCAATCGATTTACATATATATATATATTTACTCCGTATTATTTCAAGATATTATTAGTATACATAAAATATTACGACGGAGTGCTGTCCGAGTGATTTCGAAATTGTTTTTCGAGTAGGATAGGATTAAGGAAATTATGGGTTATAGCTATGGAGGTGATTGAGTATGGTTCATGGGTATGCTCGTGAGGTCAATATAGTGTTTATCATTTCTGTTGCGTCTACGTACCTTTCCTGCAATATTGAATCTCAATATTGATACGTGAGTACTCATAATTTAACTTTTACATACTAATAGTGTATCCCTGACTAGTGCTCGAGTATTTAGGATTATACATGCTTGTACTTTTGATATTGCCCTTAGACAGGTTAGGTTGAATCTTGAATTAGTTACACTTGCGGTTGAAATAAGGTATAAGATATGCATGTCCTTGGAAAGCTAGCGGAAAATTAAGAACTTTTCCTTTAGATATCGAATGATTTCGATGAACGGATTAGAAGTTATAATCAATTGAATTTTCGATATTTTTTATTAAAAATGATTATTATTATCATCGTTTTTATCGTCATTCTAGTTTTATCTTATTATTATCATTATTATTATCTTTATCAATAAAAGGGATTTATCATTAAAAATTGTTATTTTTTTATTATTACTATCGTTATTATCGTTAAAGTTATAATTAGTATTATTATTATTATCCAATTATTATTATTATTATTATTATTATTATTATTATTATTATTATTATTATTATTCTTATTATTATTATTATTATTATTATTATTATTATTATTATTATTATTATTATTATTATTATTATTATTATTGTTATTATTATCATTATTAATATATATATCATTATTTAAAAATGGTTATTGTTATTGTTATTATTTCTATTACTATATTATCATTAAGATAATTATTAGTATTATCGTTAATAATGTTATAGTAACTATCATTATTAATATTAGTGTAATTAAAACAAATATTTGTAACACCTAATTATTTTGATTACTATTATTATCATTATTAAGAACACGATATAAAAGACGATTAAAAGCTATTAAACGAAACGATTAGGAAATAATGAGTAAGTGTATCATGATGAAATTAAAATATTGTAAGATATTGATTTAGATAAAATTATCGTTCTTATTTTTTTTATCATTACTATTATTATTAAAAGTATCGTTAGTATTAAAACTATCATTTTAACAAAAATTATCTTTTTAATAGAAATGTCATTGTTACTATAAAATATCATTATTATTATTATTATTTTAAATAGAATTATTATTTTTAAGATAATATTAAAAATTATCGTAAATATTAAAGTTATCCTAATTAGAATTATCGTTTTATCATAATGTCATCTTAGTAATTATAAATATTGATATTTTTAAAATAATAATTATTAATACAAAATAATACAACTTTTACTTACTATCATTATAGATATTATTTTATCAAATAAATATGTGATACAAATATATTTTACTACGTGTAATAACTTACTTTAATAATACCTATCATATTATCTTTATGATATTAAATGAACCCTATAAATTTTATTACTTAATATATATAAAAGTAAATTTTATTATATAAATTTAATATAAAATTTTATTTATTAATAAATAAATTATATTATTTACTCTAATAAATCTTTTAAAAATATTTAAAAATATAAAATGACGATATTTAAACTATATATTAATCATGTATAGATTTTTGAAAATTATTTTGAGTCAAATTTACTTTTGTTGACTTTTGCATATTAGTCTCGAGCATTAGGATTGTGGTACACTATGACTTGACCTAATTTGTTAGACAAATATTGACCAACACATAAATATATATAATTAATTTAGGTTCGTGAATCCGAGGCCAACCTTGCACTTGTTCAATGACGTTATATGTATTTTTACTACGAAATACAGTATGGTGAGTTTCATTTGCTCCCTTTTTAAATACTTTTGCATTATATATTTTTGGGACTGAGAATACATGCGCTGCTTAATAAATGTTTGACAAAATAGACACAAGTACTTAAAAGTACATTCTATGGCTGGATTATTAAACCGAATATGCC
Source organism: Rutidosis leptorrhynchoides (assembly GCF_046630445.1). NCBI lineage: Eukaryota > Viridiplantae > Streptophyta > Magnoliopsida > Asterales > Asteraceae > Rutidosis > Rutidosis leptorrhynchoides. The sequence goes on from NC_092336.1 coordinate 150,845,545, forward strand.
CCTTTTTAGTCTGGTAATCTAAGAATTAGGGAACAGACACCCTAATTGACGCGAATCCTAAAGATAGATCTATCGGGCCCAACAAGCCCCATCCAAAGTACCGGATGCTTTAGTACTTCGAAATTTATATCATGTCCGAAGGAGGATCCCGGAATGATGGGGATATTCTTATATGCATATTGTGAATGTCGGTTACCAGGTGTTCAATCCATATGAATGATTATTTTTGTCTCTATGCATGGGACGTATATTTATAAGAAATGGAAATCTTGTGGTCTATTAAAATGATGGAAATAAATGATTATGATAAACTAATGAACTCACCAACCTTTTGGTTGACACTTTAAAGCATGTTTATTCTCAGGTGTTAAAGAAATCTTCCGCTGTGCATTTGCTCATTTTAAAGATATTACTTGGAGTCTTTCATAGCATATTTCGAAGAACGTTGCATTCGAGTCATTGAGTTCATCAAAGATTATTATTAAATCAATTTATAGTTGGATAGTGGATATTGAAATGTCCCGTTCTATATGAGACGTTTTTCAAAGACCGCATTCATTTTAAAACAAACCATAACCTTTATTTCATCAATAAAGGTTTAAAAAGCTTTACGTAGATTATCAAATAATGATAATCTAAAATATCCTGTTTACACACGACTATTACATAATGGTTTACAATACAAATATGTTACAACAAAATAAGTTTCTTGAATGCAGTTTTACACAATATCATACAAGCATGGACTCCAAATCTTGTCCTTATTTAAGTATGCGACAGCGGAAGCTCTTAATAATCACCTGAGAATAAACATGCTTAAAACGTCAACAAAAAATGTTGGTGAGTTATAGGTTTAACCTATATATATCAAATCGTAACAATAGACCACAAGATTTCATATTTCAATATACATCCCATACATAGAGATAAAAATCATTCATATGGTGAACACCTGGTAACCGACATTAACAAGATGCATATATAAGAATATCCCCATCATTCCGGGACACCCTTCGGATATGATATAAATTTCGAAGTACTAAAGCATCCGGTACTTTGGATGGGGTTTGTTAGGCCCAATAGATCTATCTTTAGGATTCACGTCAATTAGGGTGTCTGTTCCCTAATTCTTAGATTACCAGACTTAATAAAAAGGGGCATATTCGATTTCGATAATTCAACCATAGAATGTAGTTTCACGTACTTGTGTCTATTTTGTAAATCATTTATAAAACCTGCATGTTTTCTCATCTCAAAAATATTAGATTTTAAAAGTGGGACTATAACTCACTTTCACAGATTTTTACTTCGTCGGGAAGTAAGACTTGGCCACTGGTCGATTCACGAACCTATAACAAATATGTACATATATATTAAAGTGTGTTCAAAATATATTTACAACACTTTTAATACATTTTGATGTTTTAAGTTTATTAAGTCAGCTGTCCTCGTTAGTAACCTACAACTAGTTTTCCAACGTTAGATGTACAGAAAAAAATTGATATATATTATCTTGAATCAATCCACTGAAGGTATTTCGTATGCCCGAGAGACATATTAAATCAATGTGGCTAATATGTTATGATCCAAGTCGGGTCATACCCAATAACAAACTTACTGACACCTTAAACGTATTTAATATTGACGATTGGCTCGTTAAATAAATAGCGACACTTGAACTTTAGAAAATCGGTTTTCTAAAATATAATCACTTGAGATAAATTATTTGGATAATTTATATACATTAGGAATTTAATTATTTATAGGTTTAAATAATTATATTGTATTATATTTTGTAAATGGTTTATAAAATATGCAAGTAACTTACAAAATACTTGGCATTTTGTAACAAGCTTTTATAAAACAAAAAATACAAGTTTTATAAAATAAAACTAAACCCACCCCACATGGTGGACGGTTTTGGGGAGTCTCCAAGGTCTCTTCTTCTTGATACAGCATTCTGGCCGAAATTTTTTGGTAAAAAGGAGTGTGCTTGAGTTTGTTTGAAAGCTTATCTTCAAGCGTCAACAAATCCTAACTATAGTATTAGGTGTTGGGCAAAGTTTGGGGTATTATCTCTTGAGGTTTCATGCTTTTGAAGCTTGCATTCTCATCATCTTTCTAGTTGCTGCTGTCCAGTTTTTCAAGTGCAAATAAAAGGGTTTTGAGCTTGGTTAATTAGTTAGTTAAGTGTCTAAATCTTAACTAACTTAAAGGGTGGTGTTGGTGTATCAAAGAATTGGGTTTTATACACTTGTTCATCATCTTCATCATCAGTTATTAACCTCCTAACTTGGAAAAGGTATAACCTCTAAACTACTTTTATTTTGTAAGCATATACTCAAGGCTTAATAATTCATAATGGAATTCAATTGATGAAAATGGTTTAACATGTACACTTGTTTATAAGTGAAATAATGCTTCCGCTTGACTTAACACTCATAAAATTGGTTTTGTGATTATATAAACATTATGAACTTGTTGTTATGTTGAATTCCATCAATGGTATCAGAGCCGAAGTATTGAAATATGCTTCGAGATGGTTTTTGAACTCACCATAACTTTGCATTTTATGTACATGCATGAAAATAGAATGTAAAATTATTGGTTTTGGGTGGTTAAGGTTTAGGCCGGTTTTAAAGGGGCTCCAAATATGGTTTTGGTTTGCCATTTGGTTCATATTTTGCTCATATGTTGTTGTTCACAATCAATGCCTTGACCTTATGTTTGGATGCATGTGTGTTTGAATGATTTGTATTATTCATTTGGTATGTAATGATTAATTTATTCATTTGGTTGTAATATTCATTCATTTGGTTATGTAATTTATTTTATATTTGGTATGTAAAGTAGATTAGGTTGTATTTTCATTTTCTAGACAAAATGTATTAGGATATATTTTGTAACAAGATGAAGATGCATGAAGATCACAAGGAAGAACACAAGAAGCATGTGGATGCAAGGTTAAGTGAGAGGTTAAAACCTCTTACTTTGTGTTTTACCCATTGACCGGTGGCATTTTGTTTTCGGCTAAACAAAATGTCTATCAAAAGGCTTGATTATGAACATTTGTTTTGCATGCGTGGTTGTTTTAATTTCTTGTATGATTGTGGATTGTGTATGTTACTACAACAAGTTAACAACAAGCAAAACTAAAATTTAATTGGTTAAATTATTAACAACATGAAATTTACCAAACTACAATTTAATCGGTTAAATTAAAATGGCTAAAAGGACATTAATAAACGGTTATTAATAACATGATTAGGATCATATATATAAAATGGTTTATATCAAGTAATTGGCTAAAATTACAAGACTTGAAAATGAATTTCAAATGAACTATACACTAAATGCATGTTGGTGTATGGCATATAAGTTTTCTTAAACTAGAAATAATGAAAACTTAAAATCCATTTTACACAAGGTAAACAAGTTAAACGCCATCCTTTTGTGTGACACTTAGACATATTAGGGAACTCATGATGGGATAAAGGTCACCTAACCGTCATGAACAAACTAATGTGATTAAGTTGAATTTCGCATACTTGTGGGATAAAGGTCACCTAACCACTTGTATGTTGAATTTGCACGTTTACACAAGTAGGACGACTTGATTTGGGAATCATGAACTTAGGGTCACCGAAGCATGAGGAACCAATAGGCGTTGATGGGATAAATATGTCATGCAAAAGGATTGCATGATCCCATAACTTAGAAGTTACAAAAGGATTGCAATTGTCATATAATGACTACCTAGCTAAATCAAATGACGGGATAAAGGTCACCTAATCGAAATTTGGTTTACCGTTGGATTCTAAAATTTAATAAATATCAATTGGATTTAAAGGGTATTGATTGTTAAATTAAAATTGATACTTAAACAACTTTGTTAAATTTTGTAGATGGCCGCAATAACAACAACAACATTCCAAACGCACCTATCAACTTTAACAACCTATCGTTGAGGTCAATCCTCGAAAAGGAAAAACTCAACCATACGAACTTCATGGATTGGTTTCGCAATCTAAGAATTGTCCTCAAACTAGAGGATAGGGCGTATGTGTTGGAAGACCCCCATTCCCGACCAACCGGACGAGGATGATACGGAAGCCATGGCTTATTGGGAGAAATATTGCACCGATTCGTTGCAAGTTTCTTGCCTCATGCTTGGGACTATGATACCCGAACTCCAAAAGGATTTTGAGCATCATAGTGCATATGACATGATCACACAGTTGAAGGAGATGTTCCTTCAACAAGCTCATGTCGATTGCTTTGAAACGGTTCGAGCGCTTCATGCATGTCGGATGGACGACTCCCAATCCGTTTCATCTTATGTCCTTAAGATGAAAAGCCTAATTGATCGAGCAAACCGTCTTAATTGCAACGTGTCTAATGAATTAGCCACGGACCTTATCCTTAACTCATTGTCAAAGAGGTTTGACACATTCGTGTTATATTATAACATGAATGGTTGGGAAAAAAGCGTTGGCGAATTACATGCCATGCTTAAGACGGCCGAAGCGAGCATGGGTAAAAGGGCTTCACCCATGTATATGATCAATGAAGGTGGGTCCAAAAACAATAACACTTCTAAGCTAAAGGTGGCTAAGAGGAAAGGACCCGCCTACCAAGGCAAGGGCAAGGGAAAGGGGAAGATGGTTACCCCAACCAATAACAACAAGAAGCAAAATGTTGCCGGAAAGGCTAACCCCAAGGAAGATCCGTGCTTTGGTTGCGGTGAAATGGGTCACTGGAAACGCAATTGCCCGGTCTACCTAAAAGAGTTGAAAGAAAAGAGGGATGCAGGGCAAACCTCAGGTAATGTATATATGGTATACATTGAGCTTAGTATTACTTCTTCTAATACATGGGTATTAGACACAGGATGTGGAGCTCATATTTTCAATTCTTTGCAGGGGTTCAAAAGAAGTGATCAAGAAACGGGAACAACAAGTCTCTTCATGGGAAATGGAGCAAGGGTGCAAGTGAAAGCTCAAGGAGACTTTGTTTTGAAGCTACCAAATGGTTTGGAGCTTATTTTGAAAAATGTTTTGTATGCACCCGATTTATCTTGAAACATTATTTCTGTATCCCGTTTGAAACAATATGGTTTTAATCTTAATTTCATTAATGATGATATCCATGTTTCTTTAGATAATGTGTTCTATTTTAAGGCTTCGCCTTCGAATGGTATTTATGAATTGGTTCATGATGACACATCATACAATAGCTCAATGTTCCATGCAAACACCAAGAAACTCAAAAGGGATTTGAGTGATTCCTACTTATGGCATTGTTGCCTTGGTCACATAAACAAGAATCGAATGCATACACTTCAAAAGAATGGCCTTTTGAAATCAAATGAACTAGATTCGTTTGATGTATGTGAATCTTGTTTACAAGGAAAAATGACTAAAGAAGCTTTCTAAGGGACCTATGAAAGGGCTAATGACTTATTGGGATTAATACATTCGGATGTATGTGGACCCTTTAAGCCCATAACTAGGAACGGTGAAAGATACTTCGTTACTTTCATTGATGACTTCAGTCGTTTCGGATATGTCTAATTATTAAGACGCAAGGACGAAACTTTTGAAGCATTCAAGGAATATCAAAACGAAGTACAAAATCAACTCAATAAGACAATCAAGGTACTTCGTACCGATATAGGAGGTGAATACCTAAGCGATGCTTTCCAAGATCAACTTAAAAGTTGCGGGATTATCTCGCAACTTACTCCTCCTGGAACACCCCAACTTAATGGAGTTTCCGAAAGGAGGAACCGAACCCTAATGGATATGGTTCAATCTATGATGGCTAGAAGCTCATTACCTCTATCATTTTAGGGTTATTGTGTATGCTCCACGGCTTGTACTTTAAATATGGCCCCAACCAAGAAAGTGGAACGAACTCCTCATGAGATGTGGTTTGGAAAACCTCCATCTCTATCATACTTAAAGGTATGGGGATGTGAAGCTTATCCTAAGCGTTACGTCCCTAATAAGTTGAATGCTCGATCCACAAAGTGTATCTTCATATGATATCCCAAGGATGATATGGGATATTATTTCTATGATCCTTCCGAGCAGAATGTATTTGTTGCTCGGAAAGCGGAATTCCTTGAAACTAAGTTCCTAATGGAAGGTAATAGTGAAAGGAAGATAGATCTTGAAGAGGTTCAAGATCAAGTAGATGATACACAATTGGTTGACACTAGCACTCAACATGAAAATGTTGAGAATGATCAAATGGATGATCAAAGTATACAAGACGTTCTGGTAGGATTAGTAATCCTCCTGAGAGATATGGGTTTCTCATGGATGATTGCTATGTGGTTGATTTGGATGAACCAACAAACTACCAAGATGCTTTATCAAGGATTGATAAAGATAAATGACAGGAAGCCATGAACACTGAGATGCAATCCATGTATGACAACCAAGTTTGGGAACTAGTTGTACAACCTGCTAGCTCCAAGTTAGTTGATTGTAAATGGATTTTCAAGATGAAAACCGACATGCATGGAAACTTAAATACATATAAAGCCAGACTTGTAGCAAAAGGTTTCACTCAAATTCAAGGGTTTGACTATGATGAAACCTTTTTGCCTGTGGCAATGCTAAAGTCTATTAGGATATTATTTGCCATTGCTACTCATTATGATTATGAAATTTGGTAAATGGATGTCAAAACTGATCTCCTAAATGGATATCTTGAGGAAGATGTCTATATGGTTCAGCCTGAAGGTTTTGTCGATCCGAAACATCCTAACAAAGTATGTAAGTTAAAGAAATCAATCTACGGATTGAAACAAGCATCTAGAATGTGGAATCATCATTTCAATGAGGAAGCCAAGAAATTTGGCTTCATTAAAAATGGTGATGAAGCTTGTGTATACAAGAAAGCTAGTGGGAGCACTATCATGTTCCTTGTATTATATGTGGATGATATATTGTTATTTGGAAATGATATTCCGACAATGCAAGGTGTTAAGACTTGGCTGAAAAGCTGCTTCTCCATTAAGGATCTTGAAGAAGCAAAATACATTTTGGGGATTAGGATCTACAGGGATAGATCCAAGAAATTGATAGGTTTGAATCAAAGTGCATACATTGAAAAGATCTTGAAAAGGTTCAAAATGGAGAACTCTAAGAAAGGTTTGGTACCTATTCAAAGAGGAACGCTCCTTAGTTCATCTCAGCGTCCCACCACAAAAGATGAACAGGAAAGAATGAAGAAAGTCCCATATGCGTCTGCTATTGGGTCAATCATGTATGCAATGATATGCACTAGATCGGATGTGTCATGCGCTCTTAGCCTGACAAGTAGATACCAGAATAACCCAAGAAACAGTCATTGGATTGCTGTTAAAAGTATATTGAAATACCTTAGGAGGACTAAGGATATGTTTCTAATATATGGGTCTGGTGAGGAGGAGCTCGCTGTGAAAGGTTACATGGACGCGAGTTTCCAAACTGATCGTGGTGATTCTCGATCACAATCCGGTTATGTCTTCACATTAAATGGAGGTGCGGTCTCTTGGAAGAGTTCAAAACAGGATGTTGTTGCATTATCCACTACAGAGTCGGAGTACATTATCGCCTCATTGGCAGCTCAGGAAGTTGCATGGATGAAGAAATTCATCGACGACTTAGGAGTAGTCCCTTCCATTCAGGACCCTCTTGAGATCTTTTGTGACAACGAGGGTGCGATTGCTCAAATCAAGGAACCTCGTGCTCACCAAAAGACCCGTCACATTGAGCGGAGATTCAACTACATAATGGATGAAGTTGAAAAGGGAAAGATATATATTCACAAAGTTCACACAAATCTTAATATAGCGGGTCCTCTCACGAAGCTCTTACATGGAGCAAAACATGCAGGACATGTTTGTGCATTAGGGCTTCGATATTCTAGTGATTGGTCATGATCTGTTTTAAGTATTGTAACGGAACGAAATTTGTTCAAACTCATTAATATAATTCCGGTATTAATTTATTTTGAGTCATGTTCCTATTTTGCATATTTTATCCATGAATAAGTAATTATTCTAAATTCCGTAGTCGATCACATTCGTAGGAACAAGTGTGAGGTTTAGACTATTATGAACTTGGATTGGTATACATTCACGGGCTGAATGTGGGGCAAGGTTGCAACCAAGGTTCATAGATATTTGTAGGATACAAATATTGGAAGACCCGCCCTCAAGATTTACTAAATGGAGCCTTTGTGGTTGATCACATGTAATCTTGAGTAAAGGCGAATATCATTGTATCCTCTGACCTGAGATACATAATGGGCTCAGATATTTACCAAGTATTATGCCTTGATTCATTCCTTCGCTATTCTGAAATATGGTAGTTCATAAGGAAGAGCTCAGGTATAATGCAAGGTATATATTTAGGACGTATGTAGTCAAGATGGAATTTGTCCCTCTTATTCGTTGAGAGTCAGATATCTAAGGCCTGATAAAGTTAAATCTAGAATAGAGTGATCACTCTGTGTCTCTTGGATTTAACATGACATCTAGGATAAAAGGAAATAATGAAAGATTCACCTATTCATATTCGAGATGGGAACTCGAAAGGGATGATGTTATTGAATGGCACAAAGTCATAACATATTGGGGGTGATGGACGGTCGTTAGGTGGTATCCATCACTTGCATTAATTTCTTATGTTTCTCGTGTAAGTCGGAGATTGAAGGAATTTCGTATGCCCGAGAGACATATTAAATCAATGTGGCTAATATGTTATGATCCAAGTCGGGTCATACCCAATAACAAACTTACCGACACCTTAAACGTATTTAATATTGACGATTGGCTCGTTAAATAAATAGCGACACTTGAACTTTAGAAAATCGGTTTTCTAAAATATAATCACTTGAGATAAATTATTTGGATAATTTATATACATTATGAATTTAATTATTTATAGGTTTAAATAATTATATTGTGTTATATTTTGTAAATGGTTTATAAAATATGCAAGTAACTTACAAAATACTTGGCATTTTGTAACAAGCTTTTATAAAACAAAAAATACAAGTTTTATAAAATAAAACTAAACCCACCCCACATGGTAGACGGTTTTGGGGAGTCTCCAAGGTCCTCCCATGCTTGTTTCCTTGTTACTTGTGTTGGCACAAGTTCATATATGCATGGGTCATTCAAATACCAAAGGATTCTTTGACTAAAGCCTAGAAAACAAGTGAAAAACATTCTCTTCTTCTTGATACAGCATTCTGGTCGAAATTTTTTGGTAAAAAGGAGTGTGCTTGAGTTTGTTTGAAAGCTTATCTTCAAGTGTCAACAAATCCTAACTATAGTATTAGGTGTTGGGCAAAGTTTGGGGTATTATCTCTTGAGGTTTCATGCTTTTGAAGCTTGCATTCTCATCATCTTTCTAGTTGCTGCTGTCCAGTTTTTCAAGTGCAAATAAAAGGGTTTTGAGCTTGGTTAATTAGTTAGTTAAGTGTCTAAATCTTAACTAACTTAAAGGGTGGTGTTGGTGTATCAAAGGATTGGGTTTTATACACTTGTTCATCATCTTCATCATCAGTTATTAACCTCCTAACTTGAAGAAGGTATAACCTCTAAACTACTTCTATTTTGTAAGCATATACTCAAGGCTTAATAATTCATAATGGAATTCAATTGATGAAAATGGTTTAACATATAAACTTGTTTATAAATGAAATAATGCTTCCGCTTGACTTAACACTCATAAAATTGGTTTTGTGATTATATAAACATTATGAACTTGTTGTTATGTTGAATTCCATCATCCACAACCCAGTGTATACACGTCTCAGGCTAGATCACAACTCAAAGTATATATATATTTGGAATCAACCTCAACCCTGTATAGCTAACTCCCACATTACTGCATATAGAGTGTCTATGGCTGTTCCAAATAATATATACACATGGGTCGATATGATATGTCAAAATATTTGCATACGTGTCTATGGTATCCTAAGATTACATAATATATTAGAATATATGTATAATACAATATAAGATAGCTAGGATATGATTAATATAGATTTGTTACCAATTTTCACGTTGCTACAACAAGAAAATTATCCAATCTTGTTTTACCCATAACTTCTTCGTTTTAAATCCGTTTTGAGTGAATAAAATTGCTATGGTTTCAATTGAAGTCTATTTTATGAATCTAAACAGAAAAGGTATAGGTTTATAGTCTAAAATTTAAGTTACATGTCAATTACTAAAGAGGTAGTCATTTCCGTCGAAAAAATGACATCTTGATGACCATTTTGGAAAACATACTTTCACTTTGAGTTTAACCATGATTTTTGGATATAGTTTCATATTCATAAGAAAAATCATTTTCCCAGAAAGAACAACTTTTAAATCAAAGTTTATCATAGTTTTTAATTAACTAACCCAAAACAGCCCGCGGTGTTACTACGACGGCGTATGTCCGGTTTTACGGTGTTCTTCGTGTTTTCAGGTTTTAAATCAATAAGTTAGCATATCATATAGATATAGAACATGTGTTCAGTTTATTTTAAAAGTCAAGTTAGAAGGATTAACTTTTATTTGCGAACAAGTTTAGAATTAACTAAACTATGTGCTAGTGATTACAAGTTTAAACCTTCGAATAAGATAGCTTTATATGTAGGAATCGAATGATGTTATGGACATCATTACTACCTCAAGTTTTCTGGATAAAGCTACTAGAAATGAGAAAAATAGATCTAGCTCCAAAGGATTCTTGAATGGCTTGAAAGTTCTTGAAGTAGAATCATGACACGAAAACAAGTTCAAGTAAGATTTCCACTCGAAATAAGATTGTTATAGTTATAGAAATTGAATCAAAGTTTGAATATGAGTATTACCTTATATTACAAAGATATCTTACTGTAAATAAGAAAGATTTCTTGAGGTTGGATGATCACTCTACAAGATTGGAAGTAAGCTAGCAAACTTGGAAGTATTCTTGATTTTATGAAACTAGAACTTGTAGAATTTATGAAGAACACTTAGAACTTGAAGATAGAACTTGAGAGAGATCAATTAGATGAAGAAAATTGAAGAATGAAAGTGTTTGTAGGTGTTTTTGGTCGTTGGTGTATGGATTAGATATAAAGGATATGTAATTTTGTTTTCATGTAAATAAGTCATGAATGATTACTCATATTTTTGTAATTTTATGAGATATTTCATGCTAGTTGCCAAATGATGGTTCCCACATGTTTTAGGTGACTCACATGGACTGCTAAGAGCTGATCATTGGAGTGTATATACCAATAGTACATACATCTAAAAGCTGTGTATTGTACGAGTACAAATACGGGTGCATACGAGTAGAATTATTGATGAAACTGAACGAGGATGTAATTGTAAGCATTTTTGTTAAATAGAAGTATTTTGATAAGTGTCTTGAAGTCTTTCAAAAGTGTATGAATACATATTAAAACACTACATGTATATACATTTTAACTGAGTCTTTAAGTCATCGTTAGTCGTTACATGTAAGTGTTGTTTTGAAACCTTTAGGTTAACGATCTTGTTAAATGTTGTTAACCCAATGTTTATAATATCAAATGAGATTTTAAATTATTATATTATCATGATATTATGATGTACGAATATCTCTTAATATGATATATATACATTAAATGTCGTTACAACGATAATCGTTACATATATGTCTCGTTTCAAAATCATTAAGTTAGTAGTCTTGTTTTTACATATGTAGTTCATTGTTAATATACTTAATGATATGATTACTTATCATAATATCATGTTAACTATATATATAACCATATATATGTCATCATATAGTTTTTACAAGTTTTAACGTTCGTGAATCACTGGTCAACTTGGGTGGTCAATTGTCTATATGAAACCTATTTCAATTAATCAAGTCTTAACAAGTTTGATTGCTTAACATGTTGGAAACACTTAATCATGTAAATAAAAATTTCATTTAATATATATATAAACATGGAAAAGTTCGGGTCACAACAGTACCTATCCGTTAAATAAATTTCATCCCGAAATTCTATGCAGTTGGAGGTGTTGACGTATCTTCTGGAAATAAATGCGGGTATTTCTTCTTCATCTGATCTTCTCGTTCCCAGGTGAACTCGGGTCCTCTACGAGCATTCCATCGAACCTTAACAATTGGTATCTTGTTTTGCTTAAGTCTTTTAACCTCACGATCCATTATTTTGACGGGTTCTTCGATGAATTAAAGTTTTTCGTTGATTTGGATTTCATCTAACGGAATAGTGAGATCTTCTTAAGCAAAACATTTCTTCAAATTTGAGACGTGGAAAGTGTTATGTACAGCCGCGAGTTGTTGAGGTAACTCAAGTCGGTAAGCTATTGGTCCGACACGATCAATAATCTTGAATGGTCCGATATACCTTGGATTTAATTTCCCTCGTTTACCAAATTGAACAAAGCCTTTACAAGGTACAACTTTAAGCATGACCATCTCTCCAATTTCAAATTCTATATCTTTTCTTTTAATGTCAGCGTAGCTCTTTTGTCAACTTTGGGCGGTTTTCAACCGTTGTTGAATTTAGATGATCTTCTCGGTAGTTTCTTGTATTATCTCCGGACCCGTAACCTGTCTATCCCCCACTTCACTCCTACAAATTGGAGACCTGCACTTTCTACCAGAAAGTGCTTCAAACGACGCCATCTCAATGCTTGAATGGTAGCTGTTGTTGTAGGAAAATTCTGCTAACGGTAGATGTCGATCCCAACTGTTTCCGAAATCAATAACACATGCTCGTAGCATGTCTTCAAGCGTTTGTATCGTCCTTTCGCTCTGCCCATCAGTTTGTGGATGATAGGCAGTACTCATGTCTAGACGAGTTCCTAATGCTTGCTGTAATGTCTTCCAGAATCTTGAAATAAATCTGCCATCCCTATCAGAGATAATAGAGATTGGTATTCCATGTCTGGAGACGACTTCCTTTAAATACAGTCGTGCTAACTTCTCCATCTTGTCATCTTCTCTTATTGGCAAGAAGTGTGCTGATTTGGTGAGACGATCAACTATTACCCAAATAGTATCAAAACCACTTGCAGTCCTTGGAAATTTAGTGATGAAATCCATGGTAATGTTTTCCCATTTCCATTCCGGGATTTCGGGTTGTTGAAGTAGACCTGATGTTTTCTGATGCTCAGCTTTGACCTTAGAACACGTCAAACATTCTCCTACGTATTTATCAACATCGGCTTTTATACCCAGCCACCAAAAATGTTTCTTGAGATCCTTGTACATATTCCCCGTTCCAGGATGTATTGAGTATCTGGTTTTATGAGCTTCTCTAAGTACCATTTCTCTCATATCTCTAAATTTTGGTACCCAAATCCTTTCAGCCCTATACCGGGTTCCATCTTCCCGAATATTTGTAGTGACCCGAACTTTTCCATGTTTATATATATTAATTGAGATTGATATTTACATGATTAAATGTTTCCAACATGTTAAGCAATCAAACTTGTTAAGACTTGATTAATTGAAATATGTTTCATATAGACAATTGACCACCCAAGTTGACCGGTGATTCACGAACGTTAAAACTTGTAAAAACTATATGATGACATATATATGGATATATATATAGTTAACATGATACTATTATAAGTAAACATATCATTAAGTATATTAACAATGAACTACTTATGTAAAAACAAGACTACTAACTTAATGATTTTTAAACGAGACACATATATAACGATTATCGTTGTAAAGACATTTAATGTATATATATCATATTAAGAGATATTCATACATGATAATATCATGATAATATAATAATTTAAAATCTCATTTGATATTATAAACATTGGGTTAACAACATTTAACAAGATCGTTAACCTAAAGGTTTCAAAACAACACTTACATGTAACGACTAACGATGACTTAACGACTCAGTTAAAATGTATATACATGTAGTGTTTTAATATGTATTTATACACTTTTGAAAGACTTCAATACACTTATCAAAATACTTCTACTTAACAAAAATGCTTACAATTACATCCTCGTTCAGTTTCATCAACAATTCTACTCGTATGCACCCGTATTCGTACTCGTACAATACACAGCTTTTAGATGTATGTACTATTGGTATATACACTCCAATGATCAGCTCTTAGCAGCCCATGTGAGTCACCTAACACATGTGGGAACCATCATTTGGCAACTAGCATGAAATATCTCATAAAATTACAAAAATATGAGTAATCATTCATGACTTATTTACATGAAAACAAAATTACATATCCTTTATATCTAATCCATACACCAACGACCAAAAACACCTACAAACACTTTCATTCTTCAATTTTATTCATCTAATTGATCTCTCTCAAGTTCTATCTTCAAGTTCTAAGTGTTCTTCATAAATTCCAAAAGTTCTAGTTTCATAAAATCAAGAATACTTTCAAGTTTGCTAGCTCACTTCCAATCTTGTAAGGTGATCATCCAACCTCAAGAAATATTTGTTTCTTACAGTAGGTTATCATTCTAATACAAGGTAATAATCATATTCAAACTTTGGTTCAATTTCTATAACTATAACAATCTTATTTCAAGTGATGATCTTACTTGAACTTGTTTTCGTGTCATGATTCTGCTTCAAGAACTTCGAGCCATCCAAGGATCCGTTGAAGCTAGATCCATTTTTTCACTTTTCCAGTAGGTTTATCCAAGGAACTTAAGGTAGTAATGATGTTCATAACACCATTCGATTCATACGTATAAAGCTATCTTATTCGAAGTTTTAAACTTGTAATCACTAGAACATAGTTTAGTTAATTCTAAACTTGTTCGCAAACAAAAGTTAATCCTTCTAACTTGACTTTTAAAATCAACTAAACACATGTTCTATATCTATATGATATGCTAACTTAATGATTTAAAACCTGAAAACACGAAAAACACCGTAAAACCGGATTTACGCCGTCGTAGTAACACCGCGGGCTGTTTTGGGTTAGTTAATTAAAAACTATGATAAACTTTGATTTTAAAGTTGTTATTCTGAGAAAATGATTCTTATTATGAACATGAAACTATATCCAAAAATTATGGTTAAACTCAAAGTGGAAGTATGTTTTCTAAAATGGTCATCTAGACGTCGTTCTTTCGACTGAAATGACTACCTTTACAAAAACGACTTGTAACTTATTTTTTCGACTATAAACCTATACTTTTTCTGTTTAGATTCATAAAATAGAGTTCAATATGAAACCATAGCAATTTGATTCACTCAAAATGGATTTAAAATGAAGAAGTTATGGGTAAAACAAGATTGGATAATTTTTCTCATTTTAGCTACGTGAAAATTGGTAACAAATCTATTCCAACCATAACTTAATCAACTTGTATTGTATATTATGTAATCTTGAGATACCATAGACACGTATACAATGTTTCGACCTATCATGTCGACACATCTATATATATTTCGGAACAACCATAGACACTCTATATGTGAATGTTGGAGTTAGCTATACAGGGTTGAGGTTGATTCCAAAATATATATAGTTTGAGTTGTGATCAATACTGAGATACGTATACACTGGGTCGTGGATTGATTCAAGATAATATTTATCGATTTATTTCTGTACATCTAACTGTGGACAACTAGTTGTAGGTTACTAACGAGGACAGCTGACTTAATAAACTTAAAACATCAAAATATATTAAAAGTGTTGTAAATATATTTTGAACATACTTTGATATATATGTATATATTGTTATAGGTTCGTGAATCAACCAGTGGCCAAGTCTTACTTCCCGACGAAGTAAAAATCTGTGAAAGTGAGTTATAGTCCCACTTTTAAAATCTAATATTTTTGGGATGAGAATACATGCAGGTTTTATAAATGATTTACAAAATAGACACAAGTACGTGAAACTACATTCTATGGTTGAATTATCGAAATCGAATATGCCCCTTTTTATTAAGTCTGGTAATCTAAGAATTAGGGAACAGACACCCTAATTGACGCGAATCCTAAAGATAGATCTATTGGGCTTAACAAACCCCATCCAAAGTACCGGATGCTTTAGTACTTCGAAATTTATATCATATCCGAAGGGTGTCCCGGAATGATGGGGATATTCTTATATATGCATCTTGTTAATGTCGGTTACCAGGTGTTCACCATATGAATGATTTTTATCTCTATGTATGGGATGTGTATTGAAATATGAAATCTTGTGGTCTATTGTTAGGATTTGATATATATAGGTTAAACCTATAACTCACCAACATTTTTGTTGACGTTTAAAGCATGTTTATTCTCAGGTGAATATTAAGAGCTTCCGCTGTTGCATACTAAAATAAGGACAAGATTTGGAGTCCATGTTTGTATGATATTGTGTAAAAACTGCATTCAAGAAACTGATTTCGATGTAACATAATTGTATTGTAAACCATTATGTAATGGTCGTGTGTAAACAGGATATTTTAGATTATCATTATTTGATAATCTACGTAAAGCTTTTTAAACCTTTATTTATGAAATAAAGGTTATGGTTTGTTTTAAAAATGAATGCAGTCTTTGAAAAACGTCTCATATAGAGGTCAAAACCTCGCAACGAAATCAATTAATATGGAACGTTTTTAATCAATAAGAACGGGACATTTCAGTTGGTATCAGAGCGTTGGTCTTAGAGAACCAGAATTTTTCATTAGTGTGTCTTATCGAGTTTGTTAGGATGCATTAGTGAGTCTGGACTTCGACCGTGTTTACTTGAAAAATGATTGCTTAACAAATTTTGTTGGAAACTATATATTTTTAACATGTGAATATTATGTGATATATTAATCTCTTAACGCGTTTGATATTATGTGATAGATGTCTACCTCTAGAACACGTCCCATTGACTCACCTAATAATAATGAAGAGTCAAATGTAAATTGGAATGATTCGTGGACTGATTCACAAGTTCCCGAAGAGGAACCGGAAGAAGAGTCGGAACCGGAAGAAGAATCGGAACCGGAAGAAGAATCGGAACCGGATGAAGAAATAGAACCGGTGGGGGAAATAATAAAACGGTTAAGTAAAAGAAAATCCTCAACCAACCGACCAAGGTTAATTATGGTCAATGGTGTTTCCGCCAAGGAAGCAAAATATTGGGAGGATTACCAATTCTCTGATGAATCGGATTTCGACGAGAATTCCGATGATGTTATAGAAATTACCCCAACTGAATTTAAAAAGGCAAAAGAAAATAATAAGGGAAAGGGCATAAAAATAGAGAAATCTAATTCCAACCCCGATGAACTTTATATGTATCGTCAACCCCCGAAGTCCTTAAGTTGTAACAATGACCCGGGAACCTCTAAACCACCAGGTTTTTCTAAACCAATGTGGATAACGACGGCTCGTATTAGGGGAAAATCATATATCCCTAGAAACTTGGCAAAACGAACCAAAACCGAAGAAGAAGAAACAAGCGAGTCGGAATAAGATAGTTGTATTCATGTGGTGTAATATATGTAATATAGTGTGCTTATGCTTTATGATATATGTAAAAATTGCTTGTATTAATAAGTAATTTTTTTTTATGAATCTAACTCTTGTCTATTTTACAGTATAAAAACGCAAAATGGATAGACAACCCAATATTTTAAGAGACCTACCCGGAGACATGATTGATGAAATCTTGTCTAGAGTCGGTCAGAATTCCTCGGCACAACTATTTAAGGCAAGAACAGTTTGTAAGACATTCGAAGAACGTTCCAAGAATGTCTTGGTTTATAAGAGACTTTCGTTTGAAAGATGGGGGATATCACATTGGGAAACCCATAAGTTACGATGTGTTTACTTTGACGCATATATTGCGGGGAATCCAAATGCTATTTTACGCAACGGGTTAAGAAATTATTTTGACTCAATGTATCCGAATATAGGACTTCATGATTTAGAAAAAGCGGCTAACATGCAACATAAAGAAGCATGCTATGCTTATGGGTTAGTAATGTTCGCTTCTCACCAAAGTGAGAAAAAGAACATCGGGCTACAGCTATTAAACAAAACGTTCCCACAAGTGACGGAGTCGGTAATTGGGGTAAGAAATGAGGTTTTTAGATTGTTACGGGACTGTTGGACATTACGTAACCCTCGTCCCTTTGACGACGTTACAACACGCTGTCTTATCAACGGCCATAACGGTTATGTTGCACAAGACCAAGGATGGGAAGTAGTCCTAGTAAAACCAGAATGCATGACTTGTTTCTGGACGTATGAATTACGTGTCTTTATTGCCTTTGCTGAACGACTTGTGTACTAGCTAGAATTATCTTCACAACTATCTTGTATCAAAGTTATTGTGTGCTATATTTCATGCTTTATGTAAAATAAGCGGTATTGTAAGTTTGTAGATATTGTATAAAAGTTTGAACGCGAAATATTATTATAATCAGTTTTTCATATAGAATTGTAGTAGTTGAATTGTATATTAGCTACTAAGTATGAACTTAACGGGTAGGTACTACCCGAATTTAAACTTATAAAACGCTAATATGAAGAAAAAGCTTTTATAAATGAGTTCATATTATGCTACGAAATACTATTAACTACTCTTAATATTCTGTATGATTAACTTGTTCCATTTGACTATTTTGAAGGAAATGGCACCGACTACTCGACACACCGTGAATATGAATGAAGAGGAATTCCGTACTTTTCTAGCTTCAAACATAGCCGCAGTACAGGCTGCGCTACATACCAATAATAACCTTGGATCTAGCAGTACAGGAAATCGTGTAGGATGCACCTACAAAGAATTCACTGCCTGCAAACCTTTGGAATTTGATGGAACCGAAGGACCGATCGGATTGAAACGGTGGACCGAGAAGGTTGAATCGGTGTTTGCCATAAGTAAGTGTACTGAAGAGGACAAAGTGAAGTACGCTACGCATACCTTCACAGGTTCTGCGTTAACATGGTGGAATACCTATCTAGAGCAAGTGGGACAAGACGATGCGTACGCACTACCGTGGTCAGCATTCAAGCACTTGATGAACGAGAAGTACCGTCCCAGAACCGAGGTCAATAAGCTCAAGACAGAACTTAGAGGGTTACGAACCCAAGGATTTGATATTACCACGTACGAAAGACGATTCACAGAATTGTGCCTATTGTGTCCGGGAGCATTCGAAGATGAGGAAGAGAAGATCGACGCGTTTGTGAAAGGATTACCGGAAAGAATCCAAGAAGATATAAGTTCACACGAGCCCGCCTCCATACAACAGGCATGTAGAATGGCTCACAAACTCGTGAACCAAATTGAAGAAAGAATTAAAGAACAGACTGCTGAAGAGGCCAATGTGAAGCAAGTCAAAAGAAAGTGGGAGGAAAACGGTGATAAGAATCACCAATACAACAACAACAGCAATTACAACAATAATCGCAACAATTATCCCAACAATCGCAACATCAATCGCAACTACACCAAACGGCCCAACAACAACAACAACAGCAACTACAACAATCATCCCAACAACAATAATAACCGCAACAACAACAACAATCAGAAGCAGCTATGCCAAAGGTGTGAAAAGAATCACTCGGGGTTCTGCACCAAATTTTGCAACAAGTGTAAAAGAAATGGTCATAGCGCGGCGAAGTGTGAGGTCTACGGACCAGGGGTTAATAGAACGAAAGGAACAAATGGTGTCGGAACGAGTAATGGCGGAGCAAGTAGTGTCGGAGCAAGTTATGCCAATGTAGTTTGTTATAAATGTGGAAAACCGGGCCACATTATTAGAAATTGCCCGAACCAGGAGAACACGAATGGACAAGGCCGCGGAAGAGTTTTCAATATTAATGTGGCAGAGGCACAGGAAGACCCGGAGCTTGTTACGGGTACGTTTCTTATAGACAATAAATCTGCTTACGTTTTATTTGATTCGGGTGCGGATAGAAGCTATATGAGTAGAGATTTTTGTGCTAAATTAAGTTGTCCGTTGACGCCTTTGGATAGTAAATTTTTACTCGAATTAGCAAATGGTAAATTAATTTCAGCAGATAATATATGTCGGAATCGAGAAATTAAACTGGTTAGTGAAACATTTAAGATTGATTTGATACCAGTAGAGTTAGGGAGTTTTGATGTGATAATCGGTATGGACTGGTTGAAAGAAGTGAAAGCAGAGATCGTTTGTTACAAAAATGCAATTCGCATTATACGAGAAAAAGGAAAACCCTTAATGGTGTACGGAGAAAAGGGCAACACGAAGCTACATCTTATTAGTAATTTGAAGGCACAAAAACTAATAAGAAAAGGTTGCTATGCTGTTCTAGCACACGTCGAGAAAGTACAAACTGAAGAAAAGAGCATCAATGATGTTCCCATCGCAAAAGAATTTCCCGATGTATTTCCGAAAGAATTACCGGGATTACCCCCACATCGATCCGTTGAATTTCAAATAGATCTTGTACCAGGAGCTGCACCAATAGCTCGTGCTCCTTACAGACTAGCACCCAGCGAGATGAAAGAACTGCAAAGCCAATTACAAGAACTTTTAGAGCGTGGTTTCATTCGACCAAGCACATCACCGTGGGGAGCTCCTGTTTTGTTTGTCAAGAAGAAAGATGGTACATTCAGGTTGTGTATCGACTACCGAGAGTTGAACAAACTTACCATCAAGAACCGCTACCCACTACCGAGAATCGACGACTTATTTGATCAACTACAAGGCTCGTCTGTTTATTCAAAGATTGACTTACGTTCCGGGTATCATCAAATGCGGGTGAAAGAAGATGATATTCCAAAGACTGCTTTCAGAACACGTTACGGTCATTACGAGTTTATGGTCATGCCGTTTGGTTTAACTAATGCACCAGCTGTGTTCATGGACCTTATGAACCGAGTGTGTGGACCATACCTTGACAAGTTTGTCATTGTTTTCATTGATGACATACTTATTTACTCAAAGAATGACCAAGAACACGGTGAACATTTGAGAAAGGTGTTAGAAGTATTGAGGAAGGAAGAATTGTACGCTAAGTTTTCAAAGTGTGCATTTTGGTTGGAAGAAGTTCAATTCCTCGGTCACATAGTGAACAAAGAAGGTATTAAGGTGGATTCGGCAAAGATAGACACTGTTGAAAAGTGGGAAACCCCGAAAACTCCGAAACACATACGCCAGTTTTTAGGACTAGCTGGTTACTACAGAAGGTTCATCCAAGACTTTTCCAGAATAGCAAAACCCTTGACTGCATTAACGCATAAAGGGAAGAAATTTGAATGGAATGATGAACAAGAGAAAGCGTTTCAATTATTGAAGAAAAAGCTAACTACGGCACCTATATTGTCATTGCCTGAAGGGAATGATGATTTTGTGATTTATTGTGACGCATCAAAGCAAGGTCTCGGTTGTGTATTAATGCAACGAACGAAGGTGATTGCTTATGCGTCTAGACAATTGAAGATTCACGAACAAAATTATACGACGCATGATTTGGAATTAGGCGCGGTTGTTTTTGCATTAAAGACTTGGAGGCACTACTTATATGGGGTCAAAAGTATTATATATACCGACCACAAAAGTCTTCAACACATATTTAATCAGAAACAACTGAATATGAGGCAGCGTAGGTGGATTGAATTATTGAATGATTACGACTTTGAGATTCGTTACCACCCGGGGAAGGCAAATGTGGTAGCCGATGCCTTGAGCAGGAAGGACAGAGAACCCATTCGAGTAAAATCTATGAATATAATGATTCATAATAACCTTACTACTCAAATAAAGGAGGCGCAACAAGGAGTTTTAAAAGAGGGAAATTTAAAGGATGAAATACCCAAAGGATCGGAGAAGCATCTTAATATTCAGGAAGACGGAACCCGGTATAGGGCTGAAAGGATTTGGGTACCAAAATTTGGAGATATGAGAGAAATGGTACTTAGAGAAGCTCATAAAACCAGATACTCAATACATCCTGGAACGGGGAAGATGTACAAGGATCTCAAGAAACATTTTTGGTGGCCGGGTATGAAAGTCGATGTTGCTAAATATGTAGGAGAATGTTTGACGTGTTCTAAGGTCAAAGCTGAGCATCAAAAACCATCAGGTCTACTTCAACAACCCGAAATCCCAGAATGGAAATGGGAAAACATTACCATGGATTTCATCACTAAATTGCCAAGGACTGCAAGTGGTTTTGATACTATTTGGGTAATAGTTGATCGTCTCACCAAATCAGCACACTTCCTGCCAATAAGAGAAGATGACAAGATGGAGAAGTTAGCACGACTGTATTTGAAGGAAGTCGTCTCCAGACATGGAATACCAATCTCTATTATCTCTGATAGGGATGGCAGATTTATTTCAAGATTCTGGCAGACATTACAGCAAGCATTAGGAACTCGTCTAGACATGAGTACTGCCTATCATCCACAAACTGATGGGCAGAGCGAAAGGACGATACAAACGCTTGAAGACATGCTACGAGCATGTGTTATTGATTTCGGAAACAGTTGGGATCGACATCTACCGTTAGCAGAATTTTCCTACAACAACAGCTACCATTCAAGCATTGAGATGGCGCCGTTTGAAGTACTTTATGGTAGAAAGTGCAGGTCTCCGATTTGTTGGAGTGAAGTGGGGGATAGACAGATTACAGGTCCGGAGATTATACAAGAAACTACCGAGAAGATCATCCAAATTCAACAACGGTTGAAAACCGCCCAAAGTCGACAAAAGAGCTACGCTGACATTAAAAGAAAAGATATAGAATTTGAAATTGGAGAGATGGTCATGCTTAAAGTTGCACCTTGGAAAGGCGTTGTTCGATTTGGTAAACGAGGGAAATTAAATCCAAGGTATATTGGACCATTCAAGATTATTGATCGTGTCGGACCAGTAGCTTACCGACTAGAGTTACCTCAACAACTCACGGCTGTACATAACACTTTCCACGTCTCGAATTTGAAGAAATGTTTTGCTAAAGAAGATCTCACTATTCCGTTAGATGAAATCCAAATCAACGAAAAACTTCAATTCATCGAAGAACCCGTCGAAATAATGGATCGTGAGGTTAAAAGACTTAAGCAAAACAAGATACCAATTGTTAAGGTTCGATGGAATGCTCGTAGAGGACCCGAGTTCACCTGGGAGCGTGAAGATCAGATGAAGAAGAAATACCCACATCTATTTCCAGAAGATTCGTCAACACCTTCAACAGCTTAAAATTTCGGGACGAAATTTATTTAACGGGTAGGTACTGTAGTGACCCGAACTTTTCCATGTTTATATATATTAATTGAGATTGATATTTACATGATTAAATGTTTCCAACATGTTAAGCAATCAAACTTGTTAAGACTTGATTAATTGAAATATGTTTCATATAGACAATTGACCACCCAAGTTGACCGGTGATTCACGAACGTTAAAACTTGTAAAAACTATATGATGACATATATATGGATATATATATAGTTAACATGATACTATTATAAGTAAACATATCATTAAGTATATTAACAATGAACTACTTATGTAAAAACAAGACTACTAACTTAATGATTTTTAAACGAGACACATATATAACGATTATCGTTGTAAAGACATTTAATGTATATATATCATATTAAGAGATATTCATACATGATAATATCATGATAATATAATAATTTAAAATCTCATTTGATATTATAAACATTGGGTTAACAACATTTAACAAGATCGTTAACCTAAAGGTTTCAAAACAACACTTACATGTAACGACTAACGATGACTTAACGACTCAGTTAAAATGTATATACATGTAGTGTTTTAATATGTATTTATACACTTTTGAAAGACTTCAATACACTTATCAAAATACTTCTACTTAACAAAAATGCTTACAATTACATCCTCGTTCAGTTTCATCAACAATTCTACTCGTATGCACCCGTATTCGTACTCGTACAATACACAGCTTTTAGATGTATGTACTATTGGTATATACACTCCAATGATCAGCTCTTAGCAGCCCATGTGAGTCACCTAACACATGTGGGAACCATCATTTGGCAACTAGCATGAAATATCTCATAAAATTACAAAAATATGAGTAATCATTCATGACTTATTTACATGAAAACAAAATTACATATCCTTTATATCTAATCCATACACCAACGACCAAAAACACCTACAAACACTTTCATTCTTCAATTTTATTCATCTAATTGATCTCTCTCAAGTTCTATCTTCAAGTTCTAAGTGTTCTTCATAAATTCCAAAAGTTCTAGTTTCATAAAATCAAGAATACTTTCAAGTTTGCTAGCTCACTTCCAATCTTGTAAGGTGATCATCCAACCTCAAGAAATATTTGTTTCTTACAGTAGGTTATCATTCTAATACAAGGTAATAATCATATTCAAACTTTGGTTCAATTTCTATAACTATAACAATCTTATTTCAAGTGATGATCTTACTTGAACTTGTTTTCGTGTCATGATTCTGCTTCAAGAACTTCGAGCCATCCAAGGATCCGTTGAAGCTAGATCCATTTTTTCACTTTTCCAGTAGGTTTATCCAAGGAACTTAAGGTAGTAATGATGTTCATAACACCATTCGATTCATACGTATAAAGCTATCTTATTCGAAGTTTTAAACTTGTAATCACTAGAACATAGTTTAGTTAATTCTAAACTTGTTCGCAAACAAAAGTTAATCCTTCTAACTTGACTTTTAAAATCAACTAAACACATGTTCTATATCTATATGATATGCTAACTTAATGATTTAAAACCTGAAAACACGAAAAACACCGTAAAACCGGATTTACGCCGTCGTAGTAACACCGCGGGCTGTTTTGGGTTAGTTAATTAAAAACTATGATAAACTTTGATTTTAAAGTTGTTATTCTGAGAAAATGATTCTTATTATGAACATGAAACTATATCCAAAAATTATGGTTAAACTCAAAGTGGAAGTATGTTTTCTAAAATGGTCATCTAGACGTCGTTCTTTCGACTGAAATGACTACCTTTACAAAAACGACTTGTAACTTATTTTTTCGACTATAAACCTATACTTTTTCTGTTTAGATTCATAAAATAGAGTTCAATATGAAACCATAGCAATTTGATTCACTCAAAATGGATTTAAAATGAAGAAGTTATGGGTAAAACAAGATTGGATAATTTTTCTCATTTTAGCTACGTGAAAATTGGTAACAAATCTATTCCAACCATAACTTAATCAACTTGTATTGTATATTATGTAATCTTGAGATACCATAGACACGTATACAATGTTTCGACCTATCATGTCGACACATCTATATATATTTCGGAACAACCATAGACACTCTATATGTGAATGTTGGAGTTAGCTATACAGGGTTGAGGTTGATTCCAAAATATATATAGTTTGAGTTGTGATCAATACTGAGATACGTATACACTGGGTCGTGGATTGATTCAAGATAATATTTATCGATTTATTTCTGTACATCTAACTGTGGACAACTAGTTGTAGGTTACTAACGAGGACAGCTGACTTAATAAACTTAAAACATCAAAATATATTAAAAGTGTTGTAAATATATTTTGAACATACTTTGATATATATGTATATATTGTTATAGGTTCGTGAATCAACCAGTGGCCAAGTCTTACTTCCCGACGAAGTAAAAATCTGTGAAAGTGAGTTATAGTCCCACTTTTAAAATCTAATATTTTTGGGATGAGAATACATGCAGGTTTTATAAATGATTTACAAAATAGACACAAGTACGTGAAACTACATTCTATGGTTGAATTATCGAAATCGAATATGCCCCTTTTTATTAAGTCTGGTAATCTAAGAATTAGGGAACAGACACCCTAATTGACGCGAATCCTAAAGATAGATCTATTGGGCTTAACAAACCCCATCCAAAGTACCGGATGCTTTAGTACTTCGAAATTTATATCATATCCGAAGGGTGTCCCGGAATGATGGGGATATTCTTATATATGCATCTTGTTAATGTCGGTTACCAGGTGTTCACCATATGAATGATTTTTATCTCTATGTATGGGATGTGTATTGAAATATGAAATCTTGTGGTCTATTGTTAGGATTTGATATATATAGGTTAAACCTATAACTCACCAACATTTTTGTTGACGTTTAAAGCATGTTTATTCTCAGGTGAATATTAAGAGCTTCCGCTGTTGCATACTAAAATAAGGACAAGATTTGGAGTCCATGTTTGTATGATATTGTGTAAAAACTGCATTCAAGAAACTGATTTCGATGTAACATAATTGTATTGTAAACCATTATGTAATGGTCGTGTGTAAACAGGATATTTTAGATTATCATTATTTGATAATCTACGTAAAGCTTTTTAAACCTTTATTTATGAAATAAAGGTTATGGTTTGTTTTAAAAATGAATGCAGTCTTTGAAAAACGTCTCATATAGAGGTCAAAACCTCGCAACGAAATCAATTAATATGGAACGTTTTTAATCAATAAGAACGGGACATTTCAATATTAAGATGCTTCTCCGATCCTTTGGGTATTTCATCCTTTAAATTTCCCTCTTTTAAAACTCCTTGTTGCGCCTCCTTTATTTGAGTAGTAAGGTAATTGTGAATCATTATATTCATAGATTTTACTCGAATGGGTTCTCTGTCCTTCCTGCTCAAGGCGTCGGCTACCACATTTGCCTTCCACGGGTGGTAACGAATCTCAAAGTCGTAATCATTCAACAATTCAATCCACCTATGCTGCCTCATATTCAGTTGTTTTCTGATTAAATATGTGTTGAAGACTTTTGTGGTCGGTATATATAATACTTTTGACCCCATATAAGTAGTGCCTCCAAGTCTTTAATGCAAAAACAACCGCGCCTAATTCCAAATCATGCGTTGTATAATTTTTTTCGTGAATCTTCAATTGTCTAGACGCATAAGCAATCACCTTCGTTCGTTGCATTAATACACAACCGAGACCTTACTTTGATGCATCGCAATAAATCACAAAATCATCATTCCCTTCAGGCAATGACAATATACGTGCCGTAGTTAACTTTTTCTTTAACAATTGAAACGCTTTCTCTTGTTCATCTTTCCATTCAAATTTCTTCCCTTTATGCGTTAATTTAGTCAAGGGTTTTGCTATTCTGGAAAAATCTTGGATGAACCTTCTGTAGTAACCAGCTAGTCCTAAAAACTGGCGTATGTGTTTCGGAGTTTTCGGGGTTTCCCACTTTTCAACAGTTTCTATCTTTGCCGGATCCACCTTAATACCTTCTTTGTTCACTATGTGACCGAGGAATTGAACTTCTTCCAACCAAAATGCACACTTTGAAAACTTAGCGTACAATTCTTCCTTCCTCAATACTTCTAACACCTTTCTCAAATGTTCACCGTGTTCTTGGTCATTCTTTGAGTATATAAGTATGTCATCAATGAAAACAATGACAAACTTGTCAAGGTATGGTCCACACACTCGGTTCATAAGGTCCATGAACACAGCTGGTGCATTAGTTAAACCAAACGGCATGACCATAAACTCGTAATGATCGTAACGTGTTCTGAAAGCAGTCTTTGGAATATCATCTTCTTTCACCCGCATTTGATGATACCCAGAACGTAATTCAATCTTTGAATAAACAGACGAGCCTTGTAGTTGATCAAATAAGTCATCGATTCTCGGTAGTGGGTTGCGGTTCTTGATGGTAAGTTTGTTCAACTCTCGGTAGTCGATACACAACCTGAATGTACCATCTTTCTTCTTGACAAACAAAACAGGAGCTCCCCACGGTGATGTGCTTGGTCGAATGAAACCACGCTCTAAAAGTTCTTGTAATTGGCTTTGCAGTTCTTTCATCTCGCTGGGTGCGAGTCTGTAATGAGCACGAGCTATTGGTGCAGCTCCTGGTACAAGATCTATTTGAAATTCAATGGATCGATGTGGGGGTAATCCCGGTAATTCTTTCGGAAATACATCGGGAAATTCTTTTGTGACGGGAACATCATTGATGTTCTTTTCTTCAGTTTGTACTTTCTCGACGTGTGCTAGAACAGCATAGCAACCTTTTCTTATTAGTTTTTCTGCCTTCAAATTACTAATAAGATGTAGCTTCGTGTTGCCCTTTTCTCCGTACACCATTAAGGGTTTTCCTTTTTCTCGTATAATGCGAATTGCATTTTTGTAACAAACGATCTCTGCTTTCACTTCTTTCAACCAGTCCATACCGATTATCACATCAAAACTCCCTAACTATACTAGTATCAAGTCAATCTTAAATGTTTCGCTAACCAGTTTAATTTCTCGATTCCGACATATATTATCTGCTGAAATTAATTTACCATTTACTAATTCGAGTAAAAATTTACTATCCAAAGGCGTCAATAGACAACTTAATTTAGCACAAAAACTCTACTCATATAGCTTCTATCCACACCCGAATCAAATAAAACATAAGCAGATTTATTGTCAAAAAGAAACATACTCGTAACAAGCTCCGGGTCTTCCTGTGCCTCTGCCGCATTAATATTGAAAACTCTTCCGCGGCCTTGTCCATTCGTGTTCTCCTGGTTCGGGTAATTTCTAATAATGTGGCCCGGTTTT
Source organism: Rutidosis leptorrhynchoides (assembly GCF_046630445.1). Taxonomy (NCBI): domain Eukaryota; kingdom Viridiplantae; phylum Streptophyta; class Magnoliopsida; order Asterales; family Asteraceae; genus Rutidosis; species Rutidosis leptorrhynchoides. The sequence continues at coordinate 150,874,134 of NC_092336.1, forward strand.
CCACATTTATAACAAACTACATTGGCATAACTTGCTCCGACACTACTTGCTCCGCCATTACTCGTTCCGACACCATTTGTTCCTTTCGTTCTGTTAACCCCTGGTCCGTAGACCTCACACTTCACCTCGCTTTGACCATTTCTTTTACACTTGTTGCAAAATTTGGTGCAAAACCCCGAGTGATACTTTTCACACCTTTGGCATAGCTGCTTCTGATTGTTGTTATTTTTGTTGCGGTTGTTATTGTTGTTGGGATGATTGTTGTAGTTGTTGTTGTTGGGCCGTTTGTTGTAGTTGCGATTGATGTTGCGATTGTTGGGATAGTTGTTGCGATTATTGTTGTAATTGCTGTTGTTGTTGTATTGGTGATTCTTATCATCGTTTTCCTCCCACTTTCTTTTGACTTGCTTCACATTGGCTTCTTCAGCCGCCTGTTCTTTAATTCTTTCCTTAATCTGGTTCACTAGTTTGTAGGCCATTCTACATGCCTGTTGTATGGAGGCGGGCTCGTGTGAACTTATATCTTCTTGGATTCTTTCCGGTAATCCTTTCACAAACGCGTCGATCTTCTCTTCCTCATCTTCGAACGCTCTCGGACACAATAGGCACAATTCTGTGAATCGTCTTTCGTACGTGGTAATATAAAATCCTTGGGTTCGTAACCCTCTAAGTTCTGTCTTGAGCTTATTGACCTCGGTTCTGGGACGGTACTTCTCGTTCATCAAGTGCTTGAATGCTGACCACGGTAGTGCGTAAGCATCATCTTGTCCCACTTGCTCTAGATAGGCATTCCACCATGTTAACGCAGTACCTGTGAAGGTATGCGTAGCGTACTTCACTTTGTCCTCTTCAGTACACTTACTTATGACAAACACCGATTTGACCTTCTCGGTCCACCGTTTCAATCCGATCGGTCCTTCAGTTCCATCAAATTCCAAAGGTTTGCAGGCAGTGAATTCTTTGTAGGTGCATCCTACACGATTTCTTGCGCCGTTAGCTGCATTCCTAGATTCAGAGTTATTGTTGGTATGTAGCGCAGCCTGTACTGCGGCTATGTTTGCAGCAAGAAAGGTACGAAATTCCTCTTCGCTCATATTCATGGTTTGTCGAGTAGTCGGTGCCATTTCCTTCAAATAGTCAAATGAAATAAGTTAATCATACAGAATATTAAGAGTAGTCAATAGTATCTCGTAGCATAATATGAACTCATTTATAAAAGCTTTTTCTTCATATTAGCGTTTTATAAGTTTAAATTCGGGTAGTACCTACCTGTTAAGTTCATACTTAGTAGCTAATATACAATTCAACTACTACAATTCTATATGAAAAACTGATTATAATAATATTTCGCGTTCAAACTTTTTCACAATATTTTACAAACTTACAATACCGCTTATTTTACATATAGCATGAAATATAGCACACAATAACTTTGATACAAGATAGTTGTGAAGATAATTATAGCTAGTACACAAGTCATTTAGCAAAGGCAATAAAGACACGTAATTTATACGTCCAGAAACAAGTCATGCATTCTGGTTTTACTAGGACTACTTCCCATCCTTGGTCTTGTGGAACATAACCGTTATGGCCATTGATAAGACAGCGTGTTGTAACGTTGTCAAAGGGACGAGGGTTACGTAATGTCCAACAGTCCCGTAAAAATCTAAAAACCTTGTTTCTCACCCCAACTACTGAGTCCGTCACTTGTGGGAATGTTTTATTTAGCAGTTGTAATCCGATGTTCTTTTTCTCACTTTGGTGAGAAGCGAACATCACTAACCCATAAGCATAACATGCTTCTTTATGTTGCATGTTAGCCACTTTTTCTAAATCACGAATTCCTATATTCTGATATATTGAGTCAAAATAATTTCTTAACCCGTTGCGTAAAATAGCATTTGGGTTCCCCGCAATATATGCGTCAAAGTAAACACATCGTAACTTATGGATTTCCCAATGTGATATCCCCCATCTTTCGAACGAAAGCCTTTTATAAACCAAGGCATTCTTGGAACATTCTTCGAATGTCTTACAAACTGATCTCACCTTAAATAGTTGTGCTGAGGAATTCTGACCGACTCTAGACAAGATTTCATCAATCATGTCTCCGGGTAGGTCTCTTAAAATATTGAGTTGTCTATCCATTTTGTGCCTTTTATAAACCAAGGCATTCTTGGAACATTCTTCGAATGTCTTACAAACTGATCTCGCCTTAAATAGTTGTGCTGAGGAATTCTGACCGACTCTAGACAAGATTTCATCAATCATGACTCCGGGTAGGTCTCTTAAAATATTGAGTTGTCTATCCATTTTGTATTTTTATACTGTAAAATAGACAAGAGTTAGATTCATAAAAAAATACTTATTAATATATGCAATTTTTACATATATCATAAAGCATAAGCACACTATATTACATATATTACACCACACGAATACAACTATCTTATTCCGACTCGCTCGTTTATTCTTCTTCGGTTTTGCTTCGTTTTGCCAAGTTTCTAGGGATATATGATGTTCCCCTAATACAAGCCATCGTTTTCTACATTGGTTTAGAAAAACCTGATGGTTTAGAGGTTCCCGGGTTATTGTCACAACTTAAGAAATACGGGTGTTGACGATACATATAAAGTTCATCGGGTTTGGAATCAAATTTCTCTATTTTTATGCCCTTTCCCTTATTGTTCTCTTTTGCCTTATTAAATTGTGTTGGGGTAATTTCTATAACATCATCGGAATCCTTGTCGGGATCCGATTCATCGGAGAATTGGTAATCCTCCCAATACTTTGCTTCCTTGGCGGAAACACCATTGACCATAATTAACTTTGGTCGGTTGGTTGAGGATTTTCTTCTACTTAACCGTTTTATTATTTCCCCCACTGGTTCTATTTCTTCTTCCGGTTCCGATTCTTCTTCCGGTTCCGATTCTTCTTCCGGTTCCGACTCTTCTTCCGGTTCCTCTTCGGGAACTTGTGAATCAGTCCACGAATCATTCTAATTTACATTTGACTCTTCATTATTATTAGGTGAGTCAATGAGAGTTGTTCTAGAGGTAGACATCTATCACATAATATCAAACACGTTAAGAGATTAATATATCACATAATATTCACATGTTAAAAATATATTGTTTCCAACAAAATTTGTTATGCAATCTTTTTTTTTCAAGTAAACACGGTCGAAGTCCAGACTCACTAAAGCATCCTAACAAACTCGATAAGACACACTAATGCAAAATTCTGGTTCTCTAAGACCAACGCTCGGATACCAACTGAAATGTCCCGTTCTTATTGATTAAAAACGTTCCATATTAATTGATTTTGTTGCGAGGTTTTGACCTCTATATGAGACGTTTTTCAAAGACTGCATTCATTTTAAAACAAACCATAACCTTTATTTCATCAATAAAGGTTTAAAAAGCTTTATGTAGATTATCAAATAATGATAATCTAAAATATCGTGTTTACACACGACTATTACATAATGGTTTACAATACAAATATGTTACAACAAAATAAGTTTCTTGAATGCAGTTTTTACACAATATCATACAAGCATGGACTCCAAATCTTGTCCTTATTTAAGTATGCGACAGCGGAAGCTCTTAATAATCACTTGAGAATAAACATGCTTAAAACGTCAACAAAAAATGTTGGTGTGTTATAGGTTTTAACCTATATATATCAAATCGTAACAATAGACCACAAGATTTCATATTTCAATATACATCCCATACATAGAGATAAAAATCATTCATATGGTGAACACCTGGTAACCGACATTAACAAGATGCATATATAAGAATATCCCCATCATTCCAGGACACCCTTCGGATATGATATAAATTTCAAAGTACTAAAGCATCGGTACTTTGGATGGGGTTTGTTAGGCCCAATAGATCTATCTTTAGGATTCGCGTCAATTAGGGTGTCTGTTCCCTAATTCTTCGATTACCAGACTTAATAAAAAGGGGCATATTCGATTTCGATAATTCAACCATAGAATGTAGTTTCACGTACTTGTGTCTATTTTGTAAATCATTTATAAAACCTGCATGTATTGTCATCCCAAAAATATTAGATTTTAAAAGTGGGACTATAACTCACTTTTACAGATTTTTACTTCGTCGGGCAGTAAGACTTGGCCACTGGTCGATTCACGAACCTATAACAAATATGTACATATATATCAAAGTATGTTCAAAATATATTTACAAAACTTTTAATACATTTTGATGTTTTAAATTTATTAAGTCAGCTTTCCTCGTTAGTAACCTACAACTAGTTGTCCAACGTTAGATGTACAGAAAAAAATTGATATATATTATCTTGAATCAATCCACGACCCAGTGTATACACGTCTCAGGCTAGATCACAACTCAAAGTATATACATATTTTTGGAATCAACCTCAACCCTGTATAGCTAACTCCCACATTACTGCATATAGAGTGTCTATGGTTGTTCCAAATAATATATACACATGGGTCGATATGATATGTCAAAACATTTGTATACATGTCTATGGTATCCCAAGATTACATAATATATTAGAATATATGTATAATACAATATAAGTTAGCTAGGATATGATTAATATAGATTTGTCACCAATTTTCACGTTGCTACAACAAGAAAAATTATCCAATCTTGTTTTACCCATAACTTCTTCGCTTTAAATCCGTTTTGAGTGAATCAAATTGCTATGGTTTCATATTGAACTCTATTTTATGAATCTAGACAGAAAAGGTATAGGTTTATAGTCAGAAATTTAAGTTACATGTCAATTACTAAAGAGGTAGTCATTTCCGTCGAAAAAACGACATCTTGATGACCATTTTGGAGAACATACTTTCACTTTGAGTTTAACCATGATTTTTGGATATAGTTTCATGTTCATAAGAAAAATCATTTTCCCATAAGAACAACTTTTAAATCAAAGTTTATCATAGTTTTTAATTAACTAACCCAAAACAGCCCGCGGTGTTACTACGACGGCGTATGTCCGGTTTTACGGTGTTCTTCGTGTTTTTAGGTTTTAAATTATTAAGTTAGCATATCATATAGATATATAACATGTGTTTAGTTGATTTTAAAAGTCAAGTTAGAAGGATTAACTTTTGTTTGCGAACAAGTTTAGAATTAACTAAACTATGTTCTAGTGATTACAAGTTTAAACCTTCGAATAAGATAGCTTTATATGTAGGAATCGAATGATGTTATGGACATCATTACTACCTCAAGTTTTCTGGATAAAGCTACTGGAAATGAGAAAAATGGATCTAGCTCCAAAGGATCCTTGGATGGCTTGAAAGTTCTTGAAGTAGAATCATGACACGAAAACAAGTTCAAGTAAGATTTCCACTCGAAATAAGATTGTTATAGTTATAGAAAGATATCTTACTGTAAACACGTTCAAGTAAGATTTCCACTCGAAACAAGTTCAAGTTTGAATATGAGTATTAACTTATATTAGAAAGATATCTTACTGTAAATAAGAAAGATTTCTTGAGGTTGGATGATCACTCTACAAGATTGGAAGTAAGCTAGCACACTTGGAAGTATTCTTGATTTTATGAAACTAGAACTTTTAGAATTTATGAAAAACACTTAGAACTTGAAGATAGAACTTGAGAGAGATCAATTAGATGAAGAAAATTGAAGAATGAAAGTGTTTTTAGGTATTTTTGGTAGTTGGTGTATGGATTAGATATAAAGGATATGTAATCTTGTTTTCATGTAAATAAGTCATGAATGATTACTCATATTTTTGTAATTTAATGAGATATTTCATGCTAGTTGCCAAATGATAGTTCCCACATGTGTTAGGTGACTCACATGGGCTGCTAAGAGCTGATCATTGGAGTGTATATATCAATAGTACATACATCTAAAAGCTGTGTATTGTACGAGTACGAATACAGGTGCATACGAGTAGAATTGCTGATGAAACTGAACGAGGATGTAATTGTAAGCATTTTTGTTAAGTAGAAGTATTTTGATAAGTGTCTTTAAGTCTTTCCAAAGTGTATGAATACATATTAAAACACTACATGTATATACATTTTAACTGAGTCGTTAAGTCATCGTTAGTCGTTACATGTAAATGTTGTTTTGAAACCTTTAGGTTAACGATCTTGTTAAATGTTGTTAACCCAATATTCATAATATCAAATGAGATTTTAAATTATTATATTATCATGATATTATGATGTACGAATATATCTTAATATGATATATATATACATTAAATATCGTTACAACGATAATCGTTACATATATGTCTCGTTTCAAAATCATTAAGTTAGTAGTCTTGTTTTTACATATGTAGTTCATTATTAATATACTTAATGATATGATTACTTATCATAATATCATGTTAACTATATATATAACAATATATATGTCATCATATAGTTTTTACAAGTTTTAACATTCGTGAATCACCGGTCAACTTGGGTGGTCAATTGTCTATATGAAACCTATTTTAATTAATCAAGTCTTAACAAGTTTGATTGCTTAACATGTTGGAAACACTTAATCATGTAAATAACAATTTCATTTAATATATATATACACATGGAAAAGTTCGGGTCACTACAGATATTATGAAATGGTATGCATGCCTGTCAATTTTCGATGTAAAGAAAGTTTGTCTTTTAAAAATGAATGTAATATTTGTAAAATGTATCATATAGAGGTCAAATACCTCGCAATGTAATTAACTATTGTGAATCGTTTATAATGTATATGAACGGGTCCTTTCAGTTGGTATCAGAGCGGTGGTCTTAGCGAACCAGGTCTGTATTAGTGTGTCTAACTGATAAGTCGATAGGATGCATTAGTGAGTCTGGACTTCCACCGTGTCTGCATGTCAAAAGTTTTTCTTATCATTTTGTGTCGAAAATTAACTACTTATCATCCTCAGGAAATTACCTGCTTATCATTTTTAGTCTAAGACACGTCTTGCTACATTGCTTGCATAAATAGTGTATAGACAAAAATTCATATCTTAGCATATCTGCTAAATCATATCTTATCGTATCTGTTACTTTAAACTTTGTCTGACATATCCCGCAAAGTCCTCCGTAATCAACGAAATCTTTTGATCTATATATATATATATATATATATATATATATATATATATATATATATATATATATATATATATATATATATATATATATATATATATATATATATATATATATATATATATATATATATATTCTATGTAATTAGAATACCATCCGTTAGCCAAAATCATTTCATATCGAAAAAAAATCCTTTATCCAATCGTACGAAATGGAATTCGTCATCAGTTCAAGTCACTCAGATTCCGAAATGGAATCCCATTCAAGCTCTGAAAGCAGTGTGACCGTAATAGATCAACCAATCAGTCATCACCTATTCTGGATGAATTGGGGATGGGTTCGTAGCCTCCTCAATCATTGGAGACAAGAAGAAGGTGATCCCTTCCATCCACCACATTGCCCTCTTGTCGAAGAACCTGAAGCACTTACCGGCGAACCTGTCCGAAACACCATTTTCTCGCTCATTTTCAGAGTATCTCGTCACGATTATATATTACATCAAATTTTAGATTTTATTTATCCGCTACCGAACCGACAATCACCCCGGTGTAATAGAAGAAGTCAACAAGCTTCGCGCTTGGGTAGTGGCTTTGGAGAATATGGTGCAAAGATTACAAACACCAGCAGAAGCATCAGCTGCATAACCAGTACCACCATCATCAACGCCAACAGTACCATTACCACCTCCAACCACAACCACGTCATAAACCTCAACTTCACAATCTGTCCCACTAGCATCAACGTCATACGCACCATAGATACCAAGGAGTACCAACAACAATAACTGACGAAGTATTAATTCATAACTTCATTGGAGAAACATTCCATGGTGATTATGTAATCTCTAAAGTCTTAGAGATTATCTAATATAGCCCTAACCATAAATCAGTTAAGCGAACCAAAATGACAGAAGGAAGAGTAGAAACCCTGACAAAAATGGTGTGTGATTAACAAGCTAAACTTGCTTTACCAACAGCATCAACTGTACCATCAGCGTTACCAGCATCGTCAGTACAGTCAACATCCGAATCAACAACACCGATAACATCACAAACTCCTTCAGTTCAAGAATCACTGTGGACATCATTACGAATCAATAACTTATATTGTATCAACGAGTTATGAAGAATTAACTCATTCCCTCTGAAGAAATTATATGTATATTATATATATATATATATATATATATATATATATATATATATATATATATATATATTGAAATAAATCTTTCCGTGCTAAGCTATTGTGTGTGAATCTTAACTACTCGGTTAATTCATATTACAAATATGCAATAATGTACGTCCTTCGGCTGCAATTTAACCAGCGTTAACTACAATCTCAGTCGCAATTCAACAAATTCCAATTCATAATAAATCAAATATATATTTGATTTTTCACTTTCATCATCGATGTACCCGAAACTTTTCAGATAACAGCATTCATACTTTGCGAAATTCACAAGAATTCCACGAACCGAACATCATACATCAACAAATAACGAAGTATTGATTCATAATTTCAATGTCATTAAAGAAATACTGCGTAAAAGTTATGTACTTTTTAAAGCCTTTAGGGATTATTCAATTCTAGTTTCAATCGAAAATCAAATGAGTTTAATTTAACATTAACTCATTAAATCTATGTTACATCTGAAGAAAATATACATATATATATACATATACATATATATATACATATATATATACATATACATATATATATACATATATATATATATATATATATATATATATATATATATATATATATATATATATATATATTCATAAAGACTGTAATAAAATTCTTTTGTACAAAATATTAATTGTGAATTTTTTTTAACGGGTAGGTAATACCCAAGAGATATATAAATTCACAATTAATATGTTACATTCTTCGAATCCGATTCAGCAAATCATCCATTATACTCCCTACTTTCACAACAATATACATTCTTTTATAGAAATCAAAACAACCATACTCATTCAAAATTTAATTACATATTTTGATTTTGAAATCTCAAAATTCAACTTGAGATATGACCAAAATCATCACTCTTAGATCCTTACATCTTTCACAAGCTATATTTTTACTTCAAAACTATGTTAGAACATCAAATGTATGTTAACGATTACAATCTGTGTTCAAACCCTTCGAAAATTTCTGAAGACACTTCGAATGATGAGCAATCGAGATGATGATACAACCACATGTTACCCACAGTTATGTACCCGAAAAACTCTTGAAACCAAAGTAAAAGTTTAAACAACGTATCCGCATCAGATTCTTTGGCATTTATTAGCAAAAATAACTTTGTGACTCCTATTCAAAGTAGCCAGTTTTGTCACAGCTCCAGCAAGTCAACTTCGACTTTTCAGTCAGACTAACCTTATTATAACCTTGAGATATACACCATCGTTACCAGGGAACCTTTTACATTCCACCACATTATTAGCAGATGTACCAACAACTTCATTACCCTTTGACTTTAGCCTCTCCAAAAAGTCATTATAATTATTCATTGAAACCTCATCATTTACTCATTCGCATCTTGTAATGAGAATTGCCATACGAATCATTGGGAATTAGCAATCAGTATTTTAAAATCTCGCAGCATGTCTACGCCAACAGTTATATGTGTATATATATAACGTCTATCTTCTGGACTTAATTTGAATGTGAAGTTTCTGACAAACACTCCGAACTACGAATTGGTTCTCCGAAAATGGAAAAAATGCTGATGAAGCAGCAAAAACTATAAACGACTTTAAACGGTAAAAGCTGGATGATAATGATGAAGTGTACTGGCAAAGCGCAGAAAAAGAAAAGTTTTGGAACTGGAAAACGGATTGAGCAAAGTAGGAAGGAGGCTGTGGATAAATTACAAAGACTGAACATGACTTCAAAAGATCCAAATGATTCAGTACCTGCTGAAGTCATTAACGAATACCTTGCTCCTGACTCTAAACCCCTGCGGACAACATTCTTCATCATCCTCTGATATTAGAAATTTTAAAATATCATCATATCTTTCATTATAAATATCCTCCATATTTCTGAAGATATTTTCTTAATTTTTTTTTATTTGAAATCATTTACCTCTTCGCGCTATCTGTATTACATCATAAAAGAAACTATTTTAGTTTCTAAATTCTGAAACATTCAAGTTTAAAATAGGAATATTTTGAAGTAGTGTTGGGAACTGAAGCATGAATTAGAATAATATAATGACACTTGATCAACGTGATTATATTACAGTAAGTCATGCTGAGTTTCTAAATGGAACGTGATGATTCACAGATCATAACATCATCATGTGCCATGTTATACGACTCTTGTATTCTATTTAACCTCTAAAATATCAAGAAAATATTTCTTGATGATTCGGCCTTTTCCAAGGTATTCTAGTAATTTGACAAGTCAAGATCGTGCCATCACAATTTCCTTCCTAGAACATTAACAATGTTCATTCCGAAATTCATATCTGTGAATTCTGGACCATTACAAGCGGTGCTTAATCGCAAGAAGAAGAAATGAAAGGACAAAACTCCGAAATAGAAATTGGGGTATAAATTACAGCAAATAAAAGAGAGCGTTAACTGTGAATGATAATGATTAAAGAAGACAGAAGCAGAGACTTTGAAATATAAGGGAACATATAAAGCTTAACGACAAACCAAAAATTAAAAACCATATATATCGATGCATATAGCAATATAAAGACACGGGAGAACTAGAAACACTATAAACCCAAGAGTATAGTAGAAGTAAATAGATTCTTCCGGCGGTAGATGAAACAGAAGAATGACCGATATGAAAGTTAGAAGTATATCGAGAATCAGAACTGGATGGAGCATATTGATGAATACTTTAAAATATGAGTTGAGGGGGAAAGAATAGAAGGTGATGAAACATGACTAGGAACTTAGAAATCAACAGATTTAACTCACACAATGGCGGAATAAGTGAATCAAACCCTCTAGTGAATAGGTTAAGTTTTTTTTTGATTAATTTAGTCAAACCACAACTAAATCAAGTGTGATTAGATCAACACCTAGAGCTATTATTCACAACCTGGCTAATTTGGACCGAGAGAGAATCGAAGGAGCTCACTAGATCTGAGTGTGTGTAACAAATGAGAGGCTTAACCTAAAATGAAGAACATAAAACTTTATATACCCCTACTATTGACTCACCCATACGATTCATTCATCACACGTACGAGTTGGCTTCATCAGCTACGGGTGATCACTCACTCGTGTCTTCTCATTTAGGTTGTAATTGTGACTTAGCTCAGCATCAACCGTGCGTATGAGCCTCTCAGCCGTACTAGTGAGGCTTCACTCGTACGTCTGACTAAGTTTAACATAGTCAACCATCTAAATCTCGTTCCTGCAGTTCCTGTAACCACATACAAACACAGATAGGATAATAACGAGCAATCATGGTGGCCTGTAAACTGTTGTACCTGCAATGGACGTGGGTAGATGTCTAGGGACTTGCATAAAATGCATCAATAGAAGGTGTGAGTTGTAAGGAAACGAAGGAGGTGAATTTATAAAAAAATCTCCGACAGAACAATTAAAATGGACGATCTCATTTAAGGCGGATCCTAATTCCCTTGATTACCGGAGAGTCAAATCTTATTAAGAAGATTTTCTTCAAATCCCTTGAAATCTGGGAATCAATCATATCTACGTCAAATGATAAGATGAATCTACACTTACTCATTTCACTCTTCTATGTTAGCTTCATTCGTACTCTTCATATAAATGGATTGTTTTGTAAAGACCCGTCCTAATCCATCTGGACAAAGTCCATATCGATTATAAACGATTCACAATAGTTGGTTACATCGCGAGGTACTTGACCTCTATATGATACAATTTTACAAACATTGCATTCGTTTTTAAAAGACAAACTTTCATTACATCTAAAGTTGACAACATGCATACCATTTCATAATATATCCAACTAAAATTGACTTAATAATAATCTTGATGAACTCGATGATTCGAATGCAATGTTTTTTGAAATATGCCATGAATAACTCCAAGTAATATCTATAAAATGAGCAAATGCACAGCGGAAGATTTCTTTCGTACCTGAGAATAAACATGCTTTCAAGTGTCAACCAAAAGGTTGGTGAGTTCATTAGTTTATCATAAACAATTATTTCATAATTTTAATAGACCACAAGATTTCATATTTCCATTTCTCAAAAACATACGTCCCATACATAGAGACAAAAATATCATTCATATGAATTGAACACCTGGTAACCGACATTAACAAGATGCATATAAGAATATCCCCATCATTTTGGGATCCTCCTTCGGACATGATATAAATTTCAAAGTACTAAAGCATCCGGTACTTTGGATGGGGCTTGTTGGGCCCGATAGATCTATCTTTAGAGTTCGCGTCAATTAGGGTGTCTGTTCCCTAATTCTTAGATTACCAGACTTAATAAAAAAGGGCATATTCGATTAGATAATCCAACCATAGAATGTAGTTTCGAATACTTGTGTTTATTTCGTAAAGCATTTATAAAAGCAGCGCATGTATTCTCAGTCCCCAAAATATATAATGCAAAAGCAATTAAAAAGGGAGTAATGAAAACTCACCTAATGTATTTTGTAGTAAAAATACATATGACGATACTTAACAACTGAACAATGCAGGGTTGGCCTCGGATTCACGAACCTATATCATTTATATATTTATTAATACACATAATTGTAATTGAATAATTATATATATAGATTTACTAGTTATATCCTTTTTATATTAATAATATATATATTTCATATATTCATTTGGTACATAAACATATTAAGTTTGTTGTGTTATATGTATTAATTATATATATATATATATATATATATATATATATATATATATATATATATATATATATATATATATATATATCGATTTCATTTGGTTGTTAAAGTTGTATTTTGATAATACTAAATTAATACTTTAGGTGATAACCATAATAATAATAATGATAATGCTAATAATACTGATAATAAGGTTATTAATTTTATAAACGATAATATAAATGATAGTTTTTATAATAATCCTATAGTAATGGTAATAATAGTAGTTTTGATAATAATACCTAATACTCAATAATAACAATAACAATCTTTTTACTAGTGATAATTTTAATAATAATACAACCTGTTATTAATAATAATAGAATAACTACCTCCAAGAATAAGTTCCAAAAATAAGTGCCTTTGGTCAGGCTTGAATCCGCGACCTCTCACTCCCCAAACAAACCTCTAAACCAATGATCTAGTTATTGTTTTCCTGATTTAAATCACAACTTAAACCTATTTAACGTCGTTTCAGTTTTCATAATCCTAAGTTCAACATGTACTATCAATAATCACGACCCAAGGAATGCTATGTTTCGGCCCATTTTTCAACAGCAACCACAATTGGGTTTCGGCCCAATCATTACCATTAAACATGGGCCAATAAATACTATGTTTCGGCCCAGAAGTTAATACGGTCCAACAATTGTGCAATTACTTGATGTTAAAAATAAAATAAATCGTGGAGGCCTAGGTTCGAACTCAGGACCTCTAGCTTAACCAACAAATCACCAAACCATCCCTCTGCTCTATCATATATGTTTTTATACATCCGAAATAAAAAATATAACATATATATTTAATTGTTTCTTCTTCTTTTTCTAAAACAAAAACCCAGAACTATTCCTCAACATCAAAATCATCATCTTCATTCTAGCTCTAATTCGTAATTTTTTTTTTAACTCTGTATAATATAAATGTATGAATGACTACTTATGATTTACAATTATAATTATTTTAATTAATTAAATAATATGTACACATGTGGGTCTCTGTATTAAACTTGAATTAGGAGATTGCAAAAGTAATATATATATATATATAAAAATTCATTACCGAAAGAGCACATGTATGATGAATCGATGGGTCTACCACCCAATATTAAACTCAATTTCCTCATCTCAATTGCTTTTCCTGTTACCACCTTTCGTCTTTTTTTTATACGCGTTTTACTTCCTAAATACAGTGAGTGGCAGCTACAAAAATTTATTGAAATAAGACCAAGTAAGGTGCGGCAGTAGCAAAAATGGTGATTAGCGAGGTGGTCTTGTTAGTGAGGGTTCAAAAGGTGGGTGTTGAGTGGGTTGTGGGTACACGAATGAAAAGCAAGAACAACTCGGGTTTCGGTTACTAGCTGAAGCAAAGAAAAAAAATATAACTCGAGGTTGTAGGTTGTTATGTTGACGATGATGTTGGTTATGATGGTTCTCGATGGCGTTGATAGTTGTCGGGTAAAAATAAGGAACAAGGTACACGTTGTATGAAATAATACCGAGTTATCACTTGATAGTTTGTAAGATGATTGTGGTGATTCAAATAATTCTAACTGTAGTATCCATAATAACCAAACAATAATTAAATGAGTTTCTTGTTGGGTGGTTTTATGAACCGAAGTGGGTATTCGATATAGTGTTTAAAAATAAAGGAAAAATTTAAGTACGAAACAAATGGATGTCAATGATTATGGTGATGGCAATATGAGTTCTACTGGAAATAATGGAAGAGAAGAGAGTGTCTTTAAAAGTCGTAGTATGCAACAACATTGGTGGTTGGCTGTGAAGACAGAAACAAGTACAGCTCGTATAGTAGCAGCAAGGAGGATTAAAGTACCCGGTTTTGGGTCTAGTCGATGGTTAGAGGAAGAGAAAAAAAATAGAAAGGTGGTGGTCAATGGTTTCTAAGATGGTGGAAGTTAGGGTAGCGGCTGCAGGAGGTGGTGGCGTTTATAGGTGGCCGGTGATAGTTTGGTCGACAGGAACGAGGAAGAAGGGGAGGTTGAAGGAGATACATATATGTGTGTCTATGTGTATATGCATAACATATTCATATATATGTATATATATTATATATAAAGATTAATAATAATAATTCAATAATATAACAATAATTGAAAAAGTTGAGATACATGTGAACGTACACTAAAGTTACATAAATAATATAAATCAGTTAGCCGCCTTCCACTATTGATTTAATTTTCCTTTCACGGACTGAAATTCGTACTTCGTTGTTAATAAGTGGCGGATAAAAGTGTTCAGAAAAATCCCATATTTTTAAATTAATTTTATTTATTTATTTTGATCATTATGGTATAAAATTCGGTCATTAACTATTAAATAAAAATTGTATTAATTATTCACTCCCAACCCCAAGTAAAATATAAAAGTTTTAAAATTTATCTAATAACTTCTAAATGTATTATTAATAAGCCTATAATTTGTAAAACTCATTTTTAGATCACCGTTTATTTTAAAATCACATAAGTTCCTTTTAACTCATTTTAATTATCGATCGAATGATAATTGAGCATTACCTTCGTTTACTAAATAGATTCGAAATCACGAAATATATTTTTAATATACTTTCTTTGTATACATAGATATGTTTTAAATAATAATTATCATAATAGCATATTTTTATCTTACTTTATATAATTAGTTTTAATAATAATAACATATAATATTTCAAATTATTATTATATAATCATATATTTAAATATTTATGTATCTATTTACAATTAGTGGTTCATGAATCGTCGAGAGCAGTCGAAGTTAAATGATCGTATGAAAACAGTTCAAAATTTTGAGACTCAACATTACAGACTTTGCCTATCGTGTCGAAATCATATAAGGTTAAGTTTAAATTTGATCGGAAATTTCCGGGTCGTCACAGTACCTACCCGTTAAAGAAATTTCGTCCCGAAATTTGAATGTGGTCGTCATGGTTAACGATAAAAATGTTTTCATGACGAATATGAGTCGATAAATAGAGTTTTATCATTTTTGCCTAATATAGATAACACGATTCGATTATGTGAAGCGTACGAGTGAAGCTGTCACAAAATAGTGAGATGAGAAAGACAAGTTTCATCATAACTTTTGAATAGTCATGGTTGAATTTAGGAAAATAAGGTTCGTCTTAACTTTTGACGTTGTCTCGATTGAATTCCGGAATTCAAAGGATTTAAGAGAAAATCTTTGAAATCTATAAGATCTGATTCTTCGGTGAATAGGGGAGTTAAGATCTCTTTAATTAATTGCAATCATCTGCCTCGATTGCTTTGTCTGATATTTTCACTATAAATCCACCCTCTTCATTTCCTTTATATTTTGGAGTTCCATACTTTTGTTTTCTCCTTCCAATTTTAAGTCAAGCGAATAATAGTCCAGAATTCGTAGGTATGGAGTTTCGAATGAACATAACTAATGTTTTACGAGAGAGATTGTTATAGCACGATCTTGGTTGATTAAATTACCAAGTTGCAAGGGAAAAGATAGAATTATCAAGAGAATATGTTCTTGATATACTTGGAGATTAGGTAGAATGTAAGAGTCGTGTAACATGGCACATGATGACGTTAAGATCTGTGAATCATCACGTTTCATTAGTAACTCAGCATGACTTACTGTAATATAATCACGTTGATCAAGTGTCATTATATTATACTAACTCATGCATCAGTTCCCAACATTACTTCAAAAACATTCATATTTTAAGTTCGAAAGTTTACAGAATATAGAAACTAACAGTTTCTATATGATGTAACACTGATAGCACAAAAAGATAAATGATTTCATATAAGAATAGTTATGAAGATATCTTCAGAAATATGGAGGATATTTATAAATGGATATACGATGATATCTTAGAATTTCTAATATCGAAGGATGATGAAGGAGATTTATCCGTAAGGGTTTAGATTCGGAAGCAAGGCATTCGCTAAAGATTTCATCAGAAACAGAATCATTTGGATTCTTTGAAGTCAAACTTATTCCTTGTGATTTGTCCACGGCTTCCTTCATATTTTCGCATGATCCGCTTTTCGGTACTAAATTTTCTATTGAATGTTTCCAATATAATGTTACACAGGAAGCACGAAGAGGTATATAATTTCGAACGAGAATATTTATGAAAATATCCTCAGAAATATCGAAGATATTGATGATGATATTTTGGAATTTCTAAGTTCGATGTTTGATGGAGAAAGATTTTCCGCAAGATTTTAACATGACTTCGGAGCAAGATATTCTCTAAAGATTTCAACGGATCTAGATTTATCTGGGTTCTATGCATTTAGGGTATGTTACTTGTATTTCTCCTAGGTTTCCTTTATGGTTAGCTCAATCCGTTTTCCAGTTCCAACGTTTCTGAGCTTTTCCAACATACTATTCTTTATCATCAAATTTCCGACGACTAAGGTCGTTTACGATTGCCTACAGTTTCTGCTGCTTCATTCAGCTTTTTCAACATTCAGAGTATCTATTCGTAAACTGGGTGCCTATTCAAAATTTCAGAATTGAAGATCGTAATTCTAGGAGATAATTGTTATAAGTATACAAATAACTATTGATGTAGAAATGCTACGAGATTCGAAATACTGATTGCTGATTCCCGGTAATTGGTATGACAATTATTGTTACAGGGTATAGATGAATACAAGATGGGGTTTCAATGAATATAATGATTTTTTGGAAAGTCCAAATTCATTGAAGTTGTTGGTGATTTTACTGCTAATGTGGTGAAATATAAACGGTTCTCCGGTAACGATGACGACAGGCAAACTTATATATCGAGGTTATAATAAGGCTAATTCAAATGGAAGTTGAAGTTGATTTGTTCAAGTTGATTTGTTGAAGCTGTGATAAAATTGGCTAATTTGAAAAAGAGTTGCAATGTTATTTTCGGTAATAACAATGCCAAAGGAGCTAAAACAGATACGTGTTAAACTTTTACTTAGGGTCTGGGAGTTTTCAGGTGCATAACTATATGCTTCAATCTTTTCTTCCATAGATGAAGTGCGGTTGGTTCATCCTATCGATTGAGATGTTTTCAAGAATCATGAAAGGTTTGAACGTAGATTAGAATTGTCAAGATACAAATGGCGTTTAAGATGAAATCAAGTGGCAACTTGAAGAATTATTTAGTTTCATATATTATACTCAGTATTTTAATTCATTTTAATTGTCCAATATTATTTGTCCACAGTCGATAGTCCACAGTTGACAGTCCAATAATTCATATATAGTTTAATATATAATATTCGAATTAATTAATACGTATCGTGACCCGTGTACATGTCTCAGACTCGATCACAACTCAAAGTATATATATTATTGTAGAATCAACCTCAACCCTGTATATAGAACTCGATCATTACTGCATATAGAGTGTCTATGGTGATTCCAAATAATATATATAGATGCGTCGATATGATATGTCAAAACCTTGTATACGTGTCCCGATATTTAAAGTGCGTAAAATAAATAACAGAAAATTAAATAACGATAAATAAAGTGCGTAAAGTAAATAACAGAAATTAAATGATGATAAATAAAATTGCGAGAATATAAATTGCGATAAAATAAATTGCGATAATTAAATTGCGATAAATAAAATGTAATACGGAATTAACAGTTAGCTAGGAACAGTTAGCTAGGATTTTGTTAGCGTGGTTTCTTAATAAAATTTAATATTGTTAATTAGTCTGTTTCTAATCAATTTTTACTGTGTCCATTATTTCTTCATTATGCCACTTGTTGGATTCTGATAGGTCAAAATCCAAATATGAAATTGAATTTGAATGAAAATAGTTATTCTTTGGTGAACGGATACGTTTCTCGATGGTTGTAAATAGGATAGTGAATAACTGCTGAATCAGATTCGAAGAATATACAGTGTAACTTATTAATGTGAAATTTAAATATTCCTCGAGTATTACCTACCCGTTAAAATATTTTCACCATTAACAGTTTGTACAAAAGAATTTTTAATTACAATCTTTTTGAAAACATATATACATATATATTTTCTTCAGATGTAATCATGGATTTAATGAGTCAATATGATATTAAACTCATTTGATTTATCGTTAGAACAAGAATATATAATCTCTAACATATTAGAGGTTACATAATCACCATGTCAAACGAAGATCATTGATATAGAACGATTCGTAGAACAATAATTATATTCGAGGTACAGAATGAGATGTCGAGGTATGGATTGTTGATGGTACTGGTGTTGTTACTGATGGTTCTGTTGATGCCGGTGATGTTGATGAAGCTGGTAAGTTTTGCACCATGTTCTCCAAATTGATTACTCGAGCGCGAAGCTCGTTGACTTCTTTGATTACTCCGGGATGATTGTCAGTCGGAACGACTGGATGAATAAGGTTTAGAATCTGAGTTATGATATAGTCGTGGCGAGATATTTGGGAAATGAGGGTGAAATGGTGTTACGAACAGGTTCGCCGGTAAGTGCTTCAGGTTCTTTTCTAAAAGGTGAATTCGGTTAGTGGAAGGGGTCGCCTTCTGCCGTCTCCATTGATTAAGTCGACTACGAATCCATCAGATGAATTGGGGATGGATGATTGGTTGATTCATTCTGGTGACGTTGCTTCCGGAGCTTAGATGACTATCCATTCGGAATAACTGTCGGGATAACTATCAGAATAGATGTCGGAATCCGAGGGACTCGAACTAGTTGAAGGATTAATCTCGTACGATCAGATGAAGGATTTTCAATATGAAATATATTATAGGATGTAGATTAGTATCCTGCAATACATAATTTACATATGCATATATAATACTAAAATCTCATAAGTTACGGAGGAATCTACGGAAGCTGTCAGGCAAAGATAACAATAACAGATACACTAAGATATGAATTAGCAGATACGCTAAGCTATGAATTTTTGTCTATACACTATTCATGCAGTCAATGCAATAAGATGTGTCTAGACTAAGAATAATAAATAGGTAATTTACTAAGGATGATAAGCAAATGATTTCCGACAAAAATGATAAGCAAAACTTTTGACATGCAGACACGGTCGAAGTCCAGACTCACTAATGCATCCAAACGACTTATCAGTTAGTCACACTAATGTAGACCCGGTTCACTAAGACCACCGCTCTGATACCAACTGTAAAGACCCGTCCTAATCCATCTGGACGAAGTCCATATCGATTATAAACGATTCACAATAGTTGGTTACATCGCGAGGTACTTGACCTCTATATGATACAATTTTACAAACATTGCATTCGTTTTTAAAAGACAAACTTTCATTACATCTAAAGTTGACAACATGCATACCATTTCATAATATATCCAACTAAAATTGACTTAATAATAATCTTGATGAACTCGATGATTCGAATGCAACGTTTTTTGAAATATGCCATGAATAACTCCAAGTAATATCTATAAAATGAGCAAATGCACAGCGGAAGATTTCTTTCGTACCTGAGAATAAACATGCTTTCAAGTGTCAACTAAAAGGTTGGTGAGTTCATTAGTTTATCATAAACAAATATTTCATAATTTTAAAAGACCACAAGATTTCATATTTCCATTTCTCAAAAACATACGTCCCATACATAGAGACAAAAATATCATTCATATGAATTGAACACCTGGTAACCGACATTAACAAGATGCATATAAGAATATCCCCATCATTCCGGGATCCTCCTTCGGACATGATATAAATTTCGAAGTACTAAAGCATCCGGTACTTTGGATGGGGCTTGTTGGGCCCGATAGATCTATCTTTAGAGTTCGCGTCAATTAGGGTGTCTGTTCCCTAATTCTTAGATTACCAGACTTAATAAAAAAGGGCATATTCGATTAGATAATCCAACCATAGAATGTAGTTTCGAATACTTGTGTCTATTTCGTAAAGCATTTATAAAAGCAGCGCATGTATTCTCAGTCCCCAAAATATATAATGCAAAAGCAATTAAAAAGGGAGTAATGAAAACTCACCTAATGTATTTTGTAGTAAAAATACATATGACGATACTTAACAACTGAACAATGCAGGGTTGGCCTCGGATTCACGAACCTATATCATTTATATATTTATTAATACACATAATTGTAATTGAATAATTATATATATAGATTTACTAGTTATATCCTTTTTATATTAATAATATATATATTTCATATATTCATTTGGTACATAAACATATTAAGTTTGTTGTGTTATATGTATATATATACATATATATATATATATATATATATATATATATATATATATATATATATATATATATATATATATATATATATATATATATATATATATATATATATATATATATATATATATATCGATTTCATTTGGTTGTTAAAGTTGTATTTTGATAATACTAAATTAATACTTTAGGTGATAACCATAATAATAATAATGATAATGCTAATAATACTGATAATAAGGTTATTAATTTTATAAACGATAATATAAATGATAGTTTTTATAATAATCCTATAGTAATGGTAATAATAGTAGTTTTGATAATAATACCTAATACTCAATAATAACAATAACAATCTTTTTACTAGTGATAATTTTAATAATAATACAACCTGTTATTAATAATAATAGAATAACTACCTCCAAGAATAAGTTCCAAAAATAAGTGCCTTTGGTCAGGCTTGAATCCGCGACCTCTCACTCCCCAAACAAACCTCTAAACCAATGATCTATTTATTGTTTTCCTGATTTAAATCACAACTTAAACCTATTTAACGTCATTTCAGTTTTCATAATCCTAAGTTCAACATGTACTATCAATAATCACGACCCAAGGAATGCTATTGTAGTGACCCGGGAATTTCCGACCAAATTTAAACTTAATCTTTATACGTTTCCGACACGATAAGCAAAGTCTGTAATGTTGAGTCACAAAAGAATTTAAACTGTATTCATGTAATCATTTGAACCTCAACCAAATTCCCGACGATTCACGAACAATTGTATGTAACAAATATGTAAAAATATATAAATATAAATGTATATATATTTTGAATTAATAAAATACACTTCAAACAATTTGGAATTTAGAATGTAAAATATTAAACAGAATAGTTAATTTACTGTTAATATGATTATATAAAAATATATAATATTATTATGAACCTATTTAGTTAAATAGATATAAATGAATCCTAGTAATAATGATTATATCGTAACAGTTATAAATGTTAATATTCAATAGATGTGTTCATAAAATGCATGATTATTAGATATTACAAAAATTAATAAAAGATAATACTAATATATTAAAAGTAGTTACAAATTAATGATAGTAATTATATACATTTATTATTAATATTAATATCAGTAGTATTAATATTATTATATAATGTATAAATATGAAATTTGATATATTTGATTTGTTATAATATTGTTATCATTAATAACATCAATATTAATGTAATTAGTATTATTATTAGTATCATTATAATCATCATTTTTGATATTATCATTATCATTAATATTATTATAATTAGTATTATGAATTATATTATTGTTACCATTATTTTTATACATATCATTATTATTATCTAATAGTATTATACTTATTGTGAAAATAACTATTATTAGTGTTGTTATTAATAATTATTAGAAAATAATACATTTTATGATTATTAACATTAGTCATATGATTATTATCATTCTTATTATTATTAGTATTTTTATTATTTATTATTTATTATTATTATTAATATTAGTATTGTAATTACCATAAATATAATTAAAATAAATAAATATCAATATTAATTATATAAAAATTATATAGGTTTGAACTAGAATCCTAATCTGTTTCAAATAGCTTTCATTCTGTAGTAAATTTTTGTTTTTGTCTATTGATTGGTACTGCAAAGAATATAAAATCACAGTTACAAACAAAAGAGGTACGATTCTGTTAAATATCAATTTGTTTCTTTATTTTCTTCTGACTTATCGTCTAGCTATGTTGACACCATAAAATCCATATAACGAGCAATCAAAATTACTCTGTTAAGGAAACCTACTCGTTCCTCCATCATCATCATCAATCACAATTACAACCGATTTTTTTATGATTCTAATTAAACAGAAAAATGTACGTACCCCTGTTCTTGTACCATTTATGCAATCCTTCGTTATCTAAACAATTTTCAAAAAGTAATAATGCAAATGTGTTGGAAATCCTTTAATGAAACTTTCTGCAGAATTATAGGTTTCAATTCATAGTATTGATTAAGAATTTTGGAGTCAAAGCTTTATCTCAAAAAGTCAACCCGAGTGTTCTAATCAAAAATTCGAATTCGTTTCTGAATAAATGGAGCAATTGACGACCAAGGAAGTTTGTAGGAATCATTTATAAACTATTTCATGTTATAACAATTGTCCAAAACATTCTCAATTTCGAAATCAATTTTTTTTTCTTTCTTTGAGTCACGAACAGCAGTACCGTCGGTTCTCTTTATTTTTTGTATTTTTTTTTATCCAAGTTATATCTAATAATCATTTATGTGTTGGATATTGAATACTAAAAAAATAGATTTTTGTAATCATTATAAAGATTTAAAGGATCTGGTTCGGTGTGATTTATGAAAGATAGAAGAAGAAGCAGCAACAGGCGATATTTGTTATATACATATATGTCGGGTATTAATTCAGAAAAACGTAATGGATTGAATGGTTAAGTGTGTTGGTGTGTGAGCGGGAGGTCACGGGTTCGAGCCCTGTCATTGGCGATTCTTTTTGGAAAAACCTTCAAAAGGGTATACTCTTTTATATTTTATTTCCATTATTTTTATTATTATTATTATGATTATTATTATTATTACTATTATTATTAATGTTGATATTATTATTATTTAGTGTTATGTTACTACAAGTATTATAAGTATCATAATTATTATTAGTATTATTATAGTTATTATTAATATTAGTTATAGACTACTAATTATTATTATTATAAGTATTAGCTAGCATTTATAATTACAAATTCCATTATAGTGATTATTATTATTACTAACATTATTACCCTTAGTAGTATTAGTAAGTAGTATTGTTATTAATATTATAATTAGTTATAAAATTGGTATTAAAAAAAAGTGTTAAGTATTATTATCAAAAGTATTATTTTCATTATCTTAGTTAGTAACTTTTCGTTTTTTCATTAAAAACTATTGTTACTAACAATAATATTATTATTATAAGTATTATTATGACTGTTAATATAATTGTTATTATTATTATGAGTAGGATTATTAATATTATTATCATTATGAAACAATATATTATATTATTATTTTTCATAAACATTATTATTAGTATCATTGTTATAAATATAAGTAGTATTATTATTATTACTAAAAGTATCGTTACTTTTTAAATATATCGTTTTTATTAAAATTATTATTTTACTAGTATTATTATTATCAGTATCAGTATTATCTATATCACTAATATTAATATAATTATGGCTACTCAACTAAAAGTTCTAATGACGATATTAAGGTCATAAATGTAAAAATAAAGATTTTGTATATAAATATACTTAATACACATAACTTAACTATATTAAAAAATATATTTATATAAAATAAAAATATATAAATAAATAATGAAGCTTATAAATTATTAATGATATAAATTATATCACTAATAATAAAATATATATAATTATTCAATTACAAGTATATGTTTTAATATATATATATACAAATGATATAGGTTCGTGAATCCGAGGCCAACCCTGTAATTGTTCAATGTCGTCATATGTATTTTTACTACAAAATACATTAGGTGAGTTTATTTGATTCCCTTTTACTCTTTACATTTTTGGGACTGAGAATACATGCGCTGCTTTTGTAACTGTTTTACGAAATAGACACGAGTAAATGAAACTACATTCTATGGTTGGATTATTAAACTGAATATGCCCCTGTATAGTCTGGTAATCTAAGAATTAGGGAACAGACACCCTAATTGACGCGAATCCTAAAGATAGATCTATCGGGCTCAACAAGCCCCATCCAAAGTACCGGATGCTTTAGTACTTCGAAATTTATATCATGTCCGAAGGAGGATCCCGGAATGATGGGGATATTCTTATATGCATATTGTGAATGTCGGTTACCAGGTGTTCAATCCATATGAATGATATTTTTGTCTCTATGCATGGGACGTATGTTTATGAAAAGTGGAAATATGAAATCTTGTGGTCTATTAAAAATTATGAAATGATTATTTATGTTAAACTAATGAACTCACCAACCTTTTGGTTGACACTTTAAAACATGTTTATTCTCAGGTACGAAAGAAATCTTCCGCTGTGCATTTGCTCATATTAGAGATATTACTTGGTGTCATTCATGACATATTTCAAAAGATGTTGCATTCGAGTCGTTGAGTTCATCAAGATTATTATTAAGTCAATTATATTTGGATATATTATGAAATGCTTTACATTCCTGTCAATTGTCGATGTAACGAAAGTTTGTCTTTTAAAAACGAATGCAATGTTTGTAAAATTTATCATATAGAGGTCAATTACCTCGCGATGTAATCAACTGTTGTGAATCGTTTGTAATCGATATGGACTTCGTCCGGATGGATTAGGACGGGTCTTCACAGTTGGTATCAGAGCGGTGGTCTTAGTGAACCAGGTCTTGCATTAGTGTGCCTAACTGATGGTCATTAGGATGCTTTAGTAAGTCTGGACTTCGACTGTGTTTGCATGTCAAAAGTTTTGCTTATCATTTCTAGTCGGAAATCACCTGCTTATCATTCTTAGTCTAGACACATCTTACTGCATTGATTGCATGAATAGTGTATAGACAAAATTCATATCTTAGCGAATCTGCTAATTCATATCTTAGCATATCTGTTACTGTAACTTTGCCTGACAACTTCCGTAGATTCCTCCGTAACTTATGGGATTTTAGTACTATATGTAAATTATGTATTGCAGAGTACTAATCTACATCCTATAATCTATTTCTTATCGAAAATCCTTCATCTGATCGTACGAGATGAATCCTGCAACCAGTTCGAGTCTCTCAGATCCCGATAGCTATTCTGATAGTTATTCCGACAGCTATTCCGACATAGATGTTCACCTAAGTTCTGAAAAGAGCGTCATCGGCATGAATCAACCAATCAGCCATTATCAATTCTTCTGATGGGTTCGTAGTCGACTTAATTAATGGAAATGCGCAGAAGGCAATCCCTTCCACCAACCGAATTCACCTATTGGCAAAGAACCTGACGCACTTACCGGCGAACCAGTCCGAAACACTATTTTCACCATCATTCTCCGAATATCTCGCCATGATTATATAATATCTCAAAATTCAAAACCTTATTCATCCGCTCGTTCCGACCGACAATCATCCCTGAGTAATACAATAAGTCAACGAACTTCACGCTCGAGTAATCAATTTGGAGAATATGGTGCAAAATGTACCAGCTTCAGCAACATCACCGACACCAACAGTACCATTAGTAACAGCACCAGTACCATCAACAATTCATGTCTCAACATCTCATTCTGTACCTCGAGTATAAACATCGTACTATGTATCGTTCTATCTATTTTATCTTCGTTCGACATAGCGATTATGTAATCTCTAATGTTTTAGAGATTATATATTCTTGTTCTAACGGTAAATCAAATGAGATTAATATCATATTAACTCATTAAATCCATGATTACATCTGAAGAGGATATATATGTAAGTATATTTTCATAAAGATTGTAATTAAAAATTCTTTCGTACAAACTGTTAATGGTGAAAATATTTTAACGAGTAGGTAATACCCGAGGAATATTTAGATTTCACATTAATAAGTTAAACTGTACATTCTTCGAATCTGATTCAACAATCATTTACTATCATATTTACATCCACCGATTTACAAATCCGTTCACCATAGAATAACCATATTCATCCAATTTCAAATTTGGATTTTGATTTATCAGAATCCAACAAGTGGCATAATGAAGAAATAATGGACACAATAAAAATTGATTAGAAACAGACTAATTAACAATATGAAATTTTGTTAAGAAACCACGCTAACAAGATCCTAGCTAACTGTTCCTAGCTAACTGTTCCTAGCTAACTAGTTACATTTTATTTATCGCAATTTAACTATCGCAATTTACATTCTCGCAATTTTATTTATCGTCATTTAATTTCTGTTATTTATTTTACGCACTTTATTATTCGTCATTCTGTTATTTACGCATTTTAAATATCGGGACACGTATACAAGGTTTTGACATATCATATCGACACATCTATATATATTATTTGAAATCATCATAGACACTCTATATGCAGTAATGATCGAGTTCTCTATACAGGGTTGAGGTTGATTCTCAAATAATATATATACTTTGAGTTGTGATCGAGTTTGAGACGAATAGGGGTTACGATACGTATTAATTAATTCGAATATATTATATTAAACTATATATGAATTATTGAATTGCTAACTGTGGACTACCAACGTTGGACAATTAAAATGAATTAAAATACTGACTATAACATATGAAACTAAACAATTCTTCAAGTTTGCCACTTGATCTCATCTTCAACCTCATTTGCATCTTGACGATTACAATCTGCGTTCAAACCTTTCATAATTCTTAAAAACGCCTCAATCGATAGGATGAACCAACCGCACTTCATCTACGAAAGAAAAGATTGATGCATATAGAGATGCACTTAAAAAAAAAAAAAAAAAAAAAAAAAAAACTCTCGGAAACTGAGTAAACGTTTAACACGTAGCTGTGCTAATTCCTTTAGCGTTATTATTACCGAAAATAACTTTGCATCTGCTGTTCGAGATAGCCAGTTTTGTCACAGCTCCAGCAAGACAACTTCGACTTTTCGTACGAAACAACCTTATTATAACGTTGATATATATACGCGTGCTCTTTTATTGTTACCAGGGAACCTTTCATATTCCACCATATTACCATCAGCGTTTAATCATCTAAAAACACAATTTTCCTGAAACCACTTCGGATTGATAACCGATGATTCAGATATCGTAGCTTTAAATACAGAGGAAACAGAAAAATTGTAAATGGTCTAAACAGCCAAAAGTTTGATGATAAAGAAGGGAGTGTTAGGAACGCTCGATAGAAAATTTGGTACTGAAAAACAGATTGAGCAAACCATGAAGGAGATCAAGGTCAAATACAAGGACCATACCATATATTCAAAGAACCAGGTAATTCTGGATCCGATGAAACCTTCAATGAATATCTTGCTCCGTACTCATGTTAAAATATTGTGGAAAAAATCTTTCTCCATCAACCATCGAACTCAGAAATCCCAAAATATCATCACCAATATCTTCGATATTTCTGAGGATATTTTCATAAATATTCTCGTCCGAAATTATATACCTCTTCGTGTTTCCTGTGTATCATTATATTGGAAACATTCAATAGAAAATTTAGTACCAAAAAGCAGATTATGCGAAAATATAAAGAAAGCCGTGGACAAATCACAAAGAATAAGTTTGACTTCAAAGAATCCAAATGATTCAATGTCTGCTAAAGTCTTTAGTGAATGTCTTGCTCCTTACTCTAAACCCTTGCAGACAATAGTTTCTATCATCCTCTGATCTTAGATATTCCGAGATATTATCGTATCTTTCATTATAAATATCCTCCATATTTCTAGAGATATTTTTATAACTATTCTTATCTGAAATCATTAAACTCTTCGTGCTATCAGTATTATATCATATAGAAACTGTTAGTTTCTATATTCTGTAAACTTTCGAGCTTAAAATATGAATGTTATTGAAGTAATGTTGGGAACTGATGCATGAGTTGGTATAATATAATGACACTTGATCAACGTGATTATATTACAGTAAGTCATGCTGAGTTTTTAATGGAACGTGATGATTCACAGATTATAACGTCATCATGTGCCATGTTACACGACTTGTTCATTCTACTTCACCTCTGAATCTATCAAGAAAATATATTCTTGATAGTTCTATTCTCAGTGACTCTGGTAATTTGACAAATCAAATCGTGTTATTACGTTCTTTCTTGTTTAGAACATTATATTCATTCGAAACTCCTTACTTACGAATTCTGGACCATTACAAGAGGTGTCCAATCGTAAAAAGAAGAAACGAAGGGACAAAACTCCAAAAGAAATAGAAATTGGAGTATAAATCGCAGCAAAGAGGAAGGAGTACTAACTGTGGATGACAATGATTATAGAAAACAAATATAGAGACATTGAAATATAAGGAAAGATATAAAGCCCGATAACAACACCTAAATTACAAACCGTGTATATCAATGTTTATCGCAACATAAAGACACGGGAGAATTATAAGTACTATAACCCCAAGGGCAAAGTAGAAGTAAGCAGATTCCTCTGGTGGAAGTTGGAAAAGAAGAATAATTGTTGCGATAATAAGGATGAGGACAAGGATCAGAACTGGATTAAGCATTATTATAATCTTTTGAATATAGGAACTGAGAAAGAAGACATAGAAGTGGTGGAAACTAATGGCACGGAAAAGGTAAAATTTATAAAAGAAATATCAGACGTAGTAATCGGGGCAGATCATCGTATTTAATTAAAGAGATCTTAATTTCCGTAAATCCCGAAGAATCAGATCTTATAGATCTTCGAGAATTTCTTTTAAATCCCTTGAATTCCGGAATTCAACCAAGGCAATGTCGAAAGTTAAGACGCGCCTTATTTTTTTTCTAAATTCAAACCTGTCTACGTCAAAAATTAAAAACAAATCTTTGTTTCTCATTTCATTCTTTTGTGAATAGCTTCACTCGTATTCTTCGAATGATCAAATTGTTTTATCCATATTACTCAATAATGATAAAACTCTATTTATCAACTCATATCCGACATGAAAACATTTTTATAGTTAGCCATGACGACCTCACTCAAATTTCAGGAAGAAATTTCTTTAACGGGTAGGTACTGTAGTGACCCGGGAATTTTCGACCAAATTTAAACTTAATCTTTATACGTTTCCGACACGATAAGCAAAGTCTGTAATGTTGAGTCACAAAAGAATTTAAACTGTATTCATGTAATCATTTGAACCTCAACCAAATTCCCGACGATTCACGAACAATTGTGTGTAACAAATATGTAAAAATATATAAATATAAATGTATATATATTTTGAATTAATAAAATACAGTTCAAACAATTTGGAATTTAGAATGTAAAATATTAAATAGAATAGTTAATTTACTGTTAATATGAATATATAAAAATATATAATATTATTATGAACCTATTTAGTTAAATAGATATAAATGAATCCTAGTAATAATGATTATATCGTAACAGTTATAAATGTTAATATTCAATAGATGTGTTCATAAAATGCATGATTATTAGATATTACAAAAATTAATAAAAGATAATACTAATATATTAAAAGTAGTTACAAATTAATGATAGTAATTATATACATTTATTATTAATATTAATATCAGTAGTATTAATATTATTATATAATGTATAAATATGAAATTTGATATATTTGATTTGTTATAATATTGTTATCATTAATAACATCAATATTAATGTAATTAGTATTATTATTAGTATCATTATAATCATCATTTTTGATATTATCATTATCATTAATATTATTATAATTAGTATTATGAATTATATTATTGTTACCATTATTTTTATACATATCATTATTATTATCTAATAGTATTATACTTATTGTGAAAATAACTATTATTAGTGTTGTTATTAATAATTATTAGAAAATAATACATTTTATGATTATTAACATTAGTCATATGATTATTATCATTCTTATTATTATTATTAGTATTTTTATTATTTATTATTATTATTAATATTAGTATTGTAATTACCATAAATATAATTAAAATAAATAAATATCAATATTAATTATATAAAAATTATATAGGTTTGAACTAGAATCCTAATCTGTTTCAAATAGCTTTCATTCTGTAGTAAATTTTTGTTTTTGTCTATTGATTGGTACTGCAAAGAATATAAAATCACAGTTACAAACAAAAGAGGTACGATTCTGTTAAATATCAATTTGTTTCTTTATTTTCTTCTGACTTATCGTCTAGCTATGTCGACACCATAAAATCCATATAACGAGCAATCAAAATTACTCTGTCAAGGAAACCTACTCGTTCCTCCATCATCATCATCAATCACAATTACAACCGATTTTTTTATGATTCTAATTAAACAGAAAAATGTACGTACCCCTGTTCTTGTACCATTTATGCAATCCTTCGTTATCTAAACAATTTTCAAAAAGTAATAATGCAAATGTGTTGGAAATCCTTTAATGAAACTTTCTGCAGAATTATAGGTTTCAATTCATAGTATTGATTAAGAATTTTGGAGTCAAAGCTTTATCTCAAAAAGTCAACCCGAGTGTTCTAATCAAAAATTCAAATTCGTTTCTGAATAAATGGAGCAATTGACGACCAATGAAGTTTGTAGGAATCATTTATAAACTATTTCATGTTATAACAATTGTCCAAAACATTCTCAATTTCGAAATCAATTTTTTTTTCTTTCTTTGAGTCACGAACAGCAGTACCGTCGGTTCTCTTTATTTTTTGTATTTTTTTTTATCCAAGTTATATCTAATAATCATTTATGTGTTGGATATTGAATACTAAAAAAATCAATTTTTGTAATCATTATAAAGATTTAAAGGATCTGGTTCGGTGTGATTTATGAAAGATAGAAGAAGAAGCAGCAACAGGCGATATTTGTTATATACATATATGTCGGGTATTAATTCAGAAAAACGTAATGGATTGAATGGTTAAGTGTGTTGGTGTGTGAGCGGGAGGTCACGGGTTCGAGCCCTGTCATTGGCGATTCTTTTTGGAAAAACCTTCAAAAGGGTATACTCTTTTATATTTTATTTCCATTATTTTTATTATTATTATTATGATTATTATTATTATTACTATTTTTATTAATGTTGATATTATTATTATTTAGTGTTATGTTACTACAAGTATTATAAGTATCATAATTATTATTAGTATTATTATAGTTATTATTAATATTAGTTATAGACTACTAATTATTATTATTATAAGTATTAGCTAGCATTTATAATTACAAATTCCATTATAGTGATTATTATTATTACTAACATTATTACCCTTAGTAGTATTAGTAAGTAGTATTGTTATTAATATTATAATTAGTTATAAAATTGGTATTAAAAAAAGTGTTAAGTATTATTATCAAAAGTATTATTTTCATTATCTTAGTTAGTAACTTTTCATTTTTTCATTAAAAACTATTGTTACTAACAATAATATTATTATTATAAGTATTATTATGACTGTTAATATAATTGTTATTATTATTATGAGTAGGATTATTAATATTATTATCATTATGAAACAATATATTATATTATTATTTTTCATAAACATTATTATTAGTATCATTGTTATAAATATAAGTAGTATTATTATTATTACTAAAAGTATCGTTACTTTTTAAATATATCGTTTTTATTAAAATTATTATTTTACTAGTATTATTATTATCAGTATCAGTATTATCTATATCACTAATATTAATATAATTATGGCTACTCAACTAAAAGTTCTAATGACGATATTAAGGTCATAAATGTAAAAATAAAGATTTTGTATATAAATATACTTAATACACATAACTTAACTATATTAACAAATATATTTATATAAAATAAAAATATATAAATAAATAATGAAGCTTATAAATTATTAATGATATAAATTAAATCACTAATAATAAAATATATATAATTATTCAATTACAAGTATATGTTTTAATATATATATATATATATATACAAATGATATAGGTTCGTGAATCCAAGGCCAACCCTGTAATTGTTCAATGTCGTCATATGTATTTTTACTACAAAATACATTAGGTGAGTTTATTTGATTCCCTTTTACTCTTTACATTTTTGGGACTGAGAATACATGCGCTGCTTTTGTAACTGTTTTACGAAATAGACACGAGTAAATGAAACTACATTCTATGGTTGGATTATTAAACTGAATATGCCCCTGTATAGTCTGGTAATCTAAGAATTAGGGAACAGACACCCTAATTGACGCGAATCCTAAAGATAGATCTATCGGGCTCAACAAGCCCCATCCAAAGTACCGGATGCTTTAGTACTTTGAAATTTATATCATGTCCGAAGGAGGATCCCGGAATGATGGGGATATTCTTATATGCATATTGTGAATGTCGGTTACCAGGTGTTCAATCCATATGAATGATATTTTTGTCTCTATGCATGGGACGTATGTTTATGAAAAGTGGAAATATGAAATCTTGTGGTCTATTAAAAATTATGAAATGATTATTTATGTTAAACTAATGAACTCACCAACCTTTTGGTTGACACTTTAAAACATGTTTATTCTCAGGTACGAAAGAAATCTTCTGCTGTGCATTTGCTCATATTAGAGATATTACTTGGAGTCATTCATGACATATTTCAAAAGATGTTGCATTCGAGTCATTGAGTTCATCAAGATTATTATTAAGTCAATTATATTTGGATATATTATGAAATGCTTTACATGCCTGTCAATTGTCGATGTAACGAAAGTTTGTCTTTTAAAAACGAATGCAATGTTTGTAAAATTTATCATATAGAGGTCAATTACCTCGCGATGTAATCAACTATTGTGAATCGTTTGTAATCGATATGGACTTCGTCTGGATGGATTAGGACGGGTCTTCACAGCTATGTTTCGGCCCATTTTTCAACAGCAACCACAATTGGGTTTCGGCCCAATCATTACCATTAAACATGGGCCAATAAATACTATGTTTCGGCCCAGAAGTTAATACGGTCCAACAATTGTGCAATTACTTGATGTTAAAAATAAAATAAATCGTGGAGGCCTAGGTTCGAACTCAGGACCTCTAGCTTAACCAACAAATCACCAAACCATCCCTCTGCTCTATCATATCTATTTTTATACATCCGAAATAAAAAATATAACATATATATTTAATTGTTTCTTCTTCTTTTTCTAAAAGTAAAACCCAGAACTATTCCTCAACATCAAAATCATCATCTTCATTCTAGCTCTAATTCGTAATTTTTTTTTAACTCTGTATAATATAAATGTATGAATTAGACTACTTATGATTTACAATTATAATTATTTTAATTAATTAAATAATATGTACACATGTGGGTCTCTGTATTAAACTTGAATTAGGAGATTGCAAAAGTAATATATATATATATATATATATATATATATATATATATATATATATATATATATATATATATATATATATATATATATATATATATATATATATATATATATATATATATATATATATATATATATATATATATATATAAATTCATTACCGAAAGAGCACATGTATGATGAATCGATGGGTCTACCACCCAATATTAAACTCAATTTCCTCATCTCAATTGCTTTGTTAGCGAGGTGGTCTTGTTAGTGAGGGTTCAAAAGGTGGGTGTTGAGTGGGTTGTGGGTACACGAATGAAAAGCAAGAACAACTCGGGTTTCGGTTACTAGCTGAAGCAAAGAAAAAAAATATAAATCGAGGTTGTAGGTTGTTATGTTGACGATGATGTTGGTTATGATGGTTCTCGATGGCGTTGATAGTTGTCGGGTAAAAATAAGGAACAAGGTACACGTTGTATGAAATAATACCGAGTTATCACTTGAAAGTTTGTAAGATGATTGTGGTGATTTAAATAATTCTAACTGTAGTATCCATAATAACCAAACAATAATTAAATGAGTTTCTTGTTGGGTGATTTTATGAACCGAAGTGGGTATTCGATATAGTGTTTAAAAAGAAAGGAAAAATTTAAGTACGAAACAAATGGATGTCAATGATTATGGTGATGGCAATATGAGTTCTACTGGAAATAATGGAAGAGAAGAGAGTGTCTTTAAAAGTGGTAGTATGCAACAACATTGGTGGTTGGCTGTGAAGACAGAAACAAGTACAGCTCGTATAGTAGCAGCAAGGAGGATTAAAGTACCCGGTTTTGGGTCTAGTCGATGGTTAGAGGAAGAGAAAAAAAAATAGAAAGGTGGTGGTCAATGGTTTCTAAGATGGTGGAAGTTAGGGTAGCGGCTGCAGGAGGTGGTGGCGTTTATAGGTGGCCGGTGATAGTTTGGTCGACAGGAACGAGGAAGAAGGGGAGGTTGAAGGAGATACATATATGTGTGTCTATGTGTATATGCATAACATATTCATATATATGTATATATATTATATATAAAGATTAATAATAATAATTCAATAATATAACAATAATTGAAAAAGTTGAGATACATGTGAACGTACACTAAAGTTACATAAATAATATAAATCAGTTAGCCGCCTTCCACTATTGATTTAATTTTCCATTCACGGACTGAAATTCGTACTTCGTTGTTAATAAGTGGCGGATAAAAGTGTTCAGAAAAATCCCATATTTTTAAATTAATTTTATTTATTTATTTTGATCATTATGGTATAAAATTCGGTCATTAACTATTAAATAAAAATTATATTAATTATTCACTCCCAACCCCAAGTAAAATATAAAAGTTTTAAAATTTATCTAATAACTTCTAAATGTATTATTAATAAGCCTATAATTTGTAAAACTCATTTTTAGATCACCGTTTATTTTAAAATCACATAAGTTCCTTTTAACTCGTTTTAATTATCGATCGAATGATAATTGAGCATTACCTTCGTTTACTAAATAGATTCGAAATCACGAAATATATTTTTAATATACTTTCTTTGTATACATAGATATGTTTTAAATAATAATTATCATAATAGCATATTTTTATCTTACTTTATATAATTAGTTTTAATAATAATAACATATAATATTTCAAATTATTATTATATAATCATATATTTAAATATTTATGTATCTATTTACAATTAGTGGTTCATGAATCGTCGAGAGCAGTCGAAGTTAAATGATCGTATGAAAACAGTTCAAAATTTTGAGACTCAACATTACAGACTTTGCCTATCGTGTCGAAATCATATAAGGTTAAGTTTAAATTTGATCGGAAATTTCCGGGTCGTCACATGTTTATCCAAATTATTCGCTGATCATAAAACTCTAATTTTCAGCCCGTATTCATCATGAAAACATACTTATTATCATTCACGACCTTTCCACTCAAATTTCGGGACGAAATTTCTTTAACGGGTAGGTACTGTGACAACCCAGAAATTTCCAACCAAATTTAAACTTTAATCTTTATATGTTTCCGACACGATAAGCAATATTTGTTAAGTTAAATTTTAAGAATTTTAAACTATGTTCATACATTCATTCAACCTCGACCAAGTTCCAACCATTCACGAACCATTAAACGTATATGATTATATATGTATATGTGTATATATATTATAACTTGAAACGTAAACAAAATATTAGATTAAATATTTTATATGATTGTATCTGTTTCAAAATGTTTATCAATAGAATTAGAAGATAAGATCAAATGATTGAATTATCAGATATATTGAATTATAATTACAAGTCTCTGTTGAAAGGCCCACGTTGATTTGAGAAATCTTTCCATTTTAACAATATTCGGAAAATGGTAAAGTGATTTATAAATAAGAACAAATTGTCAATCATTGAGAACTAGACAAAGAGTAGTGGAAGATTGAATCTCATAAAGACTCGATTGATCTATTTAGTTTCAAACGTACAAAAACGTTTTCAGTTTAAAAAGAACTTTATTATTAAAACGTATATAACTTTTATAAATATCTAGAACCACTTTTGACAACTCATTACTTAACTAGTATAAAAAAGATAACGATATTTATATTTTATTTTATTAAATATATATAACGATTTAAATTAACATTATATATATTTATACGCGTATTATACGTACATAGTTTTATACTTTTACTATACTTAAACTTTACCTTTACTTTATTTTTACTTTACTTTAACTTTAATAATTCACTTTAATAATTCATACTTTAATAATTCACTTTAATAATTCATACTTTAATAATTCGCTTTAATAATTCATACTTTAATAATTCACTTTAATAATTCACTTTAATAATTTAAAAATCTATTATAAATAGAATTCAATAGGTTTCATTATTTCATAGAAACTTGAAAATAGTTTTCTCTAAGCTCTCTCAACCGATTTACATATATATATTTACTCCGTATTATTTCAAGATATTATTAATATACATAAAATATTACGACAGAGTGCTGTCCGAGTGATTTCGAAATTGTTTTTCGAGTAGGATAGGATTAAGGAAATTATGGGTTATAGCTATAGAGGTGATTGAGTATGGTTCATGGGTATGCTCGTGAGGTCAATATAGTGTTTATCATTTTCGTTGCGTCTACGTACCTTTCCTGCAATATTGAATCTCAATATTGATACGTGAGTACTCATAATTTAACTTTTACATACTAATAGTGTATCCCTGACTAGTGCTCGAGTATTTAGGATTATGCATGCTTGTACGTTTGATATTGCCCTTAGACAGGTTAGGTTGAATCTTGAATTAGTTACACTTGCGGTTGAGATAAGGTATAAGATATGCATGTCCTTGGAAAGCTAGCGAAAAATTAAGAACTTTTCCTTTAGATATCGAATGATTTCAATGAACGGATTAGAAGTTATAATCAATTGAATTTTCGATATTTTTATTAAAAATGATTATTATTATCATCGTTTTTATCGTCTTTCTAGTTTTATCTTATTATTATCATTATTATTATCTTTATCAATAAAAGGGATTTATCATTAAAAATTGTTATTTTTTATTATTACTATCGTTATTATCGTTAAAGTTATAATTAGTATTATTATTATCCAATTATTATTATTATTATTTTTATTATTAGTATTATTATTATTATTATCATTATTAATATATATATATATATATATATATATATATATCATTATTTAAAAATGGTTATTATTATTGTTATTATTATTATTATTACTATATTATCATTAAGATAATTATTAGTATTATCATTAATAATGTTATAGTAAATATCATTATTAATATTAGTGTAATTAAAACAAATATTTGTAACACCTAATTATTTTGGTTACTATTATTATCATTATTATGAACACAATATAAAAGACGATTAAAAGCTATTAAACGAAACGATTAGGAAATAATGAGTAAGAGTATCATGATGAAATTAAAATATTATAAGATATTGATTTAGATAAAATTATCGTTCTTATTAATTTTATCATTACTATTATTATTAAAAGTATCGTTAGTATTAAAACTATCATTTTAACAAAAATTATCATTTTAATAGAAATGTCATTGTTACTGTAAAATATCATTATTATTATTATTTTAAATAGAATTATTATCTTAAAGATAATATTAAAAATTATCGTAAATATTAAAGTTATAATAATTAGAATTATCGTTTTATCATAATGTCATCTTAGTAATTATAAATATTGATATTTTTATAATAATTATTATTATTACAAAATAATACAACTTTTACTTACTATCATTATAGATATTATTTTATCAAATAAATATGTGATACAAACATATTTTACTACGTGTAATAACTTACTTTAATAATACCTATCATATTATCTTTATGATATTAAATGAACCCTATAAATTTTATTACTTAATATATATAAAAGTATATTTTATTTATTAAATTTAATATAAAATTTTATTTATTAATAAATAAATTATATTATTTACTCTAATAAATCTTTTAAAAATATTTAAACTATATATTAA
Organism: Rutidosis leptorrhynchoides; assembly: GCF_046630445.1. Lineage (NCBI taxonomy): Eukaryota > Viridiplantae > Streptophyta > Magnoliopsida > Asterales > Asteraceae > Rutidosis > Rutidosis leptorrhynchoides. The sequence goes on from NC_092336.1 coordinate 150,913,011, forward strand.
TCATGTATAGATTTTTGGAAATTATTTTGAGTCAAATTTACTTTTGTTGACTTTTTGCATATTAGTCTCGAGCATTATGATTGTGGTACACTATAACTTGACCTAATTTGTTAGACAAATATTGACCAACACATAAATATATATAATTAATTTAGGTTCGTGAATCCGAGGCCAACCTTGCACTTGTTCAATGACGTTATATGTATTTTTACTACGAAATACATTATGGTGAGTTTCATTTGCTCCCTTTTTAAATGCTTTTGTAATATATATTTTTGGGACTGAGAATACTTGCGCTGCTTTATAAATGTTTGACAAAATAGACACAAGTACTTAAAACTACATTCTATGGCTGGATTATTAAACCGAATATGCCCCTTTTAGTCTGGTAATCTAAGAATTAGGGAACAGACACCCTAATTGACGCGAATCCTAAAGATAGATTTATCGGGCCCAACAAGCCCCATCCGAAGTACCGGATGCTTTAGTACTTCGAAATTTATATCATGTCCGAAGGAGGATCTTGGAATGATGGGGATATTCTTATATGCATATTGTGAATGTCGGTTACCAGGTGTTCAATCCATATGAATGATTATTTTTGTCTCTATGCATGGGACGTATATTTATGAGAAATGAAAATCTTGTGGTCTATTAAAATGATGAAAATAAATGATTATGATAAACTAATGAACTCACCAACCTTTTGGTTGACACTTTAAAGCATGTTTATTCACAGGTGTTAATGAAATCTTCTGCTGTGCATTTGCTCATTTTAAAGATATTACTTGGAGTCTTTCATAGCATATTTCGAAGAACGTTGCATTCAAGTCATTGAGTTCATCAAAGATTATTATTAAATCAATTTATAGTTGGATAGTGGATATTATGAAATGGTATGCATGCCTATCAATTTTCGATGTAAAGAAAGTTTGTCTTTTAAAAACGAATGTAATGTTTGTAAAATGTATCATATAGAGGTCAAATACCTCACAATGTAATCAACTATTGTGAATCGTTTATAATGTATATGAACGGGTCCTTTCATACTTAACCTCCGAACGTATCAAGAAAATATATTCTTGATAGTTCTATCTTTTCCGTGATTCTGGTAATTTGAAAATCAAATCATGCTATTACCTTTCCTTTCTGTTTAATATATTATGATTATTCAAAACTTCATACTTACGAATTCTGGACCATTACTTTCTTTACCTAGAGTCGAGAAGAGAAAACAAAAGCATGAAGCTCCGAAATATAAGGGAAAATATAAGGCCTGACAACAACACCAAAATTACAAACTGAAATGTCCCGTTCATATTGATTATAAATGTTTCAAATTAATTGATTTCGTTACGAGGTTTTGACCTCTATATGAGACGTTTTTCAAAGACTGCATTCGTTTTTAAAACAAACCATAACCTTTATTTTATCGACAAGGTTAAAAGGACACCACCTAGATTATCAGAAATGATAATCTAAAAATATCACACTTACACACTACCAATACATATTGGTTTACAATATTAATATGTTACAACAAAGTAAATCTTGAATGCAGTTTTAAACAATATTATACAAGCATGCTGACACCAAATCTTGTCCATATATTAGCATGCAACAGCAGAAGCTCTTAATAATCACCTGAGAATAAACATGCTTTAAACGTCAACAAAAAATGTTGGTGAGTTATAGGTTTAACCTTCAAATTGTAATAATAGACCACAAGATTTCTTCTTTTAATAACATGCAATCTGCATAAAAATCATTCGTATGGTTGAACACCTGGTAACCGACATTAACAAATGCATCTAGAATATCCCCATATACAAATATCGAAGTACTAAAGCAGTTCAAATTCTCTGACTGGGGCTTGTCAATGGCCCATAGATCTATCTTTAGGATTCGCGTCAATTGGTGGCAATTATAATAAACACCAATTCTTAGGTTACCAAGTTCAACAAGGGCGATATCCGGTATAACGATTCAACATAGAATGTAGTTTCAATACTTGTGTCTATTTTGTAAATCATTTTCAAAACTGCATGTATTCTCATCCCAAAATATTAGATTTTAAAAGTGGGACTATAACTCACTTTCACAGATTTTTACTTCGTCAGAAAGTAAGACTTGGCCACTAGTCGATTCACGAACCTATAACAAATATGTACATATATATCAAAGTATGTTCAAAATATATTTACAACATTTTTAATAAAAATTTTAATATTTTAAGTTTATTAAGTCAGTTGTCCTCGTTAGTAACCTACAACTAGTTATCCACAGTTAGATGTACAGAAATAAAACAATATATATAATCTCGAATCAATCCACGACCTCGTGTATACAAGCCTCAGGCTAGATCACAACTCAAAGTATATATAATATTTGTGAATCAACCTCAACCCTGTATAGCTAACTCCAACATTACTGCATATAGAGTATCTATGGTTGTTCCGAAATATATATATATATATATATATATATATATATATATATATATATATATATATATATATATATATATATATAGATGGGTCGATATGATATGTCAAAACATTGTATTCGTGTCTATGGTATCCCAAGATTACATAATATATTAGAATACATGTATAATACAATATGAGTTAGCTAGGATATGATTAATATAGATTTGTTACCAATTTTCACGTACCTACAACAAGAAAAATTATCCAATCTTGTTTTACCCATAACTTCTTCGTTTTAAATCCGTTTTGAGTGATTCAAGTTGCTATGGTTTCATATTGAACTTAAGTTTATGAATCTAAACAGAAAAAATATAAGTTTATAGTCAAAAATACAGATTACAAGTCATTTTTGTAAAGGTAGTCATTTCAGTCGAAAGAACGACGTCTAGATGAGCATTTTGGAAAACATACTTCCACTTTGAGTTTAACTATGATTTTTGGATATAGTTTTATGTTCATAAGAAAAATAATTTTACCAGAAGAACAACTTTTAAATCAAAGTTTATCATAGTTTTTAATTAACTAACCCAAAACAGCCCGCGGTGTTACTACGACGGCGTATATCCTGTTTTACGGTATTTTTCGTGTTTTCAGGTTTTAAATCATTAAGTTAGCATATCTTATAGATATAGAACATGTGTCTAGTTGATTTTAAAAGTCAAGTTAGAAGGATTAACTTTTGTTTGTGAACTAGTTTAGAATTAACTAAACTATGTTCTAGTGATTACAAGTTTAAACCTTCGAATAAGGTAGTTTTATATATACGAATAGAATGATGTTATGAACATCATTACTACCTCAGGTTTTGTGGATAAACCTACTAGAAATGAGAAAAATAGATCTAGCTTTAAAGGATCCTTGAATGGCTTGAAATTTCTTGAAGCAAAATCATGACACGAAAACAAGTTCAAGTAAGATTTCCACTCGAAATAAGATTGTTAAAGTTATAGAAATTGAATCAAATTTTGAATATGAGTATTACCTTATATTATAAAGATATCTTACTGTAAATAAGAAAGATTTATTGAGATTGGATGATCACTCAAAGTGAATTTGCAAGATTGGAAGTAAGCTAGCAAACTTGAAAGTGTTGTTGGTGTGTTCTTGAGTAGTTGTTTTATAAGTTGGTTTATGTATGGATTTATGAACTAGATTGAGCTAGATTTTATTGGAGATGATGAAGAACACTTAGAACAAATGAAGAACACTTGAAAGAGGGTAATTTGATTCAAGAAAATTGCAAAGTGAATGTGTTTGTGAGCTCTCCATTTCACGTGAACGTGTAGTGTCAATATAGGCTCCATTAGTTTGTAATTTTGTGAGATATTTCATGCTAGATGTTAAATGATGGTTCCCACATGGTTAGGTTACTCACATGGGCTGCTAAGAGCTGATCATTGGGTTATATATACCAATAGTAAATACATTTAGAAGCTAGGTATTGTACGAGTACGAATACGGGTGCATACGAGTAGAATTGTTGATGAAAATGAATAAGGATGTAATTGTAAGCATTTTTGTTAAATAGAATTACTTTGATAAGTGTTGAGTCCCCAAAATAATTAAGGATTTAATTATGACAAAACTATAATTTATTTGCACTAAAATGTTATGTGCAGTCAGCACAAGTTTGTTTATGTATAGACAGCAGATATTGCTGTGTCTAGTATTTAGTTTGCTGCTCAGTCTACCAGCGCAAGGTAGACAGTGTTCTTCAATCAGCACAGGATGTGTACTCAGCAAATCAAGAACATGAAGTGGCTCAGCAATGAAGAACCAGCACAGCTGGAATGCAGCTTACTACACAAGAAAGCTATGCTCCATTATAAGCATAGTAGTTTCCCGAGTGGTCTACATCTATGGTACTATTCAACAGAAGTCTAAGACAAAGTTGAACAGAAAAGGACACGCGTCGGCGGCTCACAAGTGACCTTACAAGACCACGTGGGAATGCAGAAGTTTAACGCATGTGCAGACATGGGTTATACTTTGTCAACACCTAGGGAACACAACATTCTATTTGTATAATCAAATAGTGGTGCCAAACCGAATTGGGGTGTTCCTACAAATAGCTACCAAAGAGGAAAGAGGAGAGCATGCTCTCTGATATAGTTGTCCCCACAAGTACAGACATCCTATGTACCAGTGGACAATAGAACCATTACACGGATAATAGGACTACTATAAATTGTTGTATCCACTATTGTAACAACTAGTGGTGTGGGTTTATTTTTATAGAGTCAAAACGTGTAATAGCTGTTAGTTAACCTCTTAGCTATAATGTAGGTAATCTGTATCAACCAACTATCATTCCGCCAAGGATAGTTGTGATTCTTTATGATTCAATCAATAAAGAATAACTGTTGAAAATTACTTGTGACTCTATTTATTTGCATGCTTGAATACTAATCGAGTTTAACTTTTAAGTTATTTTAAAAAGAATTGTATTCACCCCCCTCTACAATACTCCTGTTGTTATCAAGGGACCAACAACTGGTATCAGAGCTTCAGTCTTGATAATTAATATCTTGGATCTGAATTCTCTCATGGCTGCATATTCTAATACAGCTTACCTTGAAAATGGCTCATCCAATAGACCACCCAAATTTTATGAAGATGAGTATGAAACTTGAAAGGCAAGATTCATGCTTCACCTTGAGTCTATTGACCCACTCATGCCTGGTATTGTCACAGATGGTCCATTTGTACCTACTGAGACTATTGGTAGTGCACTAGCTACAGCTGACACTCCTGCTGTTCCTGGCAGAGAGGTTATTCTCACCCCTTCTAGATGGGATGTCGAGGATAAACGTCGTGTTAGACTTGACCCTAAAATCAGAACCTTGTTAGCTATAACTTTGCCTAACCTACTATTTAAACTGATTAAGGGAAAAGAAAATGCCAAGCTTATGTTAGACTATCTAGATGTTACCTATGAGGGTATGGGAGAAGTTAGGCAGAACAGAATGATTGCTTTAAAACGTGAATATGAAATGTTCTTTGCCTACAAGAATGAAACCCTTAAGCAAACCTTCATTAGGTTTAACTCCTTGATTGTTGACCTGATCACTTTGAATGTCACCTATACTGAGTTTGAACAAGTGAACAAATTCATAGATTCACTGCCTACTAAATGGAAATCTGTTACTGACCTTATAAGAACCACTCAGACCCTAAAAAACTTTAACATGTCTTCTCTCTATAGTTCACTTTGGAACCATGAGAATGTAGAGGCTAAATTTGAAATTAACTTGAAAGAAAACTTAAGGTCTGCCCCCACTACTTCAAAATCTTCTAAGACAGATGATACTGCTCTTATTGCTGTTGCTAAAAAGAAAGCTCAAAAGGCTTTACTAGTTCAAAAGTTGATGGTAGAAGAAGAGACAGCTGAGAGTGAACTGGATAGTGGTACTGGGTCTGAAGAAAGCAGTGATGATGAAAGTGATGCAGAAGGGTTTGCTGAAGGTATGGCTTTGCTGGCTAGGCAGTTCAAAAGGTTCAATCGTAATAGAACCAGTAAGTCATACAAAGGGAATAAGAAACCGAGTGCTAGGTATAGCAGCAAGTCAGTCAAGGGTCCTAAATCTGAGTGTTATAATTGTGGGAAGGTTGGACATTTTGCTGCTGAATGCATGTCCAGGAAACCTTCAACTTCACATGCTAACTCTTTCTCAAAAGCTGACAAATACAAGAACAAGTACAAATCTATGAAAGCTCAGATGAAGGAAAGTGCTAAGACTGATAAGAAGGGTAAAAAGCTAGAAAAGGTTCTAGTTGCTGAGCATCATGATTGGGATGAAACCAGCTCATCGTCTTCCTCTGATAGTGATACTCATGATGATGGTCCTGGTTATGCTCCAGAAAAGAAGCTGTGTTTAATGGCCAATGAGGTCGAGGAGTCTGATGAGGATGATAGTGGTAGTAAGTTTTTGGCTGATATGAGGGAAGCTGATCAGAAAAGAGATTCACCTCAATGGAAAACTGAATTGATGTATAAGGTTGATAATTTTCGAACTTATACTGATGATGAAAAAGCCGAAATGTTTGACTACCTAAGAGTTGACTTATGTAGAGGCAGCAAACGTGAAGAAGTTTTGAAAACTGACAACAAATCTTTAAATGAGAAACTTAAAAGAAAAAATGATGAAATTAAAATCTTGAAAGATGAAATTTCCAAACTTGAAAAACAAAACTTTGCTTTAAGGTCTCTTCACGTTGAGGCAGCAGAAGTTAAGAACCAGCTGGATATAAAAAGGTTGTCGCTTCATGGTGTACATCTGCTCAACGCAAAGCAAAGTGTGTTAACGAGCAGGTGCCTGCCCAAGTTGAAGCTTTCTTTGCTGGTGACTATGCTGCTGCTGCTGCTATTGCAGAAGTTACTTTCATGGACCCTATTTTTGAAACAGATCCTGAAGCTGTCTTGCCAAATACTTTTGCCAAGATAGTTAAGGGTAAGAAGGTCTTGACAAATAAGTTTGTTAGACCTACTGTGTCCCCACCACCTGCCATGAAAAATATTTTGGAGGATGAAGTTAGAGCAAGAGAAGCCAGTACCTCTATTGATGAGACTACTGATCCCTCAAGCATCTACTACATGACTCCAAAAGAAAGACGTATCAAAAGGAAAATCACTGAAAATAATCTTATAAAAATTAAACCTACTGATTCCCCTTCGTGCTCGAGTTCCAATTGTGCTGAGCCTGCTGATGACAAACTTACTGGTCAACCAGTAGATGTAGACAAGCCAGTCAAACGTAATACTGGAAAGCCCAAGGCAGCAGGAAAAACTTCCTCTAGCTCATCAATTTCAGTGGACAAGCCAGTAACTTCCCACGCTGGCTCGTTAAATGATAAAGGCAAAGCAATACGTCATGACTATGGTACTGGTTCCAAGAAGAAAGCTGCCCATAAGGGAAAAGCAAAAGTGGACTCGAATGAAGAGCTGTCTATCACTGAGATTATGACAGTCAAGCTTGACCAGCTAATTGAGGCAGTAACCAAAAATCGACCTAATCTTACTGCACCCCTTTACTCTGTGTATGACCAGTCACCGATACCAAATGTGAGAAAATGCTACAAATGTGGCAGCAAGTTTCGCTTAGCCAACCGGTGTCCTTTTACCCCAACCCCATCTGCTGCTGCTTCTTCAAGCAAACCAGCAGATAGGAAGAGATCATCAAAGATGACCCTTCCAGAACCCATCCTTGGATGGGTTCCCAAAAAGAACTAATTTCTTAGCTACTGTGCAGGGCATTCAAAACAAGCAAATTTGGTATCTCGATAGTGGTTGTTCGAGATATATGACCGGATGTAAGTCCCTACTGATGGAATATCAAGAAAAAGATGGTCCAGTTGTTTCGTATGGAGATAATTCGTTGGGTTACACAAAGGGTTTTGGTACTTTGACTAATGGGAATGTCACAATCTCAAATGTTGCATATGTCGTTGGGCTTAAACATAATTTACTCAGCATAAGCCAATTGACAAGTAAGAATAAGATAGTCCAATTCAGAAGAAAAATTGGCACTATTTTTTATAAGACAGGGAAGCCACTGCTGACTGCAAAACGTCATGAAAACATGTATCAAATTGACATGAACACAGCTTTCTATTCGAAGGCAGCAGAGAACCTGAAATGGTTATGGCACAAGAGACTCTCACATCTCAACTTCAAAGATATTCACAAATTATCTAGTAGAAGTTTGGTATCTGGGCTACCCACCATGTCTTATGTAAAGGACAGATTGTGTCCTGGTTGTGAAAAAAAAAAACATCACCATGCCTCATTCAAATCAAAGCAAATCTCATATGTTGAGAAACCATTTCATTTACTTCATATGGATCTTTTTGGTCCTGTTAATGTAGTCAGCTGTAGTGGGAAGAAGTATACACTGGTTATTGTTGATGAATATTCCAGATACACCTAGGTATTCTTTTTTGAAGCAAAAAAGTGAAGCTGCTAATGAAATTATCAATTTTATCAAAAGAATGGAGCTTTTAAATGGGCAACTGGTGAAACAGCTAAGAAGTGATCATGGTACAGAATTCAGAAATGCTACATTAGAAGAATTTTATGCTGATAAATCTATTTCACAGAACTTTTCTGCTGTGAGAACACCTCAACAAAATGGTGTTGCAGAAAGAAGAAACAGAACTCTCATTGAAGCAGCAAGATCTATGTTAGCTGAGTCTGGGCTGAAAAATTCATATTGTGCAGAAGTTGTGAACACTGCATGTTTTACCAAGAATAGATCTTTAATAGTGAAAAGACATCAGAAAACTGCTTATGAAGTTGTCAAAGGAAGAAAACCCTCAATCTCATTTCTTCATGTATTTGGCACTCCCTGTTTCATTCTAAACAATAGGGATCAGCTGGGCAAGTTTGATGCTAAGGCTGATGAAGGAATATTCTTGGGATATTCCAACATGTCCAAGGCATATAGGGTTTTCAATAAAAGAAGGGGTTGTTTTGAAGAATCAATTAATGTTACATTTGATGAAACTGCCCCAGCCTCATCTCCCAGTCAAGAAGATGAAGAGTTATTATTTGAAGAGCCTACTCAGCAAGCTCTTGATGATGAAGAGGAACCAGCTGCAAATCCCTCACCAATCCATGTTGCTGAGTTCTCTGCTGATGAGATAGAACATTCTGTTCCATCTGTGTCTAAACCTAGTGGACCTACTGGCTCTACTGAAGTCCTACAACTTGAGCATAGGTCTACTGGTTCTGAAGGATCACAAGCTGGTACTGGTTACATTAATACTGAACAGCTATCTCCAACTGCTGCTCATACCTTTGAACCAGCTGATGATCAAGATGCTGTGTGTTCCACGACAAGCTCACATGTTCATAACACTAGATGGACAAAAGAGCATCCAATTGAGTAAGTTATTGGTAATCTGGCTAGTGGTGTTAAAACAAGAAGGCATGCAACCAGCAATTTCTGTATGCATGTAAATTTTGTATCTACCATTGAACCTAAATGTCCTGATGAAGCCATCAAAGATCCAAGCTGGGCAGGAGCTATGCAAGAAGAGATCTCCCAGTTTGATAGGAATAAGGTTTGGACATTGGTACCTAAACCTGATGATTAAACTAAGAAAATCATTGGTACTAAGTGGGTTTTCAAGAACAAGATGGATGAAGATGGGATTGTGATTAGAAACAAAGATAGATTGGTAGCTCAAGGGTTCAAACAGGAAGAAGGATTGGATTATGGAGAGACTTATGCTCCAATGGCTAGGATGGAAGCTATCAGATTGTTCTTGGCATATGCTGCTAAGATGAACTTTAGGGTATTCCAGATGGATGTCAAATCTGCATTTCTAAATGGGAAGATGCAAGAAGAAATTTATGTCAAACAGCCTCCTGGTTTTGTAAGCAGTAAATATCCAGACCATGTGTACAAGCTAGACAAAGCTCTTTATGGCCTCAAACACTCTCCAAGAGCATGGTATGAGACACTTCATGTGTATCTCACTAGTATAGGTTTTAAAGTTGGAACAATTGATACCACTCTATTTTCAAAAGAGACAGATGGTGATCTCTTGCTGGTACAGATATACGTGGATGATATTATTTATGGATCTAAAAATGAGAAACATTGTCAAGATTTTTCCAAACTTATGTCAAAGACATATGAAATGAACTTACAAAGAGATTTGCAATACTTTTTGGGATTGCAGTTTAAACAACTTGATGATGGAATTTTTATAAGTCGGGATAAATATATCAAAGATGTGCTAAAGAAATTTGGTCTGACATGTTTAAAAGATATAGGGACCCCAATGGCAGCATCTATTAAAATAGATGCTGATCCCAATGGTGAACCAGTCAATATCACTGAATATAGAGGTATGATTGGATCCCTACTTTATCTCACAGCCAGCAGACCAGATATTATGTTTGCCACATGTCTCTGTGCCAGATATCAAGCAGATCCTAAAGAGTCACACTTGCTAGTAGTTAAAAGGATGTTTAGGTATCTGAAAGCTACTGCTAAATGTGGTCTTTGGTATCCCAAAGACCAGGATTTTGAGCTAATTGGGTATTCAGATGCTGATTTTGTAGGGTGTAAAATAGACAGGAAAAGTACTACTGGTGGTTGCCAGTTACTGGGTGGTAGGCTAGTCAGCTGGACGAGCAAAAAGTAAAATACTGTGTCCACATCTACTACTGAGGCAGAATACGTTTCTGCTGGTAGTTGTACTACTCAAGTACTGTGGATGCAAAGCCATCTGAAAGACTATGGTGTTCATGTTACAAAGACTCCAATCTACTGTAACAACACAAGTGCAATCGCTATCACCAACAATCCTGTGATGCATTCAAGAACAAAGCACATTGACGTTCGATATCATTTCATAAGGGATCATGTTCAAAAAGGAGATGTGGAGCTACATTTTATTTCAACAGAACAGCAGTTAGCAGATCTATTCACAAAGCCCTTAGATGAGAAACGTTTTAACTATCTCATCTCTGAGCTGGGTATGCTTGAACTTTAAATAAAAGACAATTTTTTGCGGTGCTGGCTCTACAACATGTAGGGTAAACCAGTAAGTCATTTTTGTTAACTTACTACCTACATGTAAAATTCTCAGTACAACAATGTCTTTTATACTTTGGTTACTCAAAATATTTTTAATTGAAATAATAAATAGCTCACAAAATTAAATGATTCCTTAAATCTGAAACTCATTTACTCCCAATGATTTAAATTAAATTCATGACATATTAAATGTAACAAAGTATTTTGTATTTAATACAAAACTTATTTTGTGGTTTTTAAATCATTTTTTTTGAATTAAAACTTGCTGCATTTAATGCTGAATGGGAGGTATGAGTGTTCAAGCCGTATATACGTCAAATCAACAGTCTGTGTCCCCTCGAAAGTGTGCCAGTCTGTCACATCTGCCCACGCGCCTGCTAATAGCAGTTGCCTTTTTCTCTCTCCTGCCTTTTTCATCCAATCACAATGGTTAAAAGAGTGTTTTATCTTCCATAATAACCTTCGGTTATTCAGTTTTCAAATTCACACTATTCTCTCTAAAAATCCCCAAATCTTCAAATCAATTCATACATCCATCTTCTACGAAATCATCAATGGTAGAACAACAACAACATCATTCACCACCTGCTACAAACTAGCCAGAGGAACAACAACCACAGCAACAACCACCAGTAGAACCACAACAACCGGAACAGCAACCACCATCGGTCATCGAAGAACAAGTGGTGCAGGGCCCGTTGTTCAACCTGCACCCAAACCTTGTTAGGGCTGCAAATGCACCTGAACACTCTTCCATTCGCCTATCATGAGGCAATGCTGCTTATGCCCTTTCAATTCCCAAAGCCAAAGCCAACATGGGCTATGATACGCTTATCGATTACATAAGACAATCACCACTGGCTCGAGCTATTACCGGCATACCTTCTCGTCTTTATCCAGCCTGTTTGGCCAGATTCTGATATACTGCCACCACGGCCACCACTAAATAGAACGTTCCATGTATTCGTGGCATGGTGACTTAAACCCTACCCTACTCCATCACTGCTGATGCCATCTGACGTGCTCTCCAATTACCTATTGGTCCATTTGTTAATTCACCTACCAGTGATGAGTTTAGAAGAGAAGTACTGGAAATTATAGGGTTTGATGGACCAGTGGCTCATACGCCCTTAAGGAAGCAGATGCCACCTCTGTGGAATTACTTCTTTGGCTTGCTTGCTCATTGCATCTGTCAGAAGTCCGGGAGCTTTGATCAGTGCTCAGATTTTGAGCTGAAGATTGGACACGGGATGCTGTTCAATCGAAATATTGATTATGCCGGTGAAATTTACTTCTGGCTAAGGGAAATGGTGCTTGTACCCAAACGAACACACTTAATCCCCTTTCCAAGGTTTTTGAGCCTTGTTTTTGAAAATGAGCTGGGTGAAGCTTACTAGCAGATTGCTGATGAATCATTCAACCTGCCTCCAAAACAAGGGGAAATGCCAAAAGATGCTCCTGCTGCTGAAAGGACCCGTTCATACACATTATAAACGATTCTCAATAGTTGATTACATCGCGAGGTATTTGACCTCTATATGATACATTTTTCAGACATTGCATTCGTTTTTAAAAGATAAACTCTCTTTACATCGAAAATTGACAGGTATGTATACCATTTCATAATATTCAACTATAAATGACCTAATCTGTCATTTACTTAATAATAATCTCTATTGAACTCAACGACTTGAATGCAACGTCTTTTGAAATATGCCATGAATGAGTCCAAGTAATATCTTTAAAATGAGCAAATGCACAGCGAAAGATTTCTTTAACAGCTGAGAATAAACATGCTTTAAAGTGTCAACCAAATGGTTGGTGAGTTCATTAGTTTATCAAAATCATTCATTTCCATCATTTTAATAGACCACAAGAATTTCATTTCCAGTTCTCATAAGTATACGTCCCATGCATAGAGACAAAAATCATTTATATGGTGAGCACCTGGTAACCGACATTAACAAGATGCATATAAGAATATCCTCTATCATTCTGGGAAATCCTTCGGACATGATAAAAACAACATCGAAGTACTAAAGCATCCGGTACTTTGGATGGGGTTCGTTAGGCCCAATAGATCTATCTTTAGGATTCGCGTCAATTAGTAGATCGGTTTACTAATTCTTAGGTTACCAATCAAAAGGGGCATATTCGGCTTCGATCATTCAACCATATAATGTAGTTTCGATTACTTGTGTCTATTTCGTAAAACATTTATAAAAATTGCGCATGTATTCTCAGTCCAAAAAAATATATATATAAAGGGTAAAAAGGCAAATGAAACTCACCATACTGTATTTCGTAGTAAAATACATATAATGTCATTGAACAAGTGCAAGGTTGGACTCGGATTCAGGAACCTAAATTAATTTTTTATATATATATATATATATATACATATATATATATATATATATATATATATATATATATATATATATATATATATATATATATATATATAAGTTGGTCAATATTTGTCTAACAATTAGGTCAGGTCATAGTGTACCACAATCCTAATGCTCGAGACTAATATACAAAAGTCAACAAAAGTCAATTTGACTCAAAATGATTTCAAAAATTTATACATGATTATAATATATTTCAAACATCGTCGTTTTATATTTTTTAAAAGATTTACTAGAGTAAATAATATAATTCTTTTATTAACAAATATAATTTTATATAAAAATATACGTTTATATATCTTAAGTAATAAAATTTATAAAGTTCATTTGATATCATAAAAATATTACGATAGGTTTTATTAAGGTAATTATAATATTTGTATTACATATTTATTTGATAAAATAAAATTGGTAATAGTAATAAGTAAAAGTTGTATTATTTTGTAATAATAATGATTATTATCCTATTAATAAAAATATTAATTTTTATATTTACTAAAAATGATGTTATGATAAAATGATAGTTCTAATTCATAATAATAATGAAATTTTATATTAAAAATGATATTCCTCTTAAAAAATATAATTTTTGTAAAAATGATATTTTTAATATTAATAATACTTTTAATAATAATAGTGATAAGAATAATGAAAAACGATAATTTTATCTATATCAATGTCTTACAATATTTTAAATTTCATCATGATACCCATACTCATTATTTCCTAATTGTTTTGTTAGTAACTTTTAAATCATCTTTCATATCGCGTTCATTTTGATGATAATAATAGTAGTTATAATAATTAAGTGTTACTTAATATTATAATACTAATAATAATAAATGTTATGATAATGATATTACTAATAACTATTTTAATGATTAATAATAATAATAATAATAATAATAATAATAATAATAATAATAATAATAATAATAATAATAATAATAATTATAACTTTAACAATATTAATAATAATAAAAATAACAATTTTTAATGATAATACTTTTTATTGATAATAATAATAATAATAATGATAATAATAAAAATTAGAACGACGATAATAACGACGATGAAAATAATCATTTTTAATAACAATATCAAAAATCAATTGACTATAACTTCTAATCCGTTCATCGAATCTATTCGACATCTAAATGAAAAGTTCTTAATTTTTCGCTAGCTCTCCAACGACATGCATATCTCATACCTTATCTCAATCGCAGGTGTAACTAATTCGAGATTCAACATAACCTAACTAAGGGCAATATCAAAAGTACAAGCATGCATAATCCTATATTCTCGAGCACTAGTCAAGGATACACTATTATTATGTAAAAATTAATTTACGAGTACTCACGTATCAATATTGAGATTCAATATTGTAGGAAAGGTACGTAGACGCAACGGATGTGACCAACACTAAATTTGACCTCACAAGCATACCCATGAACCATACCCATCACCTCCATAGCTATAACCCATAATTTCCTTAGCCCTATCCCACTCATAAAAACTCATTTTTGAATTCACGCGAGCAGGACCTCGTCATAGTATTTTATGTATATTAATAATAATACTAGTAATATTAATGTGATCATAATATTACTCCTAATAATAAAAATAATATATATATATATATATATATATATATATATATATATATATATATATATATATATATATATATATATATATATATATATATATATATATATATATATATATATATATATATATATATATATATATAATAGATATCGAGAGATAGATTGGATGAAATGTTCGTTCGAAAATGTTGGGTTTTATAACCAAGTTCATGAACCGACACTTTTCAATCTCGATGAAAATGAATCCAGCTAATATCGTGCTTTTTACATGACTACTAATGATTTTATATAATATAATTTTATATATATTAAATCTTTATAATTAATTAAATATTATATTATATTTACGTTCATAGTTAACTCGTAATTTTAGCTCCAAAGTCTCGTACGTTGTCACTCGACTCATGTACCACTTTCGGTTTTTCGAACGCACTTTCGTACGTTTAGAAAACTAGCCTTTTACGTTACGCGACGTGTACCCTTATTAATAATTTGACTTACTCATCAATAATTTACCTTATAAAAAATGTAACTTATAAAATTGAGTGCTGTGGTCATTTGCTTCTATAAATCAGTGGCTCGTTGTTTGTCAAAATATTTTATTTTAAATCAGGACGTTTTATGACTAAGTTAATATATATATATATATATATATATATATATATATATATATATATATATATATATATATATATATATATATATATATATATATATATATATATATATATATATTTAAAATTGTAAATTTGTACATAATATATATGTTCGAAATATTTATCTAATGATATAATATTTAGTCTTTCAAAACCAATTATATTTCAAAGTTCGTTTTATATAATTTAACTCTTTTTAAATATTAGTAGTTATTCTACCAAACAACGTTTTTAATATGAAAAACTAAATGGTTGATTTATCAAGGGACACTAGTTAATCAAAGTAAAGTACACTTTTTAAATTTAAACGGAAATGATTACTAACTTTTGACTAACTCTTGTAAATTACACTTTTGTAAATCACTTTTACCAACAATTCTGGATACCGTTAAAAAGGAAAGGTTTTTTAAATCAAAGTGGACCTCTCAATAGGGACTCGTAATCATAATTCAATGTATCTAATAAATCAATCATTTGATATTATCTTATAATTCCATCGCTAATCATATTGAAACAAATACGTTCATATAAAGTATTATACGTTTAATATTTTGTAAACATTCTCAAACTGTTATATATACATATACCTATACATATTCATATCCAATTAAATAATGGTTCGTGAATCGTTGTAATTTGGTCGAGGTTAAATGAATGTATGAATACAGTTTGAAATTCTTGAGATTCATCTTACAAACTTTGCTTATCGTGTCAGGAATATATAAAGATTAAAGTTTAAATTTGGTCGGAAATTTCCGGGTTGTCACAGTACCTACCCGTTAAAGAAATTTCGTCCCAAAATTTGAGTGGAAAGGTCGTGAATGATAATAAGTATGTTTTCATGATGCATAAGGGCTGAAAATTAGAGTTTTATCATCAGCGAAAAATTTGGATAAACAATCCATTTATATGAAGAGTACGAATGAAGCTAACATAGAAGAGTGAAATGATTAAGTGTAGATTCATCTTACCATTTGACGTAGATATGATTGATTTCCAGATTTCAAGGGATTTGAATAAAATCTTCGTAATAAGATTTGATTCTCCGGTAATCAAGGGATTTAGGATCCGCTTTTAATGCCATCGTCCATTTTAATTGTTCTGTCGGAGATTTTCTTATAAATTCACCTCCTTTGTTTCTTTACAACTCACACCTTCTGTTGATGCATTTTATGCAAGTCCCTAGACATCTACCCACGTCCATTGCAGGTACACCAGTTTACAGGCTACCATGATCGCTCGTTATATTCCTATCCGTGTTTGCATGTGGTTACAGGAACTGCAGGAATGAGATTTGGATGTTTGGCTATGTTAGACTTAGTCAGACGTACGAGGGAAGCCTCACTCGTTCAGATGACAGGCTCATACGCACGGTTGATGCTGAGTTAAGTCAAAATTACAACCTAAATGAGAAGACACAAGTGAGTGATCACCTGTACGGCTAATGAAGTCAACTCCTACGTGTGATGGATGAATCGTACGGGTGAGTCAACAGCAGGGGTATATAATGTCTTATGTTCTTCATTTTAGGTTAAGCCTCTCATTTGTTACACACACTCAGATCTGGTAAGCTCCTCCGATTCTCTATCAGCCCAAATCACCTAGGTGGTGAATAATAGCTCTAGGTGTTGATCTAATCATACTTGATTTAGTTGTGGTTTGACTAAATTAATCCCAAAAAGCTTAATCTATTCACTAGAGGGTTTGATTCGCTTATTCCGCCATTGTGTGAGTTAAATCTATTAATTTCTAAGTTCCTAGTCATGTTTCATCACCTTCTATTATTTCCCCCTAAACTCATATTTTAAAGTATTCATCAATATGCTTCATCCAGTTCTGATTCTCGATATACTTCTAACTTTCATATCGGTCATTCTTCTTTTTCATCTACCGCCGGAAGAATCTATTTACTTCTACTATACACTTGGTTTTATAGTGTTTCTAGTTCTCCTGTGTCTTTATATTGCTATATGCATCGATATATATGGTTTATAATTTCTGGTTTGTCGTTGGGCTTTATATCTTCCCTTATATTTCAAAGTCTCTGCTTCTGTCTTCTATAATCATTGTCATCCACAGTTAATGCTTTCTTTTATTTGCTGCGATTTATACCCCAATTTCTATTTCGGAGTTTTGTCCTTTCGTTTCTTCTTCTTGCGATTAAGCACCGCTTGTAATGGTCCAGAATTCGTAGATATAAATTTCGGAATGAACATTGTTAATGTTCTAAGAAGGAAATGGTAATGGCAAGATCTTGATTTGTTAAATTACCAGAATACCCTGAAAAAGACTGAATCATCAAAAAATAATTTCTTGATATTTTAGATATTAAATAGAATATAAGAGTCGTGTAACATGGCACATGATGAAGTTACGATCTGTGAATCATCACATTCCATTTAGAAACTCAGCATGACTTACTGTAATATAATCACGTTGATCAAGTGTCATTATATTATACTAGCTCATGCTTCAGCTCCCAACACTACTTAAAAAAATATTCATATTTTAAACTCGAATGTTTTAGAATTTAGAAACTAAAATAGTTTCTTTTATGATGTAATACAGATAGCGCGAAGAGGTAAATGATTTCAGATAAGAATAATTATGGAAATATCTTCAGAAATATGGAGGATATTTATAATAAAAGATACGATGATATCTTAGAATTTCTAATATCAGAGGATGATGAAGGGTATTGTTTGCAGGGGTTTAGAGTCAGGAGCAAGGTATTAGTTAATGACTTCAGCAGATACTAAATCATTTGGATTCTTTGAAGTCAGGTTCAGTCTTTATGATTTGCCCACAGCCTCCTTCGTACTTTGCTCAATCCGGTTTCCAGTTCCAAGACTTCTCTTTTTCTGCGCTTTGCCAGCACACTTATTCCTTATCATCAAACTTTTACTGTGACGACCCGAAAATTTCCGACTAAATTTAAACTTTATCTTTATATTATTCTGACACGATAAGCAATGCTTGTTAAGTTAAATATCAAGGATTTTAAACTATGTTTATACATTCATTTAAACCTCGACCAAATTCCAATGATTCACGGACCATTAAATGAACATATATGAATATGTATGTATATGTGTATATGTTATAAATTGAAAATGTCAATAAAGTATTTAAAAGTATAATACTTTATATGAACGTATTTGTTTCAATATGATTATCGACGAAATTAAAAAAAAAATATATTAAATGACTGAATTATCAGAAACATTGAATTATGATTACAAGTCTCTGTTGAGAGGTCCACTATGATTTGAGAAATCTATTCCTCTTAACGATATTCGGAATAATTTGTAAAGCTATTTATAAATAAAAATAAAAAGTGTCATTTACGAAAGTTAGACAAAAGCTAGTGGAGAATTGGTTTCCATAATATTCTATTAATCTATTTTCAAACGTACAAAAACGTTTTCAGTTTAAAAGGAACTTTATTATTAAAACGCATATAACTTTTATAAATATCTAGAATCACTTTTGACAACTCATTACTTAACTAGTATAATAAATATAACGATATTTATATTTTATTTCATTAAATATATATAACGATTTAAATTAATATTAAATATATTTATACGCGTATTATACATACATAGTTTTTATACTTTTACTATACTTTAACTTTACCTTTACTTTACTTTTACTTTAACTTTAATAATTCATACTTTAATAATTCACTTTAATAATTCATACTTTAATAATTCACTTTAATAATTCATACTTTAATAATTCACTTTAATAATTCATACTTTAATAATTCACTTTAATAATTCAAAAATCTATTATAAATAGAATTCAATAGGTTTCATTATTTCATAGAAACTTGAAAATATATTTCTCTAAACTCTCTCAATCGATTTATATATATATATATATATATATATATATATATATATATATATATATATATATATATATATATATATATATATATATATATATATATATATATATATATATATATATATATATATATATATATATATATATATATATATATATATATATATATTTGCTCTATATTATTTCAAGATATAATTAGTATACATAAAATATTACGACGGAGTGATGTCCGAGTGATTTCAAAATAGTTTTTTGAATGAGTCGAAGCTAAGGAAATTATGGGTTATAGCTATGGAGGTGATGGGTATGGTTCATGGGTATGCTCGTGAGGTCAATCTAGTGTTTATCATCTCCGTTGCGTCTACGTACTTTTCTGCAATATTGAATCTCAATATTGATACGTGAGCACTCATAACTTAACTTTTATATATCAATAGTGTATCCCTGACTAGTGCTCGAGTATATAGGATTATGCATGCGTGTACATTCGATATTGTCCTTAGATAGGTTTGTTGAATCCTGAATTAGATACATATGCTACTGAGATAGGGTATATGATATGCATGTCAATGAAAAGCTAGCGAAAAATTAAGAACTTTTCATTTAGATATCGAATGGTTTCGATGAACGGATTTGAAGTTATAGTCAACTGAATTTTAGTATTATTGTTAAAATGATTATTATTACTATCGTCGTTATTATTTTAATAGAAATATCATTGTTATTATAAAATATCATTATTACTATTATGTTAGCATTATCATTTTATCATAATATCATTTTTAGTAAATATAAATATTGTTATTTTTTTATAGAATAATAATTATTATTATTACAAAATAATACAACTTTTACTTATTATTATTATGATCAATATTATTTTATCAAATAAATAGGGGATACAAAGATATTTTTCACCACGCGTAATATAATTACATTAATAATACTTATCACTATAGTTTTAAGATATTAAGTGAACTTTATAAATTTTACTACTTAAGATATATAAAAGTATATTTTATCATATATAAACGTTAATATAAATTTTTATTAATAAATGACTTTTATTATTATAAAATCTAATAAATATATTTAAACATATAAAACGAGTATAGTTAAGTTATATAATAAACACGTATAAATTTTAGAAGTCATTTTGGGTCAAGTTGACTTTTGTTGACTTTTGCATATTAGTCTCGAGCATTAGAATTGTGGTACACTATGACTTGACCAAAAATTGTTAGACAAATATTGACAAACATATAAATATATATAATTAATATAGGTTCGTGAATCCGAGGCCAACCTTGCACTTGTTAAATGACGTTATATGTATTTTTACTACGAAATACAGTATGGTGAGTTTCATTACTCCCTTTTTATATATATTTTTGGGCTGAGAATACATGCGCTGTTTTATAAATGTTTTACGAAATAGGCACAAGTACTAAAACTAATTCTATGTGGGTTTAAACCAGAAATATACCCTTAGCTTGGTAACATTAAACTACTTGTCTATGTACGGTAGGCGCGAATCCTAAAGATAGATATATTGGGCCTGACAAACCCCATCCTGATTATGGGATGCTTTAGTACTTCGAGGTTATTTTAAACACACCTGATCTGGTGTACTTCAGAGGGTAAAACATGAACGTTAAGGCTTGTTACTGGGTGCCTACAACTTATAGAATACATTTATACACTTGCGAGTGTACATATATTTATAAACGGAAATCTTGTGGTCTATTAATATATTGAAATGATTGTTATGATAAACCTATGAACTCACCAACCTTTTGGTTGACACTTTAAAGCATGTCTATTCTCAGGTATTAAAGAAATCTTCCGCTGTGCATTAGCTCATTTTAAGGATATTACTTGGAGTCATTCATGGCATATTTTGAAAGACGTTGCATTCGAGTCATTGAGTTCATCAAGATTATTATTATGTCAATTATAGTTGGATGTATTATGAAATGGTGTGCATGCCGTCAACTTTCGTTGTAAAGAAAGTTTGTCTTTTAAAAACGAATGCAATGTTTGTAAAATGTATCATATAGAGGTCAAAATACCTAGCGATGTAATCAACTATTGTGAATCGTTTATAATGTATATGAACGGGTTCTTTCAGTTGGTATCAGAGCGGTGGTCTTAGCGAACCAGGTCTGCATTAGTGTGTCTAACTAATAGTCGTTAGGATGCATTAATGAGCCTGGACTTCGACCGTGTCTGCATGTCAAAAGTTTTGCTTATCATTTTTGTCGGAAATTGTCTGCTTATCATTCTTAGTCTAGACACGTCTTACTGCATTGATTGCATGAATAGTGTATAGACAAAATTCATATCTTAGCGTATCTGCTAATCCATATCTTAGCGTATCTGTTACTGTAAACTTTGCCTGACATATCCCGTAATTT